>NW_020454838.1:145290-150016 GCF_003342845.1 Nothoprocta perdicaria
TTTTTTTTTACTGTTTCTTTCTCAGGCTTTAATTATGCAATCTGTACTTTCAGTGACAAAGCCAGCTTAAACAGTTTCCACCCTTTGGTGTTTACAGCAGGTTTTTGTTCTGTTTTTTCCCATTCCCATGCTTTTCATTGGCGGTTTTTAAACCCAGATAATTTCGGCAATCTCCTTTACAGCAGGCGGGCACACAGCTCAGCTGAGGCCAGCGAGGGGCTGGCACATGGGCAAGGAGGGCAGGAACAAGGAAAGCAGCACCCGGCGAAGCACAGACTTCGTTTCTCCCTCCAAATATTACCCACTGGAACGTCGCATCCCGCACAAATTTTTCTTCTATAAGGTGGCTTGGGTCTGAGAGAGGCTACCGTGGCTTTGTCTTCCCATTTCTGCAAGCAACTTCATTGCTTCTTTTCCAAAATTAAGATTACTTGTTATAACAATCAGTTTCCATATATCACACTTACTAGTTCAGCTTCTCCTGTCATTTTATCTTAAGCAGTAGTAGGTGAAATATTTGCCCTTTGAGCTAAAAACAGTGTTACAAATTATCTGATCCCAATATATTATATCTATACAAACGCAATTCTACACACATTTTCTTGAAATACATAGTGTATTTAGATTAGGAAACTCCCACAACACACACTTTATTCTCATCCATAGGTTCCTCTTTCTTTGGACTCTTTGGACTCTTTCCACAACTGAATTTCCAGTTCTGCAGGGTAGCTGTATTGAAATTATGTCATGCGGTTGCCTTCCTCCTTGTTGTTAATGGATTTAGTTTTGTGACTGAAATCAGTTTTGCTTTTTCCCTGACACATATTTTAGATGAAAATTGATATTTTCATCACTGGAATCGTTGGGCTAATGCACCTTCTTACAGATATGGAACCTAAGCAAGGTTTAGGGTTAGTACAAAAGCTAGACAGAAACAAAGTATTTCAGAAAAATCAAAACATACCATTTTGGTAGGAAAAAAATAGTTTGGGGTTTTACTTTTCAAGTAGTTTTGAAAATTAAAAAAAAAAAAAAAACTAAAGCATTGATTTGATCAAAAGGATGTCTTTTGATTGAATCAGAATTTCTCTCCCCACATTTCATGACAGAAGATGTTGAAGTCTTCTCATTCCATTTCAGGATGAAAAAAAAGTATTTCAGAATCACAGTGTTTGCTGTTAAACAGAAAGTCTACTTTTTACCCACCTTCACTTTAGGCTCTTTATTCACACCGGATTATGAAAGGGAGCCTTGACAGTGTATGGAGCTTTGGGCCTCTGCCCTTCATTCCTTTTAGCATTATGCAATTCTACAAGCTGCTGCTTTCAAAATTCCCCGTTTGACTGTATGTCATACAGCTTTCTCATTTTCCCAAAGGTAGCTTCTCAGATTTCTATGGCTAAAATATGAGCTTGTTTAGTTCTGTTTTGAATAATCTATGTGACCGAAGCCCCTTTGGTCTTCCTAAGAAGTTCCATTCAGGATCCCATAGGAGATGGAAGAAACTTGGTGTGCTCCCACCTCGCTTCCTTGTGGCCCCGCAGAGGAGGGAACTCGTGAATTGTAGCTTTTCTGTAGCTGTTCTACAAACACAGTCTGCCCCTATGGCCCTAAGTGACACAGCTCGTACTCGCTTGTGAATGTCTGCAGCTTGTGCAAACACTCTGGATTCAAAGCACAGAAGCACAGAAATTAGCTAATTCTCACAAATGTGTGGAAAAATGTACTCATTAGAATTCCCGAAATTTAACGCTGTTGTCCTGTGTTCTCAAAATGATTTACATTAATGGAAAGTGTAGCACAGGAATTATCTGTGGCATGTTATATTAAAACAAAATACTCAGAATGCACAGAATGCTTTTACTGAGGAAACCCATGCAACTGGTGGAATCAGTACAGATCAGGATATTCCTTGCATTGTGAAAACGTTTGGGGTGCTACATAAGGAAATGAAAGAAGAGTGAACTAATGCATGGCAATATTGCAAAAATATGCCCATATGGCACTCATACTAATGGCAACTTCATTTTCTGGGGTGATTCAGTAAGAAAAGATTTACATTCTGAGATGAAATAAATTCTTTCTCAGTAAGTTAGAGATATAATGTTTTGTGCTGCTTTTGCTCATTTTTATTTGCCAGTTTAAGGTCAGCTTGAGTGTCAATATAAAGATTCATTTTGGTGCATGTCCTAGAGAACTTGGTGTTTTGACTTTGTGGTAAGATAAGTCTTCACAACTCCTCCGCAGTTCAGATAGGTAACATTTTTTCTTTCTGTTTCCTTTCCTTCTCCAGTTCCCATCGTTATGCCCGAGCCATGGATTTTACTGAATACCTCAGAAGTTTGCAATTGAAGGATAACTCAAAATACCCCCATATGATGGACCATGCCACAAAGAATTCAGAAAACAAGACCTCTGAGCATAAAACTCTTCAAACTGACAAGTTGAGGTCTGAAGGCAATAAAACTGCATCCAAACTGCCTTTTTTTCCCAGAGGGATTCAGGATTCTAAAGTAAGTCCATAGAAATTCTATTGAGGATGGAGTAGGTATGTGGATAAATATGACATTGAGGGGAAGACTCTCTGTGACTTTGGTAAAAGGAAGTTCTTAACTGGAAATCTAGAAAATTCTTTGAAGGATTCAATGAATGTGGAGACAGTAGGATATAGCTGATGGTTTACTGGCATTTCCAAAAAACTGGACAAGGTTCTTTCCCAAAGGCTTTTAGAAAATAAGCAGCTGTGAGAAAAAGTGTTTTTATGATTGCTCTCATTACTTGCTTAAAAGATAGAAAACAGAGGTTTCCTAGGAAATAAATGGTCAGTTTTCTGAAGAGATGGTATCTGTACAATTCAGCACATACAGAAATGGAGGCAAAGAGTGAAGGGACAAAGTGCTAATGAAATTAAACCCTTCAGGGTAATGGTGTTAGTTCAGCAAAACTAAATCCATCTGCAGAGTTGCAAAAGGACTTTCTGGTATTGCGTATGCAAGTAACCAAATAGCAGATATAACTCAATGTCTGTAAATGTAAAATGATAGAGGAAAAAAAAAACAATGCTAAATGTATGTAAAGTGATGGGCTATGAATGATTTGTTTTCATCCAGGAGAGAGATTTTGGGATTAGTTTTGTGAAAACATCAGTTCTTCTCATCAGAGAAAACAACCAAACTAAGAAATAGATCATGAGGCATTATTAGAAAAGTAACACATTAAAAAAAAAAAAAGTATACATGGTGACATGTATATTGAGTGTTTTAGGTAGCTCATGTCTTTCATCCCAGAGGAGGGATGATCAAAGCTACGGAGCTGTTTCTATATTAAGACTAAAGAGATTGGGACTCTTCATCTGGAAAAGGAAGTAACTGACAGAGAATTCAATAAAAGTCTGTAAAATCACAAGTTACATAGCAGAGTTGAATATTTTCATTCTTTCTCACCATACCAGAACAAGGGAGTATCAAGTTAAAATTTAAGGCAGCAGGTTCCAAATAAAACAAAATGAGATATTTTTAAGCAGAACATGCAGTTACTTTGGAGCTCATTTGCACAAGTTTTTGTAGATGACAAATTTCATGTGGGTTCAAAGAGCAAGGTAAAATAGACATAAGGAAAGTCCATGAAGGGCTAGAGAATCCCTCTTTCTCTCAGGAAATCTCCACGCCACAGACCAGTAGTAGAGGCTAAAAGTGTGTGTTGGGGAAGCTGTTGTCCTGTTCTTGTCCTTCTCCTTAGGCACTGTTCCTGTCCGCTAACGGAGACAGGATGTTGAGCTAAATGTATCTCTGGCTTGAGCAGTATGCATGTTAGGATGTTGTGTTTGCGTTCTGAGGGGGAGTTCATCGGTGATGGATTGGATTGCTCTCAGGAGCACTGGATAGTTCGCTGACGAGGAGTTAATCCTCTGGAGCTTCTTGACTGCCGCCTTTGCTCTCTTAAGGAGCCTCTGGAAGGAACATCACTGCTCACAGGGACTTTTGTTTTGGGTACCTTTGCTTAACCGTGTTTCTTTGGAAGCTGATTTTTTTCTATCTCCATTAAACACCCCTTTCTTGTTATGTTTTAATTTTTTTTAACCTGCTCGAAGAGTGGCAGCTACACCAGTATTCTCATGTTTGCATAAGCGATCTCTGGCACTACACAGGAATACTTCACACGCATCACGCAGAACAGAAGCTGTCGCTTGACAGCGGGGCTGAGATGAAACCGTTTCCTGCACCGCCTGTCAAGCAGAAGTGGGAAACATTTACGAAAACGGTAGTAATGGGAAAAAAAAATTATCTGTGCGATCAGCGGCGATGAAAGCGAGCAGGCAGGGCGCCGTGCGCCGCGGTTACGCTCGCACTTGAAGCGAGCGTAACCGCTCGGTGCCGGCGGGAAGGCGGCGGCGGGGCCATCTTGGCGACCACCCCCGCGGCGGCCGCGGTGGGTGCGGCCGGGGGCGGCGCCGGGGCCGGGGCGGCCGCGCCCGCCCCTCCCTCTCTCCATCGCCTCCTTCCCTCCTTCCCTCCCTCCCGCGCTCCCTGCTGGCTCGGTGGTGGCGGCGGCGCCGCCGCTGATGCAATCGGCGTCCGCAGAAGCGAGCGCCGCGCACGGGCGGCTCCCCGGCGGCAGCATGAGGAAGGTAGGGCCGGGCGCGGTGCGGAGCGGGCGCGGTGCGGAGCGGGCGCGGTGCGGAGCGGAGCGGGCGCGGTGCGGTGCGGAGCGGAGCGGGCGCGGGCTG
>NW_020454838.1:150335-160182 GCF_003342845.1 Nothoprocta perdicaria
CGGGGCGACCCGCCGCGGCACCGGGCAGCGCCTGGCGCCTTCCCGCCCCGCGCGACGGCCGCGCCAGCGGGAACGCGCGCGTTTTGACGGGCGCCCGTGCCGGGCCGGCTGCGAACCTCGCGGCTGCGGCGTGAGCCCGGGTTTACAGCGGAGCCAGCCAAGGCTGAGCTGCTTGCAGCCCTGCAGCAAGTGTAGCAGATGGGACATGAGCACAACAGGTACTTAACTAGCAGGTGTCACCCGCGCCTCTCCGCTGCTGGCTGGGCTGTTACTTTCCTTGTACCCTGTGTCACCCACTTTGCTTTCTTGCGTGGGTGTCTAGCAGTGGTGCTGCCGCTGACAGCGGGTCTGGGAAAGGTGAGTGTGAGACCTCAGGGTGCTCTAACCAGCATCATCTGCACATCCCGCAACCAGAGAGCGTCAGACCAGTCATTGCAGGAGATCTAAAACTGCTCATGGGAAATACCCAAGTAATTTCCCCTAGTCAAAAAGCTCAGGGTGTCGAGCAGTGAGGCAGGCTGTCACGCTCCGTACCCTTTCTGTTGTACCCGTTGTGTGACCGGGAAAGAGGGCTGTGCTTCAGTGCTCTCCGGGAGCATCATCCGGCACCTGTCAGCAATGCTGTGCATGCCCGTGCAGAAAAACAAACCACAGAGCTGCCTGTTTGCCCCAGTGGCATCCTGTTGGATTCCTCACACATGCACAAAGCCTGACTTTGCTTAGTGTTTCTCTCTGCAGAGAAGACAACGTGAAGCAATAGTGGCAGCACTAGAAGATCTGCATGTTCTTGCCAGTGGCGAGTGGTGTAGCCATGGGCAAATCGGGGCTGTCTGGGCCCTTTCCTCTTTAGTTGCCTCGTCTGTGCAGCCTGCAAGCTCTTCAGGGTTATGGCTGTCACTGTGTGTTATGTCAAAGGGGAAGACCACGTGCCATTTGATTATGAAGATACTTATGTAAAAATAAAAAACGTAAAGGTATCAGATAACAAAAACATTATTACAGCACCTTATACCTTCATCTCCCTCTCTGCCATTTCCTCCTCTGTTTCCCTTTGAAACATTTCCAGCTCGCCCCCAGCCATCTCTTCCTGGGTCCCTTTAAAGGCATATTATATGTAGCAAACGAACTGTGTCTCTGGTTTCGGCGATCCTGCCTTGTCCACCTATTGCACTGATTGCTCCTGACAGGTCTAGCATTCCCAGCATCCTGTGTTCAGGGGGATGTTCTGATTATTCCCGCCATCGAAGCAGGATATTGGAATCAGCTCATAGGCAAGATGGAAGATTACAAAACCATGGGGTGGTTTTAATGCAGTTGATATCTTGCTAAGCCAGCCCACAGGGTGTATGTATCCTTGTTTTAATTGCGGAGATGAAAATAATTCAAATGAAATACTCCAGCAATGAATTTGTCCTGAGGAGGGCCATGTTAGGAAAGGAAGGATATTACTTTATTAACTATGTAAGCACTTGGTTTGAGCTGAATTTGTTCAGCCATTTTAAAATGCTTTATTCAGGCTAGACATGCCGAAGAATCAAAGCAGATGTTGTTCGTGTTGTTTGTGTTACTCCATTTGCTTAAGTGAATACTTGTAGCCAAAGGTGTAGTAAAGTGGAGGTGACCCTAGAGCTTGGCAGAATGTAGCAGGTTACTCCAGAGCTGGGCATTCTTGGCAGAACGAAGAGCTAATTCTGGTTGCAGGCTTTAGGCTCCCGAAGCCAAGCACATGGGGACTCACATCTTCATATGTCATTGCAGTGACATGTTATGTTCCCCACAGGCTGGATCAGCTAGTCAGAGCTGGGGATGGGCTCAGGCCACTCACTACTGAGTCTGGTATTTGCTAATAAATTGTGGCTATCCAGCTGCCGTGGTGGCTACATGCACAGGTTAACGGCATGGCCTTCACCTTGGATGCTGTGCTGATAGTGGGCATAAGTTAAAGGAATACATGACCATCACCCATATGTTAGCAACTTGATACCTCCACTTTTTACAATAGAAATAAGTCAATGAGTGGTCCCATTTGCCTTGGAAACAATTTTATTGCCCTATGACTATACCCATTAAAGGGAGAGGTAGTCGTACCTCATAAAATAGTGCACCAGTTTAGCAAACGTTACCATATGCTATTACAAATGAAAATCCAGTGCTAGGCTTATGTAAAGGCCTCGTGTTGCCCTTTGGTGCATATGTCAAATGAGCCAAAAGAGTAAACATGAATTAAATAATTGAACTATATTAACATAATAATTAAATATCTTAAAATAGTCAAGAAGTTTTACCTGTCTACCCATTATGCATCTTGGCACATGGTTTATTATTGTTTTTACAAGCTAATGTCATAATACCCTTGCAACAGAGTTACTCATTTACTTTTCTTCCCTTGAGGTCTGCCGTTTGTTCCAAGTTTTATTTCACAGCATACCTAATACCTTAATGAAGTGCACCATAGGACTGTTTGGTAGATACACTACTACTTTGGTTTGCCTGTTAGAGCATTTCAAACAGCTTTAGATTAAAAACACTCATTGCAAGCACAGAAAACGAACTGTTTTCATGGTATAGGAGTAGGGTTTAATTTGCAAGGTGCTGATTTTATTGATTTCTGTGAGTGCTCAGAAAGATCAGTGCCATGCATGTCCTGTCAGTTTGTTAGATTATGAACTCTCAGGAAGGATAATGCAAATTCAAGCATTTGATAGAGAAGGAGTTACCAGGCTGCACAAATTTTCAGCTTTCGTGTTGAGAGGCTGAGGGAAGGGGGTTTGTTCAGTCTGGATAAGATAGCACTTCAGGAGGACATAATAGCAACTTTCCAGAAGCTATGGGAGTTATCAAGGAGATGGAGGCAGGCTCTGCCGTGATGTGTAGTGGGAGGACAAAAGACAATAGGACATAAATGGAAACAAGAGAGGTTCACACTGGAATGTTTTCCCTGCGTGAGAACGGTCAGGCAACAGGGCAGATTGCCCAGCGTTGTGCAGCCTCCCTCCTTGAAGGTCTACAAGACCTAACTGGTTAAAGCCTCAGTCACCAGCCTAATCCCAACAATGACCTTGCCTTGAGCAAGACGTCGGGCTCGAGACTTCCTGACGTCCCTTCCAACCTAATTCGCATGTAGCCCTGCACTCTGAAAATAGCTCCTGAATTCGGATCTTCCTCCAGGCCTGGTCTTTCTCGGGTGGTGCAGATCAGCCTGTGCTTCTGCAGCGCTCTGCTTGGTAGCCCAGAGCCTCTCAGCAGTCTGCAGAGAGCTCTGTACAGAGATGGTCTTTAACATCACAGTGCAAACAGAGTCATTTCTTGGTCATGTCAGTGTAACAATAATACTTTGCTCTTCTCTAGAAACTTCTGCTCTGAGGAACTCAAAGCACTTGGCAGTAGAGGTCCCACAGTGATGCTGGAAGTGTTTTCACAAGGATGCTATTTTTTTTTACAGAGGCTTTTTTTTCCAGAAGTCCTGATTCTTTAAATACCACATTAGGATCCCTGGCAAGGTGTATCAATATCCTAAGTGTGCGTACTGCTGTGCCAAGGAAGAGGACTGCACCTCCCAGCTATAGTCTCAGCACCTTTCCTAGAAGTATCCTGCTTTATGGTTTATTTCCACCATCAGCACGGGGGAGCCCAGCTAGGCCCTCTGTTCTTGCTAGATGCCCATCATTAAGCCTGCTGCCTAATTCTGTAAACAAGTGTCATTTTTACCAGGAGGAACTGGCCATGGATGACAGGAGGAATTCCTCCCAGGAATTTCCACAGGCAGGATTTATTCCCAAAGTTTTACACAAGTGCTCATTATCTTTCAATTTATGACAAATTGCACACAGTTCACTTAAAAACAGTGGCAATAATATAATTCATGTTGATGCATGGAGTTTGCATCCTTCAGCATGAGAAAGAAGTTTCTGGTCAGAGCAATATAACAAGTTTTAAACCCTCTACATTCCCAATACATTTTGCAAGCTAATTGTTAGGTATATTAAGAGTTGTATGATGTATATTTATTTCCCTGATTTTAACGTTTGAGAAACAGCTGGAAAGATTAGGTTTTTGATCCAGTAAAATGACAGCACTTTTTGGAGGAATACGCTCTGTCTTTGTAAAATATTTAGAGCTATCATAACCATTTTTGAGAACAGGCTTTTATGTTTCTTCGGTAAGTTACCAATATCACAGTCAGTGCTGGTGTTAGAGGTTGTCTAATGGTGTAAAGAAGTAATATGCATGTACAGTTCTAGGTAGCAGGAGTAGCAGCATCTGAGGTTACAGCACACAGCGGCTGCGTAGCCACAAAGGCTGGCCTGGCTGCACTGCTGAACTGCATACATGCAGGCACACTGAATATATAGTCACATTGTGCTCATGCTTTTATATATGTAATACTTTTAACCTTATTGCCTTGTTTATACTTTCCTCTCATGCATATAGCATCTGCTTTGTAAGTAATATGGTTAGATATGCAAGTATTCTGTTTATATGAGGTGCACGGGAGGTAAATTTCAGACTCTGCTTTAAGCTGGATCAACCATCTTTAGAAACAGAAGTGTAGTGGGGGAGACAAAAGAAAGACAGTTTCCCATGCCAGAAAGTGTTTTGCTTGTGAAACCATAGAGAAGTTTATCTGGTTACTTGACTGCACTGGGTTCAGTTCTGCTTTTCATATCCTTCTATCACAGCGGTGCTTTTTTTACAAGCTGACTCCGTGCTGCGAGCTGAGCCATCGCCGCAGCTTGTTCCTCAGTGTTACACAGCGCTCCGACGAGTACAGAGCAAGTTCTGTGCTCTCTGCCTTCTCCACATTGAGAAGTGTCTGTGCCATGAGCAGAGCCCCAGTGTTGAATATTAGTCTTTGCCTTTCACACCTTTTGAGAGCCGATTCAAGCAGGTTGGCTGCTCTACCAGGCATTCAGAGAGAGAAGTTCAGTCACATCAGCATTTATTTCTGGTTCTTCTTCGAACTCAGCATGCTACATTTCCACCTGCGTGCTTTACATTTTATTTTAAGGGGTTCTGTTGTAGCCGGTAATGTTCTCCTCACATCAGTCAGCCCAAATATTTATTGTGATGTATCTGTGAGTTGAATATGCTGTTTCCAGGTGAACTGGGTTCAAACATAAGACATATCAGACCAGATTCTAAATCATATTAAAATGATTTATGGACTTACTAGCTTTGTAAGTCCATAAATAAGAGACATTCTGCTCAAGAGTCTTGGTATTCATGTGGGACTGAGCTGGGCAAAACCATGGAGTCATGGGGTGTTATAAATAAGTCTTAGCAAATTAGTCTCCCTGAGCTGAACAAGTTTTCTTGGAGATGTTGAACAGTATTTATTTGTAATAGGTCTTTTTATTATCCTCAGTACTAGTCCTAATACTATCCTCAGTATTTCAAAGTTAACTCTTTTCTAATAGAGATTGTATCATGCCTGTGACGACCTTTTACCATGCAGTAATTTTGGCAAAGAGCCTCTGGTTGCTTATGTTTCGTGCTGGCATCTCTATAAATACCTCATCAGTGCCCATAACCTTTTCAAAGTCACTCCTAATGTGCTGAGTGATATTTTGCTCTGAACTTCGCTGGGCACGATCCACTTTGCTCTGAGCACTGTCAAGAAACATGACATGCAAACAACAACCATAGGGGTAACTTTAGCTCTGAAACATCTACAATTTTGAAATGCTTGCATGCATGGGTTTTGATGCATGTTAAGGTTGTTATACATTGTCAAATGTATGCCTAGCAGCTGGATTAATCTTGCCTTTGTCATTAGTCTCAACAAAATTTACCTTTTTTGAGCAGGCATCATCAAAAAACGTATCTCCTCCTGGCCTTTTCCACATTCAAGGAAGCAATGTCTGACTTTGTGGCTATGTGTTGCTTTTCTTGGTGCTTCCTGTGCCTGTTGCTGTTTTCCTTGGAGCTGTGGGATGTGCTTGTCACCCCGGGCTGCACCCACGGACCCTCATAAAGGCTGCAGAGTTAGAGGGGTTGCTCTCATGTTCACAGCTGCGTGTGTATCATGCAAACATGCTGCCTCTCTGTAGCTTGCTGTTAGCTTAAACAAGAAACCAAGCATGGTCTTCCACCATATTCCCCGCAGGATAGCTCCTTAACTTCAGGAAAAAGGAAAAAAAAAAAAAGCTTCAAATTCCTTTATGCTTTGCTGCGTTGTGTAAGATTAGTTGAGGTGTAAGCTGTGTTTGAACACGTACCAAAGACCGCACCACAAGGATATAATCCAGGCTTTGTTAAACCCAGGGAGGGATCTCCCACTACGTCACCCCGCTAGTGCTAAGTTTAGATGGCAGCAGTACAGACAGGAGCCGGGCAGTCGCCACCTGCGCGCCCTTACGGAAGGAGCTTGCATGGCACAAAGCCACGTGTGAACGGAGCGCAGAGCTAAAACCACATCAGTCGCTTCCACTTGTTCTTCCTCCTCCGGAATTACCTCGGCTGCAATGGACGTGGTGCGCGCGGCTCCGTAAGGAGCTGGAGCTCCGCACGGGCAGGAATTCCTGCACATGGCAGGCTGCCCTGGAGCAACAGCCACCCATGTCGTGTCGGGGGTGAGCGGGTGGGACAATCCCTGCCTGGATTTCCTGCCTGTGGAAGAGACGGATACTTCTACCCTCCTTCACTTGGGTGTTGTGACTGAAGAGCCAGTGCTGCTTTTTAAGAGTTCCAGGTGTTTCAGTGGGGAAACCTAATTTAAAGCTTTGAAATAACGAAGGTTCCAGTCCTTTATCTGGAACAAGCATTTGCGAAATAACTACAGGAACCATAGGATCTATTCTGCTGCCAGAATACGAGAGAAAACCCAGTATTGAGCCTGTTCAGGTCCCGGGTCAGAGAGCTGCTGCCATGCTTTATCAGCTCTATCTGCTGCACACCTGAGAGCTAAACACACTCCTTGGGTGCAGGAACAGGCAGTGACTGCCCCAACCGCCTACAGCCCGTCAACCCTTTTGCACCTGGGGCATTTGGTGCTCTGTGATGGATTAGAGAGGCCTTGCAAAGTGACCGGGGCCAGAAGAGGCACCAAGGCACTTGATGCCTGCCCTTCACACACCAGCAACCACGCACAGTTGCTGAACATTTTGCAGTACTTGGTGCTGTGGGAGAGCAGGCTGTAAGGTACCGGTTTATTATCTCCAGTGGGAGCGTGTGCAGGACTGGTGGGGAGAAAAAAAAAAAAAAAAAAAAAAGCTTTTTTCCCTCTTCAAAAGCCTTTTCTTTTTTTTTTTTTCTCTGCGCTTTTGTTTTCAGTGTGTGATTCATCATTGCTCAGCGTCTTATGTAAAACCTTTATTCCGGGGCAAAACGGACTTAAATGGGACACGCTCGGAGCACTCTGAGAATAGTTACAAATGACCGTGGAGCGCAGGCCAGTGATTAAGGTCTGACCCTATATTCCTCCTCGTACTACTGTCGCTGTAAGAGACTGAGCACTGGAGGATGCCCTTAAATACCAGTTTTCATCCAGGAGCTCTTTAAGCGTGTCGGTTCCCTTTTTGAAACACATCACTGCGTGTGCTGTGGCTTGCTTTTTTTTTCCTCCCCCCCAGAAGTCTGCAATGATTTATTTGCAAACCACAGAGGCTGTACTCTCCCCCACTAAATTATCTGTTTCCAGTTCTAAGCCTTCAGTTACTCCTCAGACAAAGATTTGGTTTGTCTCCGCTACGTGCACGTTTGTACTGGTAGCATTATCATTTGCTAATTACATTACGTCAAACCACTCGCCTTGGTCCTCAGCTGTGGTGTCTGTGGGTTCTTCCAGGGAAAAGCAGGGAATTTCACAAGCAAACTCTTTATTTTATGCATCTTGAGACCTTATCTGTTCTAGATATTCATAGCTGTGTCAGTAGACAAGATGCTGGCAGTGTAACCCGTGCTGGATCCCTGAGGAAAATAAGGAATTTCTTTTTTGTTTTTTTTTTATTGTGCTTACACTTTACTGTGTTGCTGGCAGAACAATGCAATTAAAACTGCATCTCATAACTCTGGTAGCATTACCATAAAGTCTTAAGATGCTAATTTAGATTTAGTTCCTGGCTTTATGGAGTGTATCAGCAAAGTGAAACGTTAGAAAGGTTAATCAACAGAAGCTGCTTTGTGTTTATTAGTAAAGCTGTTTCACCCAGGTAGGGAAGGATAGATATAACATTTTTGTTCTTTCTTGTTGCCAGTGTGATGTGAAAGATTTCCTATCAACAAGACTTAGGCCCAAGCAATAAACTCATCATGCCTATGGATTTTGTTTGATTTTGTTTGAGCAGTAGCCATATCACATGGCCATAAAATACTATCTGTTTAGCAAATAGGCAGATGAATTTATAGGTCAACCACATCCAGTTGGCTGCTTTAATATGTTTTTCTTTATGCCATTCTAGCAAACAAAGCAGTTGTTAAAAACCTAATTAATGCTAGAGCAGACAAACAACCCAACAAAAGAAGCGCTTACAGGCACTGCTCATAGGAGGTAGGCATGGAAGGGATCCATTAGGTCATCTCCCCTATTCTCCTAATAAAACAAGACTGTTTTCTCCAATGAGAAGGGAAGAGTCAGTGAGCTGAGCAAAAGGGTGAAGGCAGAGAGGCAATGGCACTGGGGGGTGCCAGAATAACAGAAGGCTCATAGGAAGGGGAACAAAGTAAGAATGGTGTGAGCAGTGGGTTTGAAAATAAGGTTAGAGCAGATAGTGTTTGGAGGCCACGTGGGAAGAAGGTGACACGTGGTCACAGTGCTTATCTAGTCGTGTAAAGGAAACGGGAAGTAGCACTGTGTGACTGTCCAGGGAGTATGTCAAGGCAAGGCTAATAGGGACTGAAGGGTCACAAACAGAGCCACAGCAAATAGAGCTGCCCTGTGCCAGGTATTGGATGGGGCTGGTGGTAGGTTTTCTGCACCTTTGAATTGGGAACAATCATATCTTGCACTCCAGGTTCACAGTTCATAGTGTGCATTTTCCAAAATACCTGGCAGAATAGTTGTAGCTTGAAAGGAAATGGAATCCTGTCAGGTTCTTCTTAGTGTGAGCCACACCAGATTAAATTAATTTTGTATTTCTAATGTGCTCTTTTTGTCCCCTCTGGCCCTCTTTGTGATGCAGCTCATGAGGCACGTGCTGCTTTGGGGGTTTAGGAGCAGCCACCCCTCGCCTTGCCCAGCGTTGCTGTCCACCTCTCAGGTGAGCTGACGTGCCTGCCCTGCTGAGCAAGAAAGCCACTTCTGAACTCGACATTTCCCTGAAGGACGCCGTGAAAAGAGTGGCCTCCTTTCCTAGAGAGGCTTCTCACCAGACTGCTGCCTGCAGCGACTCTCCTTTGGCAACACTGTCCTGCATTCGTCTAATCTCCTTGAAACCAACTTGCTCTTAGAGTTGGGATGTAGCTAGTAATGTTACTAAATAGGAATCTTGGAGAGAATAACTGAATATTTCAGCTGCTTTATGTTCTCCAATTTTAAAGTTTTTCTATCCAATAAGTTGTGCCAGCATAATCTGAATTGTTTTATTTTGTATATACAGTAGAGGTACTTATTTTAGAGGAACATATTTCAATTTTATTTATACTACTTTAAAAATTGCTTTAAACTAAACCAAAGAAACCATAAAAGTCAGAAGCTACATTCCTGCACATTCTTTGGACTAATTTAATGATATATTTTTTTAAATTCAACCTTAAGTTTTGCAATATAGCTTTCTTGAATGAAGAAATTCTTCCATGTTCTGAGCTCAGATGCTTTCATGCCAAAATCATCATTAAATCATCAAGAAGCCTGCCTTCTTTTTTTCTCTCTCTCTCTCTTCTCTCTCTCTCTTCTCTCTCTCTCTTCTCT
>NW_020454838.1:160497-294306 GCF_003342845.1 Nothoprocta perdicaria
CTCTCTCTCCTTCTCTCTCTCTCCTTCTCTCTCTCTCCTTCTCTCTCTCTCCTTCTCTCTCTCTCCTTCTCTCTCTCTCCTTCTCTCTCTCTCCTCTCTCTTTTTTTTCTTCTGTTAGGTGCCTTATATTTTCTCTTATTCTCTGCCATTATTGTTCCTATGTGTGCAACCAGCATTAGTAGCAGGTCAAGGCATGGGCTTGAACAAGAAACTGGGATGAAGTGATACCGCCCAGCAGTCAAGGCACCGCTGCAGACACACGTAAGACCGGAGCAGCCTCAGAGAGAAACACGGGGCAGGTGCAGAAGTCAGGACAAGCAGCAGTTCTGCTTGAGGGCTGAGTGCAGGGCTGAGCACTGAAGGCTGAGCCTGAGGTGAACTGCCCCAGTTTGTGTGTGACAGCGAGGCCCAGAGCTGCTCTGGGATTTGTGCTGTGCCTTTTCTCTCGAGTGCTTAAGCCTATCAAGCCTATACTGTGGTGTGTGCCAAGCTAACAAACAAAGGTATCTGAGGGATCTCTGTTTGGCCTGATAAGGGGTGAGATATAGGTAGCTCACTTGCCCCTTCCTTCTTGTTGATTTTGGAAAGACAATATTTAAAAGAAATAGCATGGATGAGATTTTCTCATAGTAGTGTATGGTTAGGCCTGCTGGCCTGTAGGCAGCACAGTCTGATGAACTCACCTGGTGGCATTCACATTTATACATGATTATGTTCGCGTTTAGACCTATATGATACACAGGCACTTTAAAAACATTGTTTGTATAACATACAGAAACTGCCACCGCAGGGGAAGGTAAGCAGGCCTGGCTGTTGAATAATATAAATGAGCTGCCCAAGCCCTAGAAGTCTTTCATAAAGGTCATTAACTAAAAGTCTTTTAAATTTATGTTAAAAATAGTATTTCATGACTCAGCCCTACAGCAATATTCAGATTTTGTCCCTCAACCTGACAATTGGTTGATTTTTTAAAATTATTTTTTAAGCAGTGAACGTCATTCTGGAGCCCTTTCAGTAGCCCTTTTTCTGCAAATTCATATTTTGTGTGGTGTAGCTGTCAGATCGCATTAGCATTTCCTGCAGAAAAATAAATGCCATTTTCAATTTGTGGAAATGCTTTATATGAAAGGAGCAACACAGGATGTGTGGCATTTGTGCGCATTGGACTCCCATTTTATACCTGTAACGGGAGTGCAACTGGGATTTTATGGGTATGAATACATACATTGAATACATGAGTGCCTGTTGTCACAAGCTTGATTTGGTGTCAGAGAATCATAGAATGCTTAAGGTTGGAAGGGGCCTCAGAGGTCATCTAATCCAACCTTCCTGCACACGCAGGGTCACCTAGAGCACGTGGCACAGGGCTGCGTCCAAGCGGGTTTGGAAGATCTCCAGAGAAGGAGACTCCACAACCTCCCTGGGCAGCCTGTGCCAGGGCTCTGGCACCCTCACTGTCAAGAAGTGTTTCCTTAAGTTCCTGTGGAACTTTTGTGTGCCCCTGTGTTCCTGTGTCTCTGTAGGCAGTACCTTCATAGAAATCACAGGTAGATATTCCAATTTCATTATCCTTCCAAAGCAAATTATGCTGTGAAATCTTTATTATTTCCTATGTAGCAGGAGGCAGGGACATCTCAGTGGAACGCACTCTTTACCACCACAGCTGTGCGACTCTGGCTTATTTCCTTCTTGAGGTTCTCCTCCCCCATGAATAGCCAAGAACTGCCAATAAAACACTGCAAATCTGGCCTTCCTAGGCAGCAGCAGCACAAAACTGTTTTGCTGGTGCTCCCTGTCACTGGCAGTGCTCTAAAGAGGGTGTGGGTGGTGTTGAAATTCTGAGTCACGGTGGTGTCGAAATTCTGAGACATCAGAGATGTCTTTGGACTGACTAGTTAAGGACACACTGGGTCATTTCATTCATATTTAGGTCATTAAATTCATATGTACACAGAATTTTGATTAGGTGTTCATAGTCTTATTGTCCAGAAATCTGCACTGGGGTCTGAATACCTTAATGAAAGGCACAGATCATGTGAAGTTTGAGGTGGGGTGGCAGCCCTGAGGACACTGCTAGAGATGGGCACGGGCGTTCACAAAGGTCAGCTGCATCAGCTCAGTGGGGGTGAGAAACCAAAAAGATGACTAAAGAGTTTGTGAAACTGCAGATCTTGAGTTGATTTTAAAAACAGTAAATATAATTTCCTACCTGATAGTGTAGTGACTCTGCAGACATTACTTGAAATATAATGATAAGTAAATATAATTGTTACCAGGTCTTTATTTTGATAATGTTCTGCAGTAATATAAAGACTTTTAAATCTCATTTTTAAGGTAACTAATTCACTCTAAGATATATGCTTTACACTTTTTGCTCATATAAGCTTTATATTTACTAACATCAGTGTGCAAATTCAAAGTTACTCTTTTTTTTTTTTTTTTTTCTGAGGAAAAATGGTGAAATACTGCGATATATCAAGTTTAGAAAGAGCAGGTCCGTAGACCATAAAAGAATGGCTTTTGCCTCTCCACTCCAGCCTAGAAATTACTGTCATGCCAAAATAGTTGCACCATGTCTTAATGTTTTGGTCTAGAACTGATTCTGCAACCTTGAGTGGCTTTTAAGGAGGCTCTGACACTGTATCTGAAATGTATCTTCAGGATAATGTCAGTATGGTAATAGGTGCAGTTTTCAATCTACCATGCCATTAAATAAAAAGGACAAGTCTAGCCTTGGCATGCCTCCCTTGGCAATGTGGGTGCTAAACCGGGGAGTAATTACTCTTATTGTATTTAACAGCATGTCTCAGATTTATAAGCCATTAAAATATGACTCTGCCAATTAAAAGGTAATTGTGATATGTCTTCCTACTGCTGAGGGATTAACTCAGTCTGATCTCGGGGTGGTTGACAAAGGCAGTTAGCTTCTGGTTTATATGTGAGTTAAACCTATAAGACATAATGATTTCATTTAGAACAGGCCTGGCCTAGTGGCGTACGCTCCAAAATGGACTGTTGGCTTCATTGGAAGCAGTGGGAACCCTGGATTGAATGAAAACATGATGAGCCCCTGAGGGTTCTTCCTGTAAGTGGTTCACACTTCAAATTCACTTGCAGATTGTGTATCAGTTTAAAGAACATGAGTGAGAAGATGAAACGACATCCAAATTTTCTCCTTTCTGTGTGATACCAACAGCCGCCGTTAGAGTAACTGCACAAAGCCGAGGAGGGAAGAGATTGAGGAATAACGACCAAGCACTTGTCAGCATTTGCTCTTGCCAGTAACTGCCGTTAGAAAATCCAGTTGCACATATTAGGTATTAGACAAAAGAGAGCAGTGGAGCTGGAGCAGCTTGGGAGACTGTTGCTTTCCCAGCGGGCAGTTCCCATCCGCTCAGCTGGGAATGTCCTGCACCCCGATTCACTGCCGTGCCAAGGAGCAGCAGTTGGTTTAATTCACGGGCAGCGTGTTTGGCTGATAAAAGCTGATGGTGTCGTGAAAGTCTCTCCTGTGGCTTTACCACTGAATTTGAGAATATTTGCAGAATTACAGGGAAAGCAAGGATGTGTCATACTGTGCTTAGGTTTAGGGAACACTCAGGTCCTGCTTGATCTCGGGCGCTCAATTCTGTTCAACAGACTCTAGCAAAAGGACTTGTCTTCCTGGGGAAGTAGTGATAATAGCTAAGCTCTAAGGTAAATGAAACCTTTGTGGTTTTAAGGTAAAGGAAAAGCTTTTTTAAAAGCTTTCAAGATAATGTGTGTTGGTAAGTTGAGAAGGGCTTTGTGACCTCTCTCCTTTCACTGGTGGTGCGGAGCATGTAGCCAGAACAGCGTGTTGCACTGCAGAGAGTAGGACAAAGAGGAAGAGCGGGGCGAAAGCTGCTGCTGGAGAGGGAAGGCAGGGGCGGAGGATGTGCCCCGCGCGCGCCGGGGCCCTGCCGGGAGCGGCAGGGGAAGCGGGATGCTCCCTGGCTGCTCCGTGCGTGCAGCGCGCTCTCCCTGGGGAGGGAGAGCTCCGTGAAGGAACCGGCCTGGCTGCCGCCTCTCCGAGACCGGCCCGGGGGAAGATGCTTGGGCTGCACAGGACCCCGGAGGCCTTTCCCGTCAGCCGGGGAGCCCTGTCCTTCCTTGGCCAGTGGAGCTGCTTGCCCTTGCGCACCCATCGCTCGCCGTCTCCCAACCGGCACCCATTGCCCGCACCCATCTCTCTCCCAACCAGCCCCGCAGCCGTCCCTGCCGCTCCTGCTCCCGCTCCTGGGCCTGCTTGGCCCTGCTTGGCCCTTGCAGGCCTCTCTGCAGGAGGCTGCCCTGGAGGCTGCTGCGAGCCCTGCCGCCCGAGGGGTCTCGCCCACGCAGGAGGGTCCGCAGAGAGGCTCTGCCTCGCTGCAGGCCTGAGGCCTCGGGTTCACGGCGATGCCCTGCACCCGCCTGCCGCATCTCACTGCCGCTGAAGGGGAGGGAATCCAGAGCTGCCGCTCCCTCTCCCCCAGCCCTTCCCTTAGTCCCGTGATAGTAGCAGAAACCCTCAGACTGACCCAGCAAGTAAATCAAAACCTGCTGCTTATATGTTTATGTAGGCGAGTGCTCTGTGTCAGGGCTTTCGTGTGATCATTGGATCATTTGATGTGCTTGGAGGAAAGGATTCTTGCCCTCTCTTCTGGTCTCTTTCATTAGACTGCTTTGAGAAAAGGCCAAAATAAGCAAATCTACTGGGGTAGATGCTTTTAGTAGAGAATCCGTGATCTGATGGAATTGTATAAAAACTCAATATATTTCATTTTAAATTAAAGACTTGGGAATGCTGTCCGTGAATTACTGTGAAGCGTATAAGGCTAATGTGAGATGTTATCCCTCCTACTAAAGTACCAACATTCAGTTGCACAAAATAATTCAAGTAAAGTAAAACATTCTAAAGGTTTAAAATTATACTGAGTAAATACAAAAAAAAATCTCGCTAATGTTCTTGTTGACAATGAGTCTGAACAATTGTTAAATATAATCTGTCCCTAAAAAAAAAAAAAGAGCAATTTTTCTACAACATGAACTGAATCTGATTTTCTCTATTTTTATTCCATGTAGGGCTGTGAGAATGAGTGTGTGGCTGGAGGACATGCAGGGGATGCTACAAAGCATGTGACTGAATCTTTCAAGGTAAGTTGTTTGCTAAAATGTGAGTGTTTGGAGCATTTCACTGGACAGTGCCAGGCATCATCTGCAATGTGGTGAGGATTCTGGTGCAAGAGTTTGTAACTGCTGACACGCTGAAACAAAATTTTGTAAGCAGGACTTGCATTTTCTGAAATTATTTTCAGTATTTATTAACCCTTTAAGAAATTAAAAATGTTTCAAGAATAATTCTTGTTGCAGATGCCAACTAAAAGCTTAGTAGACATTAAGCAAAAATTAACATGGTATTCCTGAATGTTTCTTGTCTCTTACCTACTTAAAAACAATGTAGCTCTAGATTGATTACCCCCATAAGTTATACAGACAAAGGCTATGCAACACTCTGTATTTATGCTCTATTATTGGTCTAATTTTGGCATGGTGTTCAAAACTAGTTTTTTTTTTTGTGTCTGGTTTCAAAATTGCAGAGTTAAGCGTCTCAGAAGGGCTTCATGCTGCAGCTCTGGCACATTCTCAGCACTCAGCAACTCAACTAGTAACCAGGAGATTTTTTTAACAATGTGTGGACACAGTTGTTAATTAATTTTCTTTTGGGAATTTGAGCCCATAAACATGGGCAGCTTTTGACTCCTGCCTTCTGACTTCTTCTCGTTCTCCGCCACTCTTTTTTTTCTATTTCTCTGGCCTTTGATATGCATTTGTAATTCTCTTCCCCCTGCCTTTCCCTGCTTTACATATAACCTTTAAAAGCCTCATTTATCTTTTGCACATGTTTAAAAATATTACCCCCCAAATTGCTGACCTCACTTGTGCTTTTTCAGCAGTTCCTTTCCTGTTATTGCTGACTGCTGTCAGCAGCACATGAGGTGAAATTTTAGTGATATGCTTTGTAACCATCACGTTCTTCCTGACTCTTTGGGCAGTGTCCAGTCTAGTGCAATCTTCTGAATTATGCTTAAGTAACTGTTTCCCTTTTAGCTTCTCAGGCTTTATCAGATACAGACAATAAATGCTGCAGAAAATGTGTTGGTCTCCTTGGTAAGATTTATTCTAATAAAAGCCTTGCCAAGGACAGCAAACAGAAAGAGATCTCAAGACTGCAGGATTTGGTCTTGTAGCAACATGCCCCTTGATTTCATTTTCACCTTTCTCAGCCCTTCTGAGTCCTTCTTTGTTCCTTTGCACTGAACATCCCTGGCAGTTCTCTTGGAGAAGGCTGATGTAGGATGACTTTTCAGCCCGAAGGTCTGTTTTGTGAGATGTTGACGTAAGTGTGTAGCCAGTTATGAAACTCCAGCATCTGACATATATGGAGTGCAGAATCATTTTGTAAATCTACTTTTAATAAGTAGGCAAGATAGATCCCAGTATATATATATATTCTTGGTGTAAATTTCTGGAGTAAGTATTTGAAAGCAAAAACAATTTCTTTAGAAACAGGAGCTGTTCTCACTTATGTAACTGCCTGTACTGTTTCCTCCTGCGCGGTCCACGTGAAGGACGGACAGGCAGAGTGACAAGTGCTCTGGTAGTGTTGGGTCCATAGGTGAACAGGCCATACAGTAGAGGAGCCCTGAGGCAGCTCTAATTTACACTGGCTGTCAAGCAGCTCCCTTACCACAGCTCCAAAGATTGGGTGACTTTGAGCCAGTTCCCTTTTATTCTTGTGTGTCAGTCAGGATGGCAAATCACAAGTGGAAATTGTGTGTGCGTGAGGGGAAAATATGTTATGTTAGCAGGTAGGACAGATGCTAAGGTCATAAAGGGGATAATGTTTTAAAAAAACAGCTGGCTCAGAGTGAAGTCTGATCTCTAGGTCCTTTCCTGCAGTATGGATGTGTTTCTGGAGATTAACTGCAGTCACTAGAAAATAGTGTACTGTGGTATATGTGTGTGAAAGTTTTGGTTGGGAGATATGAGGAATTCTTTGTCATGCAATATAATAACAATTTGCAGTTTCTGTTGCTTCATTCTCTCAAAAAATATATATATATAAATGAAGGAAAAATGACATGAGGCAATGGCAAATAAAATAAAGCTGGATTCATTTGAGGGCTTCACAGTTGCTTCTATGAAAAGAAAATATGGCTACAACTTCAGAAACTATTAGTAATGATATTTCAAAGAAAGCTGCTATTTATGTGCAAGTAACCTAAGTAATCCAGGATTGTGGGAATGTACATAGAGAAAATGGGGAATGATTTATTTTTATGGTTGCATAAAAGATTATTTAAAGTGGATGTTGCCAATATTTGAATAGCAGATTCCCTCTCTGGAAACATTTCTTTTTAGAATGCAATGTTGTGCTTTTTAAGTAGATTATATGAATTTCACTGCAATTTCTGTTTAACGGGGGGCTTGAAGAGCTTTTCCCCCTATTCTGGGAAGGAAGGACTGTTACATATAGATATGAGGGCACAGTGAGCTCCTTGGCTAGCTGTTCACCCTTCTTAATTCTCACAAACTTCTCTCAAGTTAGAATCAGAACTTGGTTGATACCAGTTGCTACTGAATTACTTTTAAGTTTGATTCGCTTCTGTGGTTAAAAAGCTAACCCTGACTGCTCTGTGATTTACAAGATATCTAATGTGGTGCCCTTAGACATCACAAGTAATCTTGGAGAGGCTGAGGAACATTGAAGGAGCAATGTTTATGCTTAGATTTCCTGTATTGTAGGAAATGTCCAGTCTCCAGGATATACCTACCCAGCTCCTTCTACCAGAGCAAATTTTTCTTTAATCCCTAACTAGTACTTATGTATGTGTATTTTTAAAGAACTGGCTGTGGCTTGTGACCATTACCTAAGAAATTGTAATTTTGGTGTATAGCACGTCTCAGATGTTTCACCAAAGGTGGAAACCGCAGCCGTCCTCAGTGTGATTGAATATTGAGTTAGAAAAGGCACATACCCGGTTTTGCCCCTGGATGTGCCTTTTCCCTGTAACAGTATCATCAAATAACCTACAACTAAGGCACTTAATCTGTGTGATTTGATAAATTTGAAAAACTCTGTTTTTTGTCTCTGTGTAACTTTTTGCCATGGAATGCTTTTTTTTTTTTTTTTCTTCAATGAGAACTAATACATGAGATTCTTAAAAGAACACTTAAAGAAGGTATTTTCTATCTCTGTTGTTTCTCTATATTTTGATATTTCAAAACTATATAGATTAGTTATTTAATAGCTATAGTCTACAATTTAATTGGTGCTGATTTGCTACTGTGAGGAGCGGTGATAGTGGAATGGGTAACACCTAAGCGGAGGCCCTACAGCTGAAGGGCTCCTAAGGCCCGGTCTCCTGCAGACAGACTCAGCATTCCCGAGCCCCAGGCCAGCGGGATGGGAGCCCAGGAAGCCAGGAGCTCTGCAGGGAGTTAGTGCAGTGCTGAGGTGCCCGCTGAGCTCCTGGGCTTGCTGGAGCTATAGAGCAAAGGCAGGATGGGCCAACGCGTTCGCACAGCGCCCGGTCCGAAACGGGCTCCTGGGGAGCTGTGTGAGGCGCTGGGTGCGGGAGGTTTCTGTCACCTCTCTGCCCCAGGGCCTGTTTGCAGAGCCCTGGTGTCTCAGAGCAGAAAGGGAACTGTGCTCTGAACTGCTAGGAGCTGTGCAAACTAGAAAAAAAAGGGTTATTTCCGCGCCATGGCTGCAACCTACAGCTAAGCAGCCAACATCTCTTCACGGTGATCGATAGCTCTAGTATTTTTCTGCTTTGGGTGAGGCAAGCAGAAACTTAAAATGTATTTCCAAGGCAGGTGGTTGTGCTTCAAATTGAGACGTTGCTGATAAAAAGTATTAGGGATGTTGATTTTGTTCTCACAAGTCCTGTCACACAGATGTTGCTCTTCCCAGGAATAGGGCTTTTAGCTGCATATTTTAGAACCTGCAGCCTTGGCGTCAGATTACCGTGAACTTTGTGCGAAACACAGAGTGCTGATACTGTTTCACTGCCTTATTTCATTTTCCTGGCAAATGTGCATCCACACAGGCTTTGCACACAGCCGTTGGAGTGTTTCGAATAATGGCAAGAATTCATCCTGTGGATACAGCTCTTATTAATGGCACTCTCTTTGTTTCTAGCATATTACGAAAATGCTGGGTTACAAAGGTATAAACCCAGGAGTTTATTAAAGAAGGCTAATATGGGCTGGGCATGATTGACTCGGTCATCTGCTGCTTTCTCACGAGCTCTCAGCAAAGCGAGGCTGAAGATCAGCGCCCGCTGCCTGCACGGCTAGAGCAGCTGCACAGCTCCGCACTGCCGGGTACGGCCCCCTGTGGAGGTCGTGCTTCCCACTCCAGGCTGGGAGCACGGGATACATGGAAATGGAGAAGCATCACTGATCCTTCCTTCGGGACTGTGGTAGGCCAGAAATGCTGCTAAGCAAGAACATGTTCTTGCAGCTGTGGGAATGATTCTCCATGATTCTGCTGTGCTAGGCTAAGGGAGGGTTTCCCAACAGTCTGCAAGTGCCTTTTTAATGTCCTTGGGAACCTGCCTATCCGGTGGCATTTGAGATCCAGGGTCACCCTGTTCAGTGTAAAGCCCATGGCAGGAAGTAGTTGTAGCTGTTTCCTTTGAGAGATATAATGTCCCTCAAATAGTTACAGGGTTTTAGTTATAGCAGAGAAAGTGACTGTCTTGTTATCTGAAGTTCTTGGATTTGTAAATAAAACTAATTGTCTTCAACAAACAACAGGAGCTTTTAGCCAAGATGAAAGGGAGATGCTTGGAGAACTGCCAGGGAGCAGTTCTGTGGACTTAACTTGCAGCCCAAGGAAAGTGATGCTTTATATCTTCTTTGTTAACTAGGAGCTAAGATAAGGTTTCTGTAAAAGCACAGAGGTTGTACTAGAATTTTGGAAATTATATTTGCATCATATCTTTTTAAAATTTTTTTTTTTCCAAAAGTGAAGGATTGCTTTTAAAATGAAAGTCTTTATCACCAGCCAGAGATTCACAAGGGAAACTATCTGACCCTCCCTAAGAGGGAGAATTTTTAATTTTTCCTAAATGGCACTGTGGTATTGAGTCCTCAGAATTGATACTACATGGATTCTTTGCTCAATATATAGGAATGAGAACTATAATTAAGAAAGATAATTTAGTATTTTTCACATAATTATGTTGTACTTTCTGCTTGTTCCTAAGATAACTCATATATCCATATGAAGTAATAGCCTAGAGAGCTCAAAAAGTTTTATCTTAATCCACACTTCTTACCTCTTCACAAGAAAGTAGAGTATGCTCGGTCAACAAAACATGACAATTTCTGTGGCAGATTAAGCAGTAAAATTCACGGCAATTTGCAAAGCTTAACTTGTGTCTACGAGCGTGAGAGAGAGGGGTGGATAAAGCAAAAGGGCAGGTGTGGTTACCTGGATGTTTGAAATTATTATTACTTAAATATAATGTGTGTAGGAGACTGTACCATGAAAGCTTTTTGCATTTTATGTTCCTAAAAGACCTTTTTGAAAATCCACTGGAAATGATACATTTGGGGGACCATCATTCCATAAATGCCCCTCCCAGCCGGTCTGCAAGCTTATTAAAACCAGGTTAAGGAGATTTAACTGGGACTGCACAGGACTCAGACAGTTGGGATTATGACTCTATTCCTGGCTATTCCACAGAAGGTGTTTGTTACTGGACAGGCTACTTAGGCCAAAGATTACTTACTTGTTTGCTGAAAATCTAGGTTTTCAGTTCATTTCTTCCATCAATATAGCGATTCTTATTAAGAGTGTAGTTGTGACTATCTCATTTTTGTGTTTCAGTTTCTTTGTGCCAAGTAGAAATGATAGTTTGCAAAGCCCCGAGGCAGTAGTGTCTAAAGTCTTTGCATAGCATTTTTTAAGTTTTGTATTTATAAAGCGTTATTGGAAGATCTAACTAAAACACTGTGACTCTGTTTAAAAAAAGAAAAGCGATATCAGTGAAATGTCAAGGATCTTTCTATTTTAGTCCCGTGTCGCAGGCCAGTGTGCGCCCGCAGCCTGTGTTAGACTCAAACCCTCTTCTTGGCAAACTCTGCTTCAAAACGGCCCGTTGTGTTTGTGCTGCAGCGGTTGTGGGGCGAAGAACAGCGCGGCCTCACAATCGGTGTCACCTCTTTTGAGAAGCAGCAGCAGACATTAATAATGAATAATGTGAGCAGTGTAATTAGCTAATGTGTCCCGTTAGCAAAGAGGAGCCACCGTCTTGTATTTATGGAAATGTTTGGACACGAGTCTGTGAGAAGGTTTGCTGTACGAGGCCGTTAAACCATTGTGGGTTGCGGTGTCTCTTAATCCTTCTGTGTGGAATTGCTTCTTTCTAATCCATGGGAATTCCGTTCCCTCATCTTCCTCAACTCAAAAAAGAAAAAATCCTTTGAAATTTTTATCAGTGGAGAAAGAGAATAATGATAAAGAGACAAACCAAAGGGGTTAGTTCATTTAGGTCTCCTGCAGCAGTAAAGGTGGACGAGGCTGTAAAGATTCTGGGATTTTACCTCCTTTATAATCCCAGAATCTCCTCAAAGGTGGAAGCAGGGGTCTCTACTGTCTTATGTGAGGATCTTAAGTGAGTAAGAATCAGCGTGGGTTGGTGCAGGGCGTCATTTGAATTCATGCAGAACTTGTAAAGTTCTGTTAGAGTCATTGCAATCAATGACATTATACGTTATCCATACGCGTTAGCATTTTGTAAGGTGATACCAGTTTATTTGATGCTTATTCTATGGACAGGCCAGCCTGCAGCTTTCCCATATCCTGTTTTTTCCTTCTGGTGCTTTTGGACATCCTCGGATAGTGTTTTGAGCTGGGCTGCTGCTGTAGATGCCCCGTTCAGCCCCAAAGGACAGAAATGCACAGCACTTCCAAACGCTTTTCTGCGCCCTTGCTGGGTATCGGGTTCACTGCCCTGCCTGCCTCTCCAAAGCAAACATTACCTGGTCAGAGCGGAGCATCCATCAAGCCACGGGAAAGGGTTAAGAAGCCGGAGGAAATCATAGAATGACAGAATCATTATGGCTGGAAAAGACTTTCACGATCATCGAGCCCAACCGTAAGCCCCTCAACATGGTATCTGCTAAACCACATCCCTAAGTGCCTCATCCACATGTTCCCTGAGCACTGCCAGGGACGGTGGCTCCACCACTTCCATGGGCAGCCTGTTCCAAGGCCTCCCCACTCTTGCCGTGTAGAAATTCTTCCTAAAATCCAACCTGGATGTCCGCTGTCGCAACTTGAGGCCGTTTCCTCTTGTCCTGTTGGTAGTTATTTTGGAGAAGAGATCGACCTAATGCTGTTCCCTGCTCCTTCTCTTCCCGTTACCTCCTGGGGTGGAGAGGAGGGCGGTGGTAGAGACTATTCTTTGATTTGACAAATATTTTCTTACTGTGCGTGCTGTCTGTTACGAATCACGTAGGTAAATGCGCTGCAGAGGACGGGCTAGACAAAGCCCTGCGGGGCCCGTCTGCCCTCGCGTCGGGACTGAATCTCGGCTGATCGAGGGCCCCTGTCACCTCCCTGCCGTCGGGACCCCCGTGCAGGCCACCGGGAGCCCTTGCCAGGCACCGCTCCGAACGCCCGGGCCCACGTGTGTTAGCGGAGCAGCTCCCGGGAAGCGGCACGCTGAGAAACCGCCGGCTGTTCTCCCGTGGGCAGCAGGAGCCGCTTGGTTACATTTTGCCTCTCCATTTTTACAGTAGGAAGATTAGAATTTTCTTCCTGCTCAAATCTTATTATATCCTGGCATACTTTCCATTCTCAAGCCTCAGGCCATGTTGTGAATTTAAAATAGTAATGACTATAAAGGGGTTATAGGCTAGCTGAATTTAACATTATTTTTTCTCCTTACAAGAATTTGTTGTAGCACCTCTTACAAACTCGTTTTGAACAGATACAATCCTTATAAAAATCTTACTGTTTTATTATTTCTGCTGTAGACATTCTTATTATTGTCAACAGAGCCATTTTAGGCTTAGTCTTATAGGGAAAGTGACGACCTCTTGCAGTCTGTGCTAACGAAAAGAAGACGGGAAGAGATAGAGGAGCCCGGAGGACTCGTGTGCCCCCAGTCACAGGCAGGACACAGCTCTCCTCGCTCGAGCACGTCACGCAGCCGGCGTGTCAACTAGTGATTAGATAGAGCTGAGAGGCCAGCGAGCAACACAACGAAAATAAACCCTGTCAGAAAAGGCAGGATTTGGTTGCGTCCAGGGGAGCAATATTCAATGTTTCTGTTTCTAAGGTGGGATTTACGAATAGGCAGAGCAGGCAACCGCTTAGGGGAGGGAAGGCCCAGCAGGAGCCTGGCAATCGCTGGGGCTGAGCGTGACGCCCCACAGCAGCCTGCGGAAAGCAGGGGCTCCTGGTGGAGGCTCCTGCAGGAGGAGGCCCCTGCAGGAGGAGGCCGCACGTCCCTGTGGGCTCCTCACATTTGCTCCTCTGCAGGAGCGATTACAGGCAGCAAATGGGGGCCTGAGCTCTCCTCCCATGTGGCCACGTGTGATGGATGCCCTTCCCAGCCAGCTGGGAGCACTGCTCAGGGCAGCAGGGAAAGAGGGGTGATCCTTGCTGCCTGCAAGGGGCTGGCAAGGGAAGGGGCTGCTGAGGCTGCAGGAGGAAGGTGCTGTTTTGCTCATCGCTCCTGCTGCACTGCTGCCCACAAAGTGGGAGCTGCAAGGCCCCATAAACCCGTGCAAGAGATTTCTGCTTGCAAAGGTGAGTTAGCAAGCCTTGCTCTCCCACCGAGTCCCACACTACTACACTTGCATTGCTGCAGAAATCCCACTTTGCTCTTCACAAGCACATGGGCAAAGCCCTTTTTTGCTTTGTCCACACTTCTCTGCCTGTTATTGCATCAGGAGATGCTGATCTTTCTTAGGATACATTTAAAAACTCAGCATAAGTAATAAAAAAGGAATAATTGCAGTTGGCTGCTTCGTGATCTTGAATGAATCACCTAGGCCAGAAGTCAGGGAGCTTAAGTATTTCATCATGGTAGATCACAGATAGTCTCATTTGCTTTATGCTAATGTTTTGAGGGTCCCTGCTGAAACTTGTTGTTATGGTTGTGCAATTTGTAAGCTGTTGTACAGCCGAGACTGCCAGCTCTGTGGTGTCTGTGGTAGAAGTGCTTGGCCCAGTGCAGGGTTCAGGGAAGTCGGGCTGTGTCAGATCGTTTGCACTTGTTACAGCTACTCAATCTACACTTACTCATTGGGGAAATAACCTGGTAGAGAAATAACGTAGCAGGCAAGGGTCAGCTGGGAAGGCATGGGCAAAATGTGAGAGAAAGAGCAGGATGAGATGCACATTCCCCATTTACACTCACCCTCAACAGCTTTCTGGGGTAAACATCAGATGAGTAGCAGGAGGGCAGCAATAAGGGCAGCAGCTCCGGGCTGAGGCCACTGCCAGCTCCAGATCTGCTGAGGGATTTTGCAAGGGGAAGGGAGGCTCAGCACTAAAGCAGCATCCTGGCCCGAGGCACCAAAATGTCTTGATGCAGCTTTGGCTAGACATGATGCAAGGTCTGTTTTGATCAAGGGATCAATCTGCAAGATCTGTTTTGATCAAGGGATGAATTGTAGTTTCCACAAGTCGCAGTGTCCCCTCGGTGCTCGGCAGCAGTGAGTCTTCAATCTGGAAGAGGTGGTGCTGCAACCAGCAGGCTCCTTGCAGATAAGGGGCTATTGGAAAGCGTGTGGGGTTGAGATATTAGCTCCTTGCAGGTGTAGTGTTATAAAATGCCCTGACAATTTCTGATACCTGTCTCTTTGGCAGGACAATCTGTTCCTTCCCCTTTGTTGCAGGGCTTCCCAGGGTTGGGACTTGGGCACGTACATTGGGATGTGCGGTACTGCTGCAGAATGGGAAAGTTTGCCAGACTGGGGATAAGTCTTTGCTGTTTCGGGCAACATGGGCCAAGACACTGCATCTGGTTATTGCTTAGGCTGTGTGCCATGCGTGTTTCTTTCTTCACCTCCCTTTTTGGCCTTCTTTTCCCAGTTCCGCTTCCAGTTTAACGGCTTCATTAGGCAGCAGTGGCAGGGAGTGCTGGAGAGCATGTGTAAACACAGCAGGCCACGCTCACGGAGAATTGCCCTTTGCACCGTCCGCGTGAGCAGCGGGGCTAATGCTAATCCCTAATGCATCCTTAATGCTGCTTCCAGGGTTGCAGCAATGTGGACAAGGCAGAGAACGAGATTGCCGCTTGTAAATGTCACGGGCGACAGCCTGGCATCGCCCTGGTGATTTCTCAGTGTGAGTGATGCTGCAGGAACAGGCGCTGATACGCAATCCGTGCTTCTGGTGTAGCCAGCGGGCCGCGCTCCGCGCTCCTCTTGCAGCTCCTGCTGCGGCTCCGCTCTCCCTCCCCGTGTTGCTCGAGGGGCACCAGGAGAATTCCCAGGCAGGTTAAGCCAAGGGCAGGGGAAGACAGTGGAGGACACGACTGTGCTGAGCCCTCCTTGCTCAGAGAGGCAGAAGAGGCTGAGGGTGCAGGTAGTATCTGGTGACCGTGTCGTGAGGAGGAGGATGCAAAGGATGGGTTTTCCAAGATCCCAGTATCTCCTGTCAAAAATATTGCCTGTACTGCAGCACTTGGTGGCGTTTTGCCTTGGAAGGCCCTTGTTGGGACTCTGAAAGATGCAGCAGATTGTGGGTGGTGTCAACTTGTTGCATATGCTGATTGGTCACGACAGGGAGAAAAACGGTAGGGTGAATAAAGAGAAAGATAGTCCAGAGAAAGAAAATATGCAACACTAATGGTCAAATAGAACATATTTTAAATGGAAGTTTAACAGGATTTTTCAGAATTACAGGAATCAGGAAAACTGCCTTCTTGCCTATTTAATGACTCCTTCTCTGTCCATGCAGTTAACCAGTATTTGAGGTTGCAGGGCACCCCTAGAGTTGGCTGAAGAAGGAGTTATGAGTCCGGTGTTGCAGCTGGCATTGGCAGGTCAAGTGTTTTCCCAATGCCTTGACCAGGAACCGTTCTGCTGAAGGAAGTGAGAAATGGCGGAGAGGCTCCGTGCTCGGAGCCGCAGCTCCAGGAAGCTCCATGCTCAGGAAGCACCGTTTCCTTTCAGGATGCCCCTCACAGACACCTCTTTCAGTCTCTGCCTCCAGCTGCCTCAGCCTGAACCCCAGTTCCCTAGTTCAAGGAAGCGGCCAACACGGGCAGGGATGAGCAGGTTGGTGGAGCCGGGCAGGGTGAGGTGCCCTATGGTATTTCACTTTATTGTAAAGATAATTCTCTTGATGAAAGTGCCCCAAGGTGATACAGCAGCTCCAGCTTCGAGGAGGGCTGATAATATCACTGGCAATAAGAATTCTGATTCAAACATCTGTGTCCTGAGGTAAAGCCACATGCAACCCTGCTGTGCATCCTTGCAAGGTGCCCTGGCCCCCTGCTCCCACCTGAGTGTTTTCCCACACCAAGCAGTAGAGTGGGGGTAATTGGGAGCACTGTGTCCTGGCTTTCATTTCGGTGCCTGCTCTTCTGTGTTCTGTTCTTTTTCAAAGTGCACGATAAAGGGCTGTCGGGTAAAACTCATTTTTATTTTCAGTCCATCATTAATAGCGCTTTTCCCACTGGAGCACTCATTGCCCACAGGATAAAGGGTGCTCTAAAGAGTTAAGAAGAGTAATTGTATTTTCATCGGCTTATGTATTAGCACAGGCGGGCTAATGCACCAGAGTATCTTGACAAGCCCTATAATTGGAGATTGTTTAAAACAAGCTTTCAGCTGTTCATGTGCTCCAGCTCTCAGTTAATTTCACATCTAAGCCATTAAGCAGAAAAAAAAAAGTAAAAAATAGAGCGCTGTTCATTAAAGACATCTTGAAAATCAGGTTGTTTACAGGGGTGGGGGGTGGTAAATTTTGAAAAGCTTGAGGTGAATGTTCTGCAAAATGTGCGCCGCGTGCGAAGAGTCCAAGTTGGTGACAGCTCTTGCAGAGCTGTCCTGCAAGGTTCCTTGCAGGACCCGGACCTCCCCCGCAGGAACAGGCAGCGCTTTCGGCTCCGGTTAGGAAAGAGGATGTGGCCCGGGATGGACCTTTCCTGCCTGCCCCTGCGCTTCTGTGCCGTGGCCCCACCTGTGAAAGCACAGGATACTTTTCTGCAGCCAGCTGGTTATGGCTTGCATGAGAAAGCCTTTGCAGGACACCGTTTGTCATGTAAGGGATGACTCTTTTACCATCCCTTGTCCTGTTGAGATCCTTCTAGGAAAATACAGATGAGAAGGAGCAAGGTAATGTGACCTAAGTAGTCTGCTGACCGCTTGTTCTGATCTCTCGCACTGGTTTTATGCATTAAGTGAAAATCAGTGTAACGTACCTACTTAGTTGTGAGGGGGGGAATTCATTCCTTATCCTGGCTGATGATCAATTTATATTGATCAATTTATGAGTTACAGCAATTGGAAGTTTATGGAATAGGTGTAAACATTTGCAGTAATCTAAATGTCCAAGAAATTCTCAACTGCTAACTTGCTGTTTTCTTGCCTTGTGCTTCTTCTCCCACTTAATATCATTTCAAAATATTCAAAATACTTGTGTAGGTGCATACAGAGAAACGCAATCACTTTGCCTGCTAATTAGACATGACTGATTTTAACCAGTCTGTCAGTAAGCATCCCAGCAGATAAAATACTGTATTTGTCTATGATCACTGGTGTAGAATCGTTATCAATTCAATGTGAATTAATTATATTTATACGCTTCATTTTTGGCTTTATGTTCCCTCAGGCTTCAGACTTGATTATCACTCCAGCTACGACTTTCAAGGAAAAACCAGACCCCACTGGTTTGGTGTTTGGAACTGTGTTCACTGATAATATGCTGACAATTGAATGGTCCCTGGCGTCAGGATGGGAGAAACCTTATATTAAGCCTCTTGAGAACCTTTCGTTGCATCCAGCCTCCTCCTCTCTACATTATGCTATAGAAGTGAGTACTTAAAGGACTTGGAAATTGTTTCTTTCATGTCATTAGCTCTTAAAAGTATAATGTATTATAGAAGGACTGATACTGCCTTAACTTTGTTAGGATTTAGCTACATTTTGCTAACTGATGTCATTCTAGAATGACTTCTTTTATGGTTATGCTTGTGTTGGTGTAATCAGAATCAGCTCTGTGGGTTCCAGCACACTTTGCTTTACAGCACGGTGAGGGAGAGCCCATCTTTTGTGGATTTAGAAGAACATTGTTGTTCACTGACAAAGGGATCTGTCCAGCTACTGTTAGGGATGTAACTTATTAAGTGCTGGATAGGACTGTGTGAGACTCCAAGGATAGTTTTAATTGGGGACTGAACATGCACTTTGTGGAATTTATTGTAATCTGTTTAAAGGTTTATAGCTTGGCTTGCAGAGCAGACTAGGCAGATGCTTGTTCGCACCTCCAAACAAGTCTGGAGAGCTCCGAAGGAGATAGGAGGCATTCCACACGGACAAGGGTACTAGAGCAGGGAGTATTCAGCACGGGACTTTGGGAAGCGGAGTGTGCAGTCGGAAACCAGCGTGGTTGCCCGTTTCCGTGCGTAGCTGCCAGCTCCCTGCCGCTGTCCGCTGTGTCCCCGAGCAGCCTGGGCACTGCGGGGAGGCCGCGCAGGCTCCTCCTCACGCTCGCTGCAGCTTGGGGTCCAGCGGAGCTGCTGGGGCTTCTTTTGTCATTTGTTTTTCTTTTCTTTATTACCGCTGCTGTCCCTGGGCTCCTGCCTGCACCGTTTTTGCTGTCACAGTTTTTCCCCCTCCCCGTCTCGTCACCTAAACTCCAAGGGACCTGTGTAAATGGCAACGGGCCCCTGCGGCTAAGGCTGCAGCTCTTGATCTGCCCAAGGAGCAAGAAACCACGCTGGAGTCCCCAACCTGTAGTGCACTCATAGTAGCATATTGCTTTAGTGCTCGGCCTCTGGCCCGCTCTGAGATCATTGCTAATATGAACATTCTCTTATTTTTTTTTCCATTTTTTTTTATTTATTTATTCTTTTACTCTTATTGCATCACGTTTCCTCTAGCCAAGAGGACAGACAGAGGAGAATCTGGTGCCAATGCTGTGGCTCAATGAATACACAGTGGGTATAAAAAAAAATGATGAATTTGGCATTCCCTCCCCTTTTTCCTTGCCCTTCATGATGCAGTGTGAGAGCTTGGATCTGCTGAACTCCAGATCCAGCTCCTGTGACGTATAAGTGTCAGATAATATTGTTTGCACACCACTGTAGCCTCCAACCATCAAGCAACCGCAACAGTTGCTGTTACTCAAGTTGAGCATTTCTGGAACACATCACTGTCTCCCTCTTGAAAGAGTGAAATGTTTACCGAGCTCTTGAACATTAAAAATACTTATTTTTGGAGAAAAAGAAATAATGGTTTGAGAAGGCTTTGTGTTTCAGTAATGATTTGATTCTTGCTTTTGTTGAACCATTGGTCAAATCTTAGTAGTAACATTCCTTCCTCTTCCCTCTCATTAACACTTCTGTAAATGTGTTGGGAGAAGGGGCGGGGGGACAACGTTTCTGAGAAGAACAAGTAGCTTTACAGAAATGCGATATTGCTCAGTAGCTGACCCAATAGAAATCATTTCAAAATAGCATTTGTATCATATGCTATGCCATCACTTATTAAAAATATTTTTTTTCTCATAGCTGCAATGTAGCTATCTTGGGAGCAGTTTTTCTTTCTTTTTAGTACTGTGCACAAAGCTTTTAATAAGGTTGGCATTATCATAGAAGTAAGAGCAATTTCAGGGCAAAAAGTTCTAAGTTTTAACTCTAGTTCTGCTGTGTAGCTGATATGTAGCTAAGGAAAATTGCCTAGATTCCTGCAACCCAGTTACAACTCAATTAAAATTTGTCATGTGGAAGGACCTAACTCTGTCATGGGCCTGTATGAAAGCTGTTTAAACTTTGCATTTCACTGTTCATTATGGGAAAATGTGGAATTTAATAATAATGAAATCTTTAGTATTTTATAAAATCATTTACCAACACTGGATTCCATTTCCTTAATCAAAAACTTACATATGTTGTTTTCCAGTCACACAGAATGTATTTACAGCTATTTTTTTTTAAACAAAAGAATTCTCAGGAGCCTGACAGAAGCAATGAAGCTAAATTTATGGAATTTATACGGAAATTTAATGTACAGTGAAACACATCTTAAAATTCTAAACTCTGTGCATAGCTATAAATAAAATTATTCAATTCTTAATCTAAGTAATATATGTATACAGTACATGTATGTTTATCTGTATCTGGAAATTATCCATCTATAACTGCAAATTACTGTGGGTATTTTGTGCGCGTATGCAGTTTTCCTGCAATTAGGAGACAGTAACGCACTCTGCGGGCAGGACGCTGGGGCAAGAGGATTTCTGGTAAAGTGCACCAGTCATCCAGGCCCTGCGGTTAGATCAGATAACTATGACCAACCTAGACTTCCTGTAAAGTCCAGATGAAACATTTTCCTGTGCTCTTTCTTTGCTGTAGGATGATGCACTAGTCTCGCGTCTTAACTAGACCCCCCAACCCCATCATAGGGACATATAGGAGAACAGACAATGAAGAATTTGCTTGCAACAGCCTCCTCTTAATACCTTATTCTATGCTTCCTACCAAAATGTGTCTTAGACCTTAAAATAATTGAGCCACTAGAGTAATCTTATATATTTAATTAAAATCCATAGGTCTTTTTTTAAAAGGGAGAATGCTGTTTCAGCTCAGCTTTTGGTAGCCATCAGGATATGAGGCAACAGTTAAGTCAAACACATGCTACAAATTTTAATTGTTGTAACCAAATTTTGAGGAAAAAAATGTTATCAGCAAGTCCCTTGAGAGAACAAGATGTATTTTTTAGTGTAGACAGGTCATCTTTATAATAAAAACATGCAAATACCACCTCACAGGAGTGTGCTGCAAGGACTGACTAGCTAACATGAATGTTTTGAGCACTGTTGGTGTTAGGAAAAAGCAGTAGGAAGGGAAGGTAGGAAAGTGAAGTTCCTTTATTTCCAAAGGGCATGTTGTACTTTTACACAGGTCCCCCATGGGATAACCTGCCTCAGTTACTGTTTGTTTTGCCTTTCTGCTCCCCTTCCCCTCGCCGTTCGGCCTGGCAGTTGTTTGAGGGCATGAAGGCCTACCGCGGCGTGGATGGCAAAATCCGCCTCTTCAGACCCAGCCTCAACATGGAGAGGATGGCGCGATCGGCCCGACGAGCGACGCTGCCGGTACGTGGCCAAGGCACGTCTCCCATCCCGACCTAAGGGGGTATCTTTGTTTTCAGAGTATAAATCTCTGAAGCAGCGCTGTAGCATAGCATTTACCAAATACTGTAACTCTTGAACAGTTCTGTTAAATCTTTTTGGACGTCCTGCTCAGTGAAGGAAACAGCTTGGATTTTTCCTTCTTTTAAATCGCAACAGAGTTTTGCTTTTTGCAGTATCTTCCTGCTGCCTTTGATGTAGAGGGTCTGCTTCTGAGGAAGGCACATTGCTCTTTAGGTCTTTGCATGCAGACTCATGAATAAGTTGCTCTATTGCTGTTACTTTTTTTTCCCTCACCTCAGTTAAACCCTTTAGCATCCAAGTGCCTTCATTTTTGATTTTGCACTAATAACGCTCCTTCTAGCACTCATTTACTGGCCAAACGATTTCCTCCAATATTTATTAGCTTTATTACTGTAAGAACTTGTTGTTAAAACTAAGAGACTTGGTCATCCCCTTGTAGTTGTCAAGCAAAACATCCTCTGCCAAAGAGGTTGTGCTCTAGTGCTCCAGGTGCCCTGGGAGGACAAGGTGTTGGCTGCACATGGGGTTCTTTCCATGTGCTTTGGAGGCTAAGATAGTGAATGGCTACTTTTTCGTAACCCTGGAAGAATATTTTCTTTTCTCTCTTTCTTTGCTCCTGCAGTGTTTTGATGAGAATGAGCTGCTGGAGTGCATCCGGAAGCTGGTGGAAGTGGAGAAGGAGTGGGTGCCCTACTCGACTGCTGCCAGCCTGTACATCCGTCCCACTTTAATTGGAACTGAGGTTCGAAACAACGCATTTCCTCTTTGCTTTTGTGTGTTTAAGCAGGACACCATTCGTTCATCAAGTTAAATACGCAGCAGCCAGTACATGATAGTGTCAGGGTTCAGGGTTACATCTTTTTAGTATTTTTGATTCTGAATGAAATCACCTGCAGGTCTGCTTCACAAACTTGTTGACCACACCACCACCTAGTGGACACATTTGTTCAGATCATTTCAGGTAAAGGGTTGCAATTTTTTAAGTAATTACAGTAATTATATATGTAGATATATAAAAAAAAACTGAGAGGATAGTTATTTGTGACACAATAGTCGCATAAAATATTCTATTTGCATCATTTAGCTTCTTTATTTTAAATCCTGCTGATTTTAAATCCTTTAGAATATTAATAATTTAGAGAAAAAACAGGGGAAAATTTTTATGGTGATTTTATTTCATTTCATACCTCCACCCTGAGCTAAATGAGAGGACTATAGAATATTCTACCTAGTAAATAAAGATGTATCTTCTGAGACAAAAATATCAAACTCTAAAAATCATTTCTTGTGTTATTTTATTCTCAAACCTGGATGAACCTGACCTTGGCAGAAGCTTAATAGCATGAGTTTCATGTGGGCATGAATCGAAAATAAGGTATTTTCCAAGTGAATTAGAACAGGGATTTTGTTTTAATTAACATTTTTGGGGGCAGTGGTGAGAGAGAAAATTTTAATGGCAGAGCATGGCATAACAAAGCTAAAGATTGTGTGGTTCCCAACTAGCAAAATCACTTTCTTGCAATAGCCTATCCATCAATGCTTATCATAATACTCATTTATTTCACATGTGTTCTAAGACTTCATTAATTTAATGTGTTTGAATTAGTTGTAGATTTTCGGGTGAAAGGATTTCCACAAAGTATTATTATTATTATTATTATTATTATTATTATTGAAAAATCTAACCTCAGATAGCAACCATGAGCTTGTTCTGTTTAAGTGACTGGTTTCTCTGAAGGGAGTGAACGTAGTAACCCATTCAGTTGCATATAAGATCTCAAGGATGAACTATTCTTTCTAATGAACTAACCCTAAACAAAACAGTATTTTAACAACCAAGCAGGATCCAGCCTTAGGATACTTTTTTTGAACTGTTTGTTTCTCTTAAAACTGTGAAAGAAAAAGATTTGTAGTGCTAAGAGCTTGTGACTGTTCCTCATATGATTTCTTCCTCTTATTTTAGTCCTTCTCTGGGAACATAATGCTTCAAATGACCCAGTGATTTCTGAGAAATGCTGCTCCTGATTAAGCGCAATTCAAGCTGTCGTTAGTTCCCCTTCATGTAGCATAGTGGCAGCTGGGAAACTGCAGCCCCATGGGCTCTTTTGAACTAGTAATAATGGCAAAGACCATGGTTTTTCTCAGAAAAGCTCAAAAGACACAAAAACAGTCTCTTCACAAATAAGAGTGAAGCTTCAGTGATCTCCAGAGAGGCAGGATTCATTCAGCTTCGCAGAAATTTTTCAACTTGAAGGAAAAAGCTGGTGGTTATTAGGTGAAAATAGTCAACACATTAACCAGAAATCTCAATTTAGCAAAGTCTTTCAAGCTGTCTCCTTCTCGTGGGAGCTGCATTAGCCCTCAGAGACTCTCATCTGGCTAGAAAACTAAGAATCTAGGCTAGAATCACTAAGAGGACTTGTGACCTGAAACACAGCATGCACCCAGTTCTCCTCCCCTTGCCGTGGGAGAGGGAGCCCTTGTCCTTTGCCTCTCCGCTGATCTTGTGCTTAAGCAGAGAACACTCAACCTGACATGCTGCTCTGAGTAACTGCTTATACACAGACAAATTATGGGGTAAACTCTGCTGTTTGTGGCATCCAGCTGCCTACGTTTGCGTGATCCCAGCAGCGTTACACAGTATTCCAGCTGTGATCAAGTCTCGTTATAAAAGCTGCCTCCTGGCAACCAGTTATTTTGGTTAATTTCTCACTCTAGAGCTTTGCTAAGAATCATATAGATGAGCAGAGACTGTTAGCCAGAATTCAGCCCTTGGGCAGTGGCAAACTTCACCTCCTTCTTCACGTTTTGATTGTGATGATTTGAAGTAGGAGAAGCTGTCTCAAGGAGAGGAAAACAGCAATACATTCAGGCTCATTTCCTATGCTGTCGTATGTGAACCCCTTTCCAAAAGGCAGATCATTTCAGAATGACATGTGGTCTCGCCCAGAGCTACTACGTGATTCTCCTAAGAGCTACTTGGCACTGGCTAATTCTAACCTCTAGTAAAACTGGCAGTGGTTCCTCACCATTGCTGCTGCTAGTAGTGGTTCTTGCACAAGAAAAGAAAAAATAAAAAGGGCTTTGCAAACTTGTGCTATAATTAATATAGTTACATTTCATATCCGGTGTATCCATGAGCATTCTATGTATCCATGAGAATTCTGAATTCTCTAAATCTTGAAATTAATTGAGAAGGTTAAAATAATACACGAATGAACCAAATGTAAAATTAGAGATTCTATGTTGCTTGGTCAACAGAGGGAAAAGGGATATATAAATACTTCCCATTCTCTGCAGTGCTTTATCTTGTCTGTAAAAGCATTTCTCTACTGCAGTTCCTCTGAAAACTCTTTCTTCGGAAGCTAATTGTGCCGAATCTGATGTTTGGGCTGAAGGTCACCAGTAACTTTTGTTTTTATTCCTTCTGTTCAGCCTTCTCTTGGAGTAAAGAAGCCAACTAAAGCCCTGCTCTATGTCATACTGAGTCCTGTGGGCCCTTACTTTGCAAGTGGAAGTTTTAATCCTATATCCTTATGGGCTGATCCAAAATATGTAAGAGCCTGGAAAGGAGGAACAGGAGACTGCAAACTGGGAGGGTAAGAAAACCTGATTCTGCATTTTCTACAGAGCTTCTAATGAGACTCCTGCTTTTTTTTTCTTCTTTAGTGAAGTGTCTAATCTGGCAACAGATGTAAAGGTAGCTGTTGGGCAGACAGCGTACTACAACAAAGATTTCAAAATTGCACTTTCTCCCTGTGTATACATTTCAGATGCCTCTTTCTGTTTGGAAATCACTGCCAAATGAGCTCTTTGGATAGGGAATTCTGCAGTGCCTCACGCCAGGGAGCTGGACCTGGGCAGTTTCTGCCTGACATTTCAGCCATTCCCCTTGCAGAAGCTGATGCTGTAGATGCCACTTCAGCCTGTGACACAGCACTCTCTGCAGTGGCCTGCTGCCAGCTGGGCAGTGCACCGTGTGGGCTGCTCTCCTTTCTTGGCAGCCTGTCCGGGGGAATGTGGCTTAGGGACAGGGCCCACATTATGCAGTTACCTGCACGGGCTTGACCATGATCTATTAATGTCGGTAGGTAGAAATGCAACTGCTAATGTCCAAGTGTCCGAGGTGTTGTCAGAATGGAGCTGCTTAGGATTTGAATGGAATAAGCAACCTTGATATGGCCGAGTAGTAGATTGTAAATATATAGTCTGTGGTTTAAACAAAGCTTCTACCTAAGAGTTCCCTCTGTAGGCATGAAGCTAGCAGGTTGTCAGGTGCTGCACAGCCAAGCTAGTAGAATAACAAATTGGAACAAAAAAAACCACCCTCCCTTCACTGAGTCTGGTGTTTTGAGTCTATTACACTCTGCTTGTGGGATTTTTTATTTTTACAGATACAGTAATTGTTTCCTAAGCGTGCTTCATACTTCAGTTGTGAAGAAGAGAATACCTTGAGGTCGCTACAAACTTTATTTGTGGACCAGAAATGAGAACTTAATAACAGAGTGGTCAGCAATGGATGTACTGATTTAGGAATCTGATGGTTGTTGAACATCAGGAGGATTTTTTTTTTCCTCAGAATGGTACATCTGAGGCAGCATTTTAAGAAAATAGTTGCTACTCAAAGATATGGAGTTCACTGAGGTCCATATGCAACTGGAGAGCTACCAGCTCTGTGAATGTCACCTACTAGAAAAGAAATGGTTCATCTTTGCTAGTTTTGTATTACAAAAGGTCTAACTACCCATCTACTCATCTAACATATAGTATGAGGTTGATACCTTTGTTTTGTTTTTTTAAAGCCATGGATGGATGGGAATTGATGCATACTCTCCAGGATTCTAACTGCTAAGTATGCTTAAAAACAAAAGCTTTGCTTAAGTGTCCAATTGCAATAGTCAGGACCTCCACAGAATGAGACAGGAGGTGTTTTTAAGACTGTCTGGATGGATATGGTTGAGCTGCTCAGCCCTTCAGAATTACAGGATAGTAGATACAAAATGATGTAGTAAAATACAATCACAGTATCTCGGGAATAAGCAGTGACTGTGCAGAGCACTTGCTTATAAAGCAGAGGTGCATTTGTGCCTTACACAAATATGAGAAAATGAAAATGTGTTATGGACAGAAAATATCCTGCCAGACACTCATACCTGTTTGCTTTTTGTTTTTGTTTCTGGAAGGAATTATGGTTCTTCTATTTATGCCCAGAGAGAAGCCTTGGAGTTAGGTTGCCAGCAGGTTCTGTGGCTCTATGGAGAAGATCATCAAATAACTGAAGTTGGAACGATGAATCTCTTTCTCTACTGGATAAATGAAGATGGAGGTATAGCACCACAAAACACAAAGACTCTAACAGAGTTCCCATCGGGACAACAAAGCAGATGTTCACATTTTACAGACAGAGCTTCTAGAAGCTGCAGTTTGGTCCAAAGAATGACAACTAGGATTCCTTTTCCTGTTAGTGGCATATAATCCATAAGTGCTTCTTCCCACAATCCACAAAATGATTATTAGGGTGCCGATCGCACCCTCTACTGGCAGTTATTTAACCAAGGGAAAGCTTCTTCCCTTCTGACAACTAATAGGTGACTGTTGGTCACGCCATCCTATGGAGGAGAGACTGGAGCAGCCGTGAGCGCTGCCTGCCAGTAAGTTGCTGGTCTGCAGGGCCTGTCCACACGCCCAGGCCGGGGGCTCCGGCCGAGCAAGGGCTCCCACTGTCTGTTTGCTGTCAGCTCTGGCAGCATGATCTCGAAGGCGGCATCGAGTCAGAACAGTGCAGACGGACCAAAGGCGCCGTATGCTGTGTAACTTCACACTCCGTGCCTTTGGGCAGGGGTGCTTCCCATAATCACTTTCCAGCAGGCCATATGTTCCTGAAACGTGACCAAAAGTATTTCAGCATCCAACCGGTGAAGCAGTCGGCTCTTTCTTTGAAGGGTTTGCAGCCCTGTCCAGTGGGGGGAGAGAAGCTTTTCACATCGCTTGCGCTGACACGATGCTTAATATATACATTGCACAGAAAACTGTCTGGTTAATGAGCTGCCAGCTAAGCATCTCAGAAACATCCCGTGAGCTTGCAACTATTCAGTTCTTAAGAGCTGATAGCTGTACATAAATAGTGATTCAGAAGAGTACCTGGGGTTGCCTGCTTATAGAATTGAGCCGATGTATGTGGAAGTCGTGGAAGGATATCTCCAGACCTACATGAGTGTGGGCCCACACAGAGCACTCTGTATAAATGAAAGGCTGTTGGACTTTTGCATGGTAGAGGAGGCAGAGTTTCAACTGAGGATTTAATCATAGTGCTGTGGGTGAAAGCTGTCACATTTCTGACAGCACTCAGCTGCACTACAGTGGCAGCATTCGGTGAGCACAGCAGTGTGCCTCAGATGTGCTTATGTTCAGGGCACAGCAGTGTGAGTCCGGATACCTGACTCCCATTTTCAGTTTCATTTCTTGCTTTTGTGTGAAATCTTTACTGCTTCTGTAAAAATAGGCATGATAACTCTTTAGTGCTGAAGGAGTCTTTGAAGTCCCATGAATGAAACTATAAATACGAAAGCTGTTATTGTTTTTACAGCAGCAGTGGATTTGTGAGGGTGGCTAGATGGCCAAATTTACCCCCTGTGTAACTTCACCAGAGACATGAAAATAAATTTTGGCTCATTTTGCCCAGGGAAAGGACACTGAAGCAGGGACATGATTAGAATTCAATGTTCTCATTGTCCTTAAACCAGGAATATGCGGGAATTATCCAGCTGCAGCACCGTGCTGTTCCAAAGATCTGCCAATCACCGGGTTACCCGTGCACTAGTGAATAGTGCTATTGTCAGGGGGCTGTGGCAAACAACTTGTAATTCATGCCACCCAGGCTCGTGTGTACTGGCGGACCTGCCATTCCGCACGGCGTGGTCATTAGCATCGCTGGAGCACTTTGTTGTCTCCCAGTGCCTAGGTTAACATTTAATTTGTAGTCCCTTTGGTTAAGAATCCCTCTGACTACCAAGAGGGTTCCACGTGTGCCAGTGCATAGGTAGGTACCTGTGTGGTTTTATGGTAGAGCTTAGGAAGTGCTTGCCATCATGTTCTGCCACTGCATGGAAGATACTTACTTAGGCTGGACCTTTGTTTTGTTATGGAAATACTGCAGCTGAGAGTGATCTAACGTAAAAACAGTGTGGCAGAAATTGCATCTGATAAAAAGGAAAATGTGCTCTGTGTGTTCAGAGGTCACCGCATAGTGCTCTGTGAACAAGCTCTGCTTGGCTTGCAGCAAACCAGAGACACAGCTCACAGAAGCCTGGACTAATGGACACTCGTGCTTCCAATGGCAGCACATTTCCCCTGCAAGCCTATATGTTTTCAGCTGCAGCATCACGACTAAATATGTCACGTTTTGCCTTGGGCAGCCAGAGGAACCTGGAAAAATGTCTTGTTTCTAGCACTGGGGAGGGAGTTGTGGAGGAAACTACTCAGTCTCTGGTAAACTAATATAACGTGCTGTATTTAATGTGCTGTATGCCAGGCTTGTGTGCCTGCTGCCGCTCCCTGGCTGAGAATTATGATATGGCCAAATCTGGATCACTGCTGTTGCATAAATAAACGAGGGTGATATTTCATTCATGAAATGCTATTTTCAATAGTGCAAATCTGGAGAGTGACAAATGGTAGGAATGGTTTATGTTCGCAAAGTGAAAAAATTTATCACCCTAAATTTCCTTCCACCTGCCTCTTCAGAGCACATAACAATCAAGAGGCTGTTAACATTGAAACCCTTGTTTCCTTTAATAATGTCTGCTCTTCTGCCTAGAATATAGGCTTGCCTTTTGGAAAGCCTTAAATTTTAAACATATGGCCAACCTGAAAGTTGTTAACTATGAAATCTGTGTGTATTTTCCAAAAATTCAGTGTCTTGAGAATGATTTGGAACCATCTGGGCTCTACTTCTTGCTTTATGGTTGCAGCATTTTGAATAGCCTTTGGGCATTATTTAATATTTTCGTGCTGTTATTAAAATGAGAATTAATAGTGCCCACTTCTAAACAACTTAAGTACTTGAAAAACTTGTCTTGGGTGAATGCCAGAATGCAAAATGTTCTGGTGAATTTTTGGTAAAAGAGCATGTTGCCCAGGTAGCCTATAAGTAAAATAATGATTATAATAGAAATTGGTAGAAAGGAAGAGCTTGGAGGGGAAAGCAGCAGATGACTGAAGAGACAAATGAAGGAATGGAGGGAAAACTAAATGAAGGAAGTAAATTGGAAGAGAGGCAAGACTGAAGGTGATTGCATGAGGGAAAGATGGGAAGAAAGGAGAAAGAAATAAATAGGAGCAGAACAATCTGTGAAAGTCATATGTTCATAGTGCTGAAATCAGGGTTTCCTGGGTTCTCCTTGATCCTGAAAACTACTTATGTCTGTTAGCATTTTGGTAAAATATATTTTGGTGAATTTCTCAGCATTATTATAATGTGACTAGTACTGAAGTCATGTCGCAGGTGAAATATTATTTGCCTTTTGCTCATTAATAGAGATGTGCAAAAGTAGGAGCTTAGTAGATTGCAAACCCTCATTTTAACAACCCCCTAAAGTCTTTGAGAGCAGCCGGTTGTTAGGACATGCCTGCACAGCGCGTGGTGCAGTGGGGCAATGGATTGAGGGGGCCTTCACAAACAATAGCAAGGAATCAAATGAAGAGAATCCCTGAAAATTTCTTTCTCATGCTTCCACCTATCCTTTGCTACTATAAACCTAAGGCTCCTAGCCCATCAAAGTAGCTCAGAAGGCCAGTGGAGCCTGTGAGCTCGCAGCCTGCTTCCCTGGAGAGGGGCACAGTGGTGTCGTACGGAGCCAGGGTGGCATCCACACACATCATCACAGGCAGGGAATGAGCTTTCTGGCCAGGGTAGTGTTATCATCTCTGCGGATACCAGGGAGAGCAGATGTTCCTCAGGTGGCCCCGGGCTGGTAGGCATCGTACGTGTATTTGACAAAATTCGAGTGCTGTTTGGCAGCTGCTCCAGCCTGGCACCTTTTCAGAACAGCTCGGAGCAGTTAATATAGGTTGCTGAGCTTGAACAGGTCCAGCCAACATCCATGGCAAAACCACCAGAGAAAACGTTGTCCAGTGTGTTGCCACAGGCTTTGGTATTAAAACCTGCATGATTTCAAGTTTTCTGCTAAAAGATGAGGAACACTTATATGTGAGTGAGGCGAGGGGATCCTGAGTTAGCAAATGCAGAACACCAGGTTTTCAGTGTTCAGAACCAGGTGGGACCTATGGCTCGTGAAGAGTCCTCTTCTTCTGATAGTTGTGCCAGTGAATCTCTAATACTCTTGGGAATAAAACCGAATACTAGGTTTGAAGTGTGTATTTATTAATGTGTTAAATGTATTTCCTCCTCATCCACTCTGGTGTACTCAAACTGTTCCAAACACTCGAAGTCTTATTGGAAGTGAATTTGTGCAATTTTGCAGAACTCTGACAAGTGTTGCCTCTCATAGTAGGGAACATTTCTGATGTCATTTAACTTCTTCTCCATTTTCCTGTTAGATTTTTGTTGCTGCTGTTAATCTGTGCTTTTATTCATCTTCCATTTGACAGAAGATGAACTGGCAACCCCACCATTAGATGGCATCATACTTCCAGGAGTGACAAGACAAAGCATTTTGGACCTGGCATGTGACTGGGTGAGTATCTTGACTTTGGCAACAACTGCCTTAAACATCTATGAAGGTAAGTTATTCCCGGTGTTCGGTGTCCTGAAGTTCAACTGATCTGGAAAAATCCCTTACTAAATAGGGACTAAGGGACTAATTCATAGACACTCAGCAACATCATCAGAACATCCACGCCTGTCGCCCAGAACAATGCCAAGCTTGTTTAAGGCGAAAATTCTCATTGAATTGGTGTTCTTAAATTCTTTTTTCCAGTGATACCAACTGCATAAACAAGGAAACAATTGGCATGCCTGACCACAGCTATACTTTAGTAATAATTTTCATATTTCTCCACTCAGTTCTCATGGTTGCATCCTTAATCGTAACAACTAGCATGAAGTCAAAAATCTGGATAGCATCTTAAAGTTGTCTATCAGCATGCAGATTCCAGTTCTGTAACATCTCGTCCAAGCACTTACCTGGGTCCTTGAACAGACTATCTCAGATCCTGAAATGCTGGGAGTTCTCCACTCCGCCTGCTCAGCATTCGGAGATGTTATTGCAGCTGTGACAAGGATAGCAGATATTAGACCAGAATCCTCTCTATAGCTTTTGGCCAGGGTGCTGCTTAGGAAGGAGCAGGGCAGACATACATGATCTTTCCCCTCAGATTCTCTCAGCCTTCCGTCAGCTAAAGCTGAAAGACTTCCTGAAGTTCACAGTTATATCCCTTGTATCTAACTGGTAGTGAAGAGAGCTACACATGAGCTTCAGTGAGGCGCACAGGACACTTGCTGACCTGTACTAAATTCTGCATGTTTTCTCCTATTAGTACCCCTCTTTGATAGATTAAAATGAGTGCAAGTAGGAATGTCTACTTCTCAGTCATTTCTGCTTTACAGGAAAGATAGATAATCCCAACTGCTAGAGTTCATCAGTGCAATACCAGTCTCTTACCTCAGTCTTTGAATAAAATAACAAAGTTTATTCTGTCCTGTTTTACCTTCATCCCCTTATTTATCTGAAACCCTGCTTGTTCAGTGTCTCTCCCTGTCTCTCCAAATGCTATCCTGTCCAGAACTAACCATGTTTTCTGCTCACTTGCATAGTAAAATGCTTGTTTATATTACAGGGCTAAGCTTTAGTTTGGTGTGATAGGGCAATGAAGTCCACATAAATTTGTGTAACAAACATTTCAAAGTTTAATGTTTATGTTTGTTCCTTGATCATTTCCCTTCAGTCAGCTGCTCTGCACACATACAGAAGATAAAATCCACCCCTTTTTTCTTTTTCGCTGTGATTGTGTTCAGTGTGAGTCACTTTACTTGCACCTTAGGTATGGTTCATTTTTGTAACAGCTGCATGCAGGCTGTAGGGTGAGATTTCATGAGGGAATAAAGAAATGCACAGTATCCAGTTGGCATTGCAGGTGGAATTAGCAGAATGCCTTTTGCCTAGGAATTGCCCAGGGGGGTTGGATGTGTGGTGCTCTTGTACAAAACGCAGTCATTTTTCTAGAAACTTCAGCACGATAATGAAGTAGTTAGATTCTGTGACACACAACCTGTCATAAAGTCTGCTGTGTTATTCTCCAATACAGTAGTGAGACTCAATACCAAAACAGGGGAGAGATTGCCACACAGTCAGTCATCTGTACCCTACCTAACAAAACTTAGGTTTTTCCATAAAGTCATTCTCTTAATTGTGTCTATTTTTCATATTACTGTGAGGTTTGGAAAGATCATAGCCAAAACTTGGCTGCCTGCAGCTGAGCTAATTAGGAATACTACATCGTTCTTTTAGAGATGCTGAAGCTGTGTAAAACAAAACCTGGCAATTTTTATACTTTTTAAAATTTTTATACTTGATTCTTTTTGGGCAGGGGGAATTTAAAGTATCTGAGCGATACATTACCATGAGTGACCTGACAACTGCCTTGGAAGAGAACAGAGTGAAGGAGATGTTTGGTGCTGGCACAGCTTGTGTTGTATGTCCCATCTCTAAGATATTATATAAAGGCAAGGTAGGAAACGTTTCTTTTTCTTTTCCCCTTTTTTTTTTTTCCAGAAAATTCTGAAAATTAATTGCAGCTGGATCAAAACAAAACTGCTAGCTTGATGTCCATTTTGGGAAAAAAGCAATAGTCTGGAGAATGTATCTATTTTATTAAAACCTTTTTTCAAAAATGTAAGTCTTGTGAGTTAGATGAGGAGAGATTTCTGAGCTACTGCATTCTTTCCTGTACTAGTTTACCTCTTTTTGTTGGCCCCTCATTGCAGGGAACCCAGCTCTATTGGAAGAGCAGTTTCAGGAGGTTGTGTAGCTGCTTCCACTTGCTCTGCACTCTCTAGGAGATTTCTTCTGCAGAGGTGGAATTCCACAGGACATTTCTTCAGCCTGTCAAGCTGACTTGATGCTTTTCAGTCAGCACAAAGTTAATTCAAAAGGCTGGGGAATTGCATGAGGATATATGGAAGTGCATTAAATGTGACAAGCACAGTAAATACATGGAGGGTGATGCTTCTTGAACTAATTAGATTGAATAAATGTTTAGATGGTATCATGTACGAGGGTTATGTAGAAAAATCAAGGTGCTGAGTATTGATAAGCGCACTTCTTGTGAGCAAGATACTCTGAAATGGAATACTGTATGCTAGTGAGATGCTCCTATCTCTACTATTTACTCTCTGATTTGGATAAGTCTTTTGGAAAGAGCTTAAATGGGCATTTCATTAAAACAGCTTAATAAAACTGACCTCAGTTTTCACGGGCTTAGCATGTGCTCCTATGAAAAAAAAGTTACAACAATCCTTGCCTGCATGTGAGGGGGGCTTAGAAGGCTTGATTAGGATTTGTTGAATGTTTATTAAAATGCTTGGTGATGCTGAAGTATTCATATTCATTATTTTGTTTTTGTGTTATGCTCTCCCTCCTCTCCCTCTTCACCCTCAACACAATGTTAGCATTTACACATTCCAACTATGGAGAACGGACCTGAGCTGGCAACCCGTTTCCTGAATAAGTTGAGTGATATCCAGGTAAGAGGGTTCCTCTTCCTTTAACAAATAAAATAATAAAAGGTGAAAATTGGAGAACACTGAAAAAAGCTTTTTCAGTAATAATGCTCTAGGCATGGTAATATAGGTATTTGTGTTCAGTGTAGTTATTTTCTTATGTCAAGGAAGTATGATATGGTGGGAGAGTAAATCTTGTTTTTTCCCCCGTTTATCTTGCAAAGTGAATGAACGTTGCAAATTTCTTTTTAAAGAGGAAAGAAATAGGTTAAGCCTCTGAAAATCAAACTCACAAGTGGATCTAGCTAGTCAATAAACAGGTATGTGAAGCAGTGGGCACAGACTGGACACAGCCAGCTGAGCACTGATCTTGTTTCTCAGTACCTTTCCAATTGCATTTGGTCATTTCATGTTCTCGAATCAGTTCCTTCCTCTGAGGTTTGCAGAATATCAAAATCTATTTGGAATCTGTGCTTGACCTCCCAATGTAGGCTTAGGATCAGCTCCATTTCCATTACCATCAATGAGCTCTGCATGATGGCCCTCTTTATTTCAGTTGCCTCTTTTCTCTGCCTTTCGTAAGGGTAGCTTATGATGTTGAGGATATGAGGATAGGATTAGGTCTTGACAAATTGCAAACCCTTTCATTTAAGATCTGATAGCAGTAGCTGTTTGGCAGTTTCATCATGATTTCTGCAAAGCAAGTCTGCTAGTTAAGTGCTCTACCTAAATAGCTTTTGACTGAAGGAGCTTATTAGATTTGCTGTTAAAATTTTAATCTTCTCGCTGGTAAGTCTATATGCAACTTGTTAAAACATTGTGAAATGACTTGCAGCACATGGTAACTGTACGAATCCCTTAAAGCAGTCAGATGTTTTTAAGAAAGTCTTAAAGTTGTATTTTTTTTCTATTTTATGTGGCCTTTCACTTGTCTATGGTAAAAATCTGACAAAATTCTTGAACTGAGACCTCAATCAAAAATCTCCCATTAATTGCAGTCCATTATCCTTTACTGAACCACCTAAAACACCACCATGAGCAAGCTGATTTCTGTAATGTGTATTATTTATGCAGTGGGTTCTGCTATATTGTGGTCCTAATGAAAATGCAATGAGTGGCAATGGATTAATTCTTTAGTGTTTAATTCAAAAAGTATGCACCAGTCTTGGACAAAGGCAAGTCAAGCATTTCATGTCATTCCAGTGGTCCTTCTGAATTCCCTTTTCTACATTTTTCCAGCCTGCACTGGAAGTGCTGACTGTTGGCACTGTGCATACAGAATACAACTGTGCATACAGGATTGAATGTGCTTAGCATGTACTTACTAGTTGCACACCAATAAGAAAATCTGCGCTCGTACAAGTGCTGGATGTGCATATTTACTTTCTGCAGTTTCTGCCTTCTTTAAAAAGGCCAGGAAAGCTTGAGCTGTTCACTTAAGAGTCGATCAATGGCTACAGGATGTGTTTCTGCAGCAGAAAACAACGCAACAACATACAAGATGTATACATACAAGATGTAATATCATAAAATTTCAAGGGAGTTTTCAGGCTCTTTCACAAAGATCTTTTGTATTCTACCAGGAGAAAAAATATCTCTATGCATTATTGTTGCAATATTGTTTGAATTGTCTGAGACTGTTACACCAAAATATTCTTAAGAATAAAATGCTTTGTAGGTTATAGCTAGATGCAGCTTCACCTTTCTGATGTGGTGTTGCCTGCATGAAGGCATTTTCTGTTCCTTAGTGGACGTTTGATATGTTCTATCTGCCTTCGTGTTTGATATCCATTTTGTTTTCAATAATGGACATTTATAGACAGCAATAACTTTCGATGTCCACACTTGGTCCTTCATTTGAACCGGTGGTGGAGGGGTGCAGGGCTCTATATCCAGTTACATTATACTGATTCCCTTGTGTTCAATACATGATTGTTTAACATTTTCAGGTTTTTCTTGATTATTGTGTTTCCTATTTCCTAGTCTGTTTTTTTTTTTTTTTTTTTTTTTCAAGTTTTTTGGGTCCAACAGGATTTCTCTAGTTTTGAACAGCTGTTCAGAGGGAATTAGAGCTACAGTGACAAATTAGAAACTCATGAGCAGAACGGATTCCATTTCTCATGCCAATTGAGAGAGATAGTAGTAGTACTACAATATAGATTTCTCTTCCTATCACTGAGTGGAAATCACGGTTATTGAAGGCAGATAAAGATTTTTGATGAAATAATTCATGTTGTGTACACTAATGGTGTGCTTATGAATGAATTAGTTACGGAACATCATCTTCTATAACTGCTTGAGTAGGAAGAGTTGGAGATGAGATTCCTTTCTCTGGGAATACTCTCTCTGAAAAACCAATCAGTTGTTTTTGTAGTTTTACATTCTGTATGTTGACAATAAAGAAGCTTTTGCTGTACCCTTTAAAATGTAGGTAAAATAAAAGGTAAAATATATTGTTTAATATACAAAATACATTTGAACTGTCAAGACAGGGAGCACTAAGCAGGTATTTAGTCAGAAGCCCTACCTTTCTCAAACTTACACAGCCTAAATGGGCAGGCCAGTGTAAAATAGCCAGGGGAGGAGAAAGGATGTGTTAAATTCTACAAAGCAGGACCTGTAGGAGGAAAAAAATAGGTTGACTAGTGTAAGGTCCTAAAGTCTATGTCAAAGACATAGATCTGCTTTTATTTTCAAAATGAATATATCTTGCTACTGGTATAGCATTTTCAGTCCCCATTTAATTCTGGAAGTAACTCAAACAGAAGTCAAATGACAAATCAGCGCAGCCCTTCAAATTTCTGAAGTTTCAGTTTGTTATGTCAGTTTTCAGTTCTGCATTTTGTGTTTCCTGTTCTGAGTGAGAGTTTTAAGTGCTCTATTTTCAAACACTAGCACAAGCGCAGGCAAACTGAACTTTATTCCTTTGTGATTCCAGAAACAAGGGTTTTTTTCTGGCTTATCCTAATTTGGATGAGTTTCCTTTCCCTGCTTTCCTATCCCTTTATCTCTTTCTCTGCTGATGCAGATCTTGGACGAGAACTTCCTTTTCTCCTCTCTAGAGAGACCATTATCAACTGATCTTTTCAGCCTACGTGAGACCTCTAAAAACGGTTCTTTATTCCTTGCTGAAGAGTTTTTTCCAAGTTCCCTGAACATGGTACTTATAAGAGGTAGGGCCCCAACTCACATCTGCTCTCCTCTGGCCATCCCTACTCTCCTTACATACTTGAGGCATATGTACATTTTTGGGGCTCTGTGGAGCATTGTTTACAGGGTTGGTGACAAAGAACTTTAGAACATGGGGTCAGTTTAAGAGTCAAAAGTGCTGTCTTGGGACTGGATCCTCCCCTGGAAGGGATACAGCTCCATGTGGTAGGTCCTTTCCATTCTAACTGCTTATCCTCTTGACTTGTGTATGGAAAGAAGGCTTCTTTTATTTGGATTACAATTTTCTCTAATTGTACCCTGTGGTATTTGTGATTGGTTTTATTTCACATTTAATCAAAGTGTTGTAATAAAAGACCACCTTGAAAATAAAGGAAAACAAATGTGGAGTTTGAGCAGGGGCTTACTTGTAAATTCATTAGTGAACTGACCACAGGGAATAACCATATTAAATTGATGAAAAGATCCAGCAAAGCAGGACTAATCTGTATCATCTCCAGGGAGAATCGGTATCACCCCTTCCAGTCTACTCATCAGAAGATGGATAAATCTTCAAGCTGCCTTTAGGCTTTGCTAGAAACCAAGACATAAATAAAGGCATAAAAAGTAATGCAAACGATTACCAGGATGATGTGGATGTGAATCTTACCAAGGGCAGACCTAAGAAGTTATCATAATGATTTGTGCACCATTACTTGTAAGTTTTATTGTTACGGTCCCTTTTTGCTTTGTTTCAGTATGGAAGAGAAGACAGCAACTGGGCAGTGCTGGTGTCCTGAAGGCAGAAGAGCTCAGACCCTCCAGAGAGAGCAAACATGAATAATGACAACTTCTGTAGTGCCTGTGCGTAGTGTAGTTTCCGTATCACTTTGCTCCCCGGGATGATTGGTTCCACAGTCCAGGGAATGTGAACACAATCACTTTTGATTTCTACTGTAATCCTGCTAGTAGAAGCCTAGCTTCTTGGTAGAGGTGCTAGATGTTAGCAATAGACCTTTCCTAATGGTTTTCTTAGTGCCTCCTTGTGTCTTATGTACAGACCAAAAACTTGTAAAATGCTCTTCAACTGCTCTTCAGTTTGTTTGTTTGTTTGTTGGGTTTTTTTTAACTGCCTCCTCAGCAGAACAGGTTGCCATATAACACAAGGACATTGCCTGTTCCTTGGGTCCAAGGTTCTATTGACATCATTTGCCTTTTGCTCTGTGTCCAGGAAAAAAATAAATTTAGCCATACATCCCTTCCCTTTGTACTCTGCTTGTATGGGAGATGCCTGTGTTTGCAGAGCCCTGCAGCTCTCCTTCATTTTCTGCCAAATAACAGCTCTGTCATTTAGTCCAGAACGCTCGGTGTGGATCAAGCCTGCATTTTGTGAACGGTGGCTGTGGGGCAGGGGCAGGACAATCCTCTGCTCCTCAGGGCTGGACCGTGCCACGCTGAGGCCCAGTGTTGGCCCAGTGCAGAGCTGGGAGATGCTCTTTCAGTGTTGCCTTCTGGATGCATGTCTAGAAATAACATTAGGCCCCCGTGGTGGTGAAGGCTGAACCACCCTTGTTGGACAAAGTAAAAGCAAGCAAGGCTTTGGAGGGAGGATGAATTAAAATAATTTTCCTTCTACATCCAAGCACCTAATCTGGTTCAGCAAAATATTTTTCTCATTCCTTTCCCCAGTCTTGGGCTCCCAGAGGCTGGTTACATTCCTCACTATAGCCCTGCTGTTTAAGGAACAAGCTGTACTGTCAGCAGGAAATACCCAGCACAAGGAAGAAAGAGACTTCATTCAAATCCTGTTTGCAGTTTAAGCACTTACTTCTTGTGTGCTGCTACACACTAAGACACATGCAGTCTTGATATCATTTGGAAGCAGTATGAAGCATGTAGCCCATAGTTAGGGAATTAACTTCTGTAAAATGTCACTAACAAATATACTGTAATATTTATTAGCTTTTGATTATTGCACACAGCTTTGTCAAACAGCTTTAAGATGTCTCTAGCCAAAAAGGATCACCATATTGTGTTATCAGTGCTCCAAAGTGCTACTTCAGCATAAAGCTGGTGGAACTTTATTGACACTAATGGAATCTTATAAGAAATAAAAGTGAAGCATTTATTGCCATAGTGTACAGTAGAGATGCACCAGTATTAAGGGAAATAATTAGCACTTTAAAAAAAAATACTCAATAGTATCTCTCCTATTCTTTGTAAGAGTGCTTAGTTGTTGTTGGCATTTGTTAACATAGTTTGAAAAGGCAAAGTATCATTTCATCCATGCCTTATGCAACTGCTGAAAAGTAGCCATATGGCTTTCCTGTTCATTTTGGACAGATTTTAAAGACAAATGTTACTTAGCCATCCATTACTTTTGGACCCTCATGTGATGACTTCACTATCTCTCACTGCAGTGAAGTCTATTATTTTAATGAAGAACAGTTGAAGGTTCTCTCAGACAATGTAACCATTGGTGAAATACGTTGGACAGTTTTCTCCTTAGGATACATCTGCAAGCACAAGTTGCAGTTTCATTTACAGTAGCAGTAGTACCGTGTCGCTGCTCTTCTTAGCACTTGAATCTGTGTTGTGTTTTGGTCCTTGTATCTTATCCTGTATTTTAAGCTGCTAGTAGTCTTCTGCTGTGGTTACATGGGTGGAAAAATGAATATCAGGAATATGTCAAGCTGTAGTCTGGGGTAGAGAGTTTTATCCAATGAGGCAAGTATCATAACTAAAGAGTGCCTTGAATTAGAGTGTGCATGGCTTGGAGCTCTTTAAAGGTGATGTAATGAGAAATCCTCTGTGGCTTCCTGTTACTGAACTGTGTAATCTCGTCCCTTATGTTCAGTTTGTTTTTAGCAGCAAAGGTGGAAATATCAAACTAAAAGGCATAGGGAACTGGATATATGATCTTTTAACACATCAATATGCTAATAGCATTAAGAAATATTGTATATCAAAAATCCCTGCGAGGGCACCAGTATAAAAGCACTAATTAATTCCCTAGTTTGAATGAATAAGGACAAGCTAGAACAATTATTTGATTGTCTTATAGAACCTCAAAGTTGTGTAAAACTCTTCTCAGATTGGATGCAATTAATTTAATGTGAAGAAACAAAGTTGTTTTAGTGATTGTGGTTTGCACTGTTTCTTACACTGGCCAGAGATAAACCTTTCGTTTTACTGTACTTTCTGAACTGACAGTGACTTCAAAATCTTAAATGTTCAAACTGGAATGACCCACAGAAACCTATAGATGTTTCTAGCAGAGGAAAATGAAAGATTGCGGATATATATGGTCAATTCTTGTCTATACCACCCTAGTTAATTGCTTTACTTTGGCTGTGCCAACTCAAGAGTTGTGCTTGTTTCTAAATGAGGTCTATGTGAATAGGCTCTAGATTTTAAACTTAAATAACTGAAACCTAAATAAGGTAGGGGATGCGTGAAGCAGATTCTTCATATCTTGAGTGCAGTCCTACCATGCATTCTGTCACTGTGTTTTCTCCTGTTAACCAAAGGAAAGAAATGGCATTTGTAAATAATAGTGAGTATTTGATATTGCATGCTCCCTGTTTTAGTCTGAAAAATTTAGGAGGGAACTGTGGTTTTCCCTGAGCTAATAATTGTAAAAGAACATCTGCACATCTCTTTTCTCTGTAGCCTATTTGTTTAATTGCAGCAGATTTACATAGAAAGAGTACATCATAACTAGGCAATTATCCATTCTTCATCACTTAGTTATGGTTCTGCTAATTGATCATTTAAGACATAAGATAGTCTAGCATTAGGAGCATTTGAGACTGTTCAAAAAAGATCAACAAATTAATACTGTTGTGTGATATTTGCATAATTGGCTGCAATTATTTAATGTTTAATTGGGTTGATCAAATGAGATTCAGCCTTTCACATGTTTATGTTTTACAAACACTGGTACTTTAAAATGATAATAACAAACTCTAATTTTTGCATGTTCTTTCTCCCCTCTTCTTCATTTTCCTGATTATTATTTTCAGTATTAGGCATGTCCTTAATTTTCAGTATGGTGAGCATGACTCAGGCATAGAAAAGAAGTCCTTCAAACGAGAGAACATCTCGTGGAACTGGGAGTTCCTGCAGGCTTTCTTAATGCCAAAAGTTCTGGCAGGAGCAAATGGCATTATTTAACTAGTCTTACCAGCAATCGAGGCAAATTCACCAAGGATTTACAATGACAGACTCCGGTGGGAGTGCTAACAAAGCTTCTTGCACAGGGTCGCTACTCCATTCAGTCTGCAGTGGTGCAAAGCAAATAGGATTTTTCTGGGATATAGGGGGGAAATATGACAAGGCAAAACCAAGGCACTGCGAGATCTCTCCGTCCAGCCACTGTTTCCACCTCTTCAGCTGTCTCGAGCCATCAGCCAAAAAGCAATTGCAGTCCCTCTCCTCTTTCAAGATAAATCCTCACTTACACTTCCTCTAGTTTAACTGAGAGATATCATTGATCCTCTTATGTATACTTATTTTTCCTCAGGCATGAACAGTGCTAATTCAGAAAAAAAAGGGATATTTGAAAGAGTCATTTGCAGTGCAAGCTGTTTGAAATGCCTACGTGTAGCACATGTAGGATTTCTAAGGAGGTAGATAGCAAAACAGCAGGGAGTGATCTCAGCATCACCTCTTTAGAGGAAGACCTCTTTGGTCTGACTGTCTCTCTAGAATAAGAAGAATAATCTTTTGGGGTGGCTTAGTGCAAACTGTCTATTGACGGTGCTTTGCTATGAAACAGGATAGCACAGCCATTGCTGTGTGGTGGTAGCCCAGGCTGTCAGACTGGCACATCATTGGCTCTGTGAGCATGAGTTTTGCCCTAATCGTGAGAATTTTTAATATTTCACTGTAAGGAGGTGGGCAGGTGTAAATGATGATGCTGAGCATGCAGTAGGCCATTCCTTGCTCTCTCTTTCTCCTTTCCACACACCCCTTTTCCCCTTTTCTGTCATGGTGTCATTCAGTCTTATGTCTGAAAGTGATCATTTAAGGTAATTTTCCATTGTTTCTATTTTCAACAGTAGTGTTAGTTGAGTAAAAACTTTTGTGTTTTGTTTCTCTTGCGGGTGTTGGGAGATGAATTGCACTTAATTGCCTCGTGTCATGCCTGCACAGACTGACATTGACTCTCTGATCCTCAGCAAGGTTATCTAACCTCTTTGTAAGTATAAAGTAATAGTAGTAGTACTATCACTTATACTGCTTTTAACTATAATCCAGCTTTTGTAAAAAAAAAAAAAAAAAAAAAAGTAATTTTACTACAGATTGACTATAAGTAAAGTTAATAAGTTTTCCAGAAAACTTTTTTTAGCAGCAGAGAAAGATGCCAAGAACTATATTTAAAGGATTGCTTCAGAGCAGGGTGTTGAAATGTCTTGATCATACAGAAGGAAAATGTTTTTTCAACGTGAAGGACATTGTTTGTGCAATCACACAGCAAACCTTAAAAATACGCAGCTCAGATTCTACTGCTGCACGCAGAACAGTTCTTGATGAGAGGCTAAGGTGAACTTAGTCTTGTTGAATGGTGAAGCTTGTGGAAGCCTTGTGCTTCTCAATGAGGCCACCTATTCTAGAGCTACACTGTCATTTAGCATTCAGATCTCTATAGATCTAGGCTACAGTTTCTCTGAACAGTTACAGTTTTACTGTAAGACTTAACAATTGAGAGGTGTCAAGGAGCTGTGTTTTGTCACTAAACACGAGATTTGCCAAAATAATTGATAGGTTCTAAATCTCTTAAGCTACTTAGTAAGTAGCTGTATTTTCAGTCCTAACAGGAAAAGAGGCTATTGCTACTGCAGCAGTGAAAAATGCTGTTTTTACAGTCTTCCTGCCTATGCTTTGGTTGAACGTGATGGTTGTTAGCGGGAATCCCAGGCTATATCCTGAGTGCCATCTCTAGCACAGTTGGCAAATATCTCCCCAACTGCATAAGCAAAACTGGCTTCTCCATTAGCTTGAACTAGAGCAATCAAGTACAATAGTGCCAGGCAGGTGTGGAACAATACTGAACTACAGTAATCAACCCTTAGCATTAAACCAAATTTAAGGATTAGTAGCTCAGATGGAAGTAAAAATCATTGACCACACCCACCTTTACTAAAAAGAGATTTGTTTAAATTCACCATTACTAAAAGCATGGCTAGACCCTCATCTCTGTCTGTGAATATGAATTTATGCTGAGTTTGCTTACCTTAAAACTTATTTATTGTGCCTGACTCAATCCTGAATTCTCATGCTGTGCTTTAAATAAAAGAATCTTAAATTTCATGTTCATAGAAAGATGTAAAAGAGGATCTAAGACTTTGCCTATAGAGTTGTTTTAGAATATCTGTTATATAAAATAAGTGTAGGAAAACAGAAGTTACCTCTGTGGAAACAATTACACACTGCAGTATACCAGAGGGCTGTCTAGGGTTTTAGAGCCCTTTATTTTATGCTTCCTCCTTCTCTCCAGGATCATTTTTGTTATTGACCAAAGAGCTGTACAGGGAAAAGTAAATAAAATATACTCAGTATACTTTTTTCCAACCAAGAATTGGAAAAATTTCCAGGAGTTGGTTCTCCTGATCAGGCTAGACTTGATTTTGTCAGGCATAGAACAGTCATTAAAGTGGGGGACAGGGGAATTCAGAAATCGTGTTAGGCAGTAATATCTTGCATGAACAGATCTTCTTTTACTTCTTGATCAAAATGATCAAGATATGAACAGGTGGTCTTTTAAGCTTTGGGCCTTTTTATAACTTTTGTGCTTTTCATTTTAAAAATCTGATACAATATCACAGATTAGTTAGTTTAAAACTATCATGTCTCAGTAGGTTAAGACCAAGAACAAAGCAAGTATTCTTCTTATTTTTGTAATTGCCTTCTTCCTTTATGCCAAAACCCTTCCTGATAATGATTTGGTGTCTGCTATGACTGTGAGCTTTTCAACTGACATAGGGGTTTTTATTGGTTTGTTTTTGTCTCTGCTGTGCCCTAGCATACTCCAAGCTTTTCCGTAAGCACTAATGCTAGTGGCAGAGACCAGGGCAAAAAGTGAAGTGAAAAGGCTTTTGTCTCCAGAACAGGGATGCTGAGGAGTAGGAATGTAATTATCTGTGTCCATCCTTCAAGACAGGAGGTCAGGAGAACCACATTACCTTTTTTTTCATTCAGTCTTAAAGACTACCCAAGAATCCCAAATGTCTAGCAGGATGATGGGTTGCTTTTTAAGACAGCTCTTATTTTGCCGAAGTACTTCGGATTCATGCCTACATTTTCATAATTGGGCCTTAGTTGCTTAACTGAAACCTGCAACTCACTTTGGATAGGTCACGAAACAGTAAAACAGTGGATCAAAGCAAACAGGCAATGCTCAGAGTCATCTAACAGCGAGAAACTGTCTCTTACAGTCAGTGATCTTCTCAGTTCCTGTAACTGTCAGTTTTCTAACAAGCTGGCCATGACTGGTGGCAAATACATCAGGAACTCAATCCCATAGTCATGGACGTCGAAAAAGAGGGAATCTGTTCCCTGCATCTCTCTGGGACGTGGCTTGGACTGCAGCTTCGCTGCTACAGTAAAGAGTGGCAGAATGATGAAGGGGGTTCTTTGCCACGGTGGAGACTAGTGGAGCCTTTATTGGGAACTGGTTGCACGCAATTTCAGTTGGAGCAGTAGATTTGGCAGGAAAGATGTGCCAGTCTACCTGGTATTCCAGGCATGCTGGAGTAGGTCTAGGAACTGTAACGTAGAAGCAGAGGGAAATGAACAATTTAAAGAGGGAGAAGTAAACACCTCTTAAGGGTTGCTGTTTTCGTAAGTGTTAAACTTAATGAGGTATTTTACAAGGATCTGAGCATATAAAAGCATTAAAGGACAGATGTGTGAAAAAAATACTGGATAAAATAAAGGAAACTCTACCTCATTCTTCTTTAAAGGTTTTGCAGAAGCACAAGTAAATGCTCCTAATGGCATTGTTACATACCGACCATCTGGCATGAAAGAAACACTTTATATTTGTATGTCTATAAATCCTGTAATAACTGTATTTTGCTGGCAGTAGAAACACTCTATACTATTTGCAGTTTTCCTCATCAAATCTGTAATTATGCAATGTTTCTGTCCCCAATAAAGAAATTTAATGGGCACCTGTTTGTGTCATGTTATGAAATCATCACTGTTGAGTACAACTAACTAAGCATCATTATTCCATGGATAGGAGCTGTTATGGAAAAAAAAGAAGGGGGGTTCTTGAAGGCTAAATTAGAAGAAAAATGAATTACTGAATGAAGCATGGCATTTAAGAACAACAGAGCAAGACCTAAGTGGTGAGAGACAGGTCTACAGTCAAAATACAGTCAAAATGCAAAGCCCTTGTCCTGCCTTCAGGCTTCCACCAAAGACTAAGGGCATGACACCCATATGAGAGGGAAGTCCAAGGCCTTCACTGCAGCAGTCTGTACCTGCCAAGCCTGGACACTCAGCCAGTGGTTCCATCGCGGTAAGAAACACTGGACAAATCAAACAGCAGAGGAACTAGCTGCTAACCACGTTGTCATAAAACAGCTTTTAATGTGTCAGGGCTAGGTAGCAGTGATTGAATACAGCCCCATTCCTAAATGTTTTGGAGCACTGAACTTGAGGGAGAGAAGAAAGCCAGAAGAGAACTTTATACTCTGAGCACTTACTTCACAAGGCACTTCTGAGCAGCCATTACTCTCAAGAATATGGACCTATGGGAAGCCCTTTGAAGGTGGAAAGCTCTGAAAAGTGAGTGTCATTAAAATCTTGACATTTGCCATGTGTAGTGGCTACATTTACCAAAATACTTTACGTATTCCCCTCTTTCAGAACAGGCAATACTGTGATTAAAGATAGTACGGATCCATGCTGTGGTAAAGTACACATCAGGGTAAATTTTCCGTCTGGTTTGGTTCTTAGTCACTTTGGGGAAGGCTGGCATGGGTACAGGAAACTTTAAAGAAGCTGTATACAGGTAAGAAAGTACTAAGTGTTGTTAATTATTGCTAGGGGAATGAGCCTGACATGTCTGAATCAGACTTTATTCCTGTGTTCAACCTCTCCATTTTCATCCAAAAGGAAGCTTCCTTAACGCTAACTCTAACTTAAGCTTCAGGAAGACAGTTTTCAAAATGTGTTGGTTCCAAGTAGTTAGAATTTGAGGACTGATGCTTAGCAGACTTCACAGACAGAGACACCTTTGCCTCCTAGCAAAGCTTGAAGGATCCCTTGTTTCATGCATTTTGAACCATCTCACCAGCTGGCACCAGCTCTGTTTAATAAGCGCCTTGATGCAGCATTACCACCAATGTTGTTTTCTCTCTCTGAAGAGTCTAGATAGCAAAGACACCAATTTGGGGTATGTAGTCTTATAAAGCTGATGTGAGGACAAATCAGTTTTAAAATATTATGGAGGGAGGGCAAGAGCGGAAGGAAAAAAAACTTCTTTTGGTACATAAAAACAGGGCAAGGGCAAGTTTGGGATTCCAGTATAGGCAAGCAATGTAAGAATTACAAATACTAAGCTTAAGGGTGTTATCAACAAAGTTTTTAGTTTTGAATTTCAGTTGTTCTTTTGCTTAGTCTTATGGCAGTGTGTCATCACAGTGGTGATTTTAATGGAGCTGCTAAAGAATAACCAAAGAACTCTGCAAAGAAGAGGTAAATTTTCTGTAGTGGCACCTTTAGGTGCTTTTCCAAAGACAAATACATAAAAGAAATTACAAGAGTGTGAAAGCTGTCTCCTTCCTTCTGACCTGAACAAATGATTTTTATTGGCAGGTAAGAAAGTGTGATCCTCCTTCACCTGCAGGTGAATAAGTGGCATTTGTACAAATTCACAAATTGATTTTAAGATATTAAAATGATCCCTGATCAGTGTGTATAAATACCTCAAGGGAGGGAGGGAGGCGGGGGCCAGCCTCTTTTCAGTGATGGACGGGGATAGGACTAGAGGAAATGGCTTCAAACTGAAGCATTGGAAGTTCCACAGGAACTTAAGGAAGCATTTCTTCACTGTGAGGGTGACAAAGCCCTGGAACAGGCTGCCCAGAGAGGTTGTGGAGTCTCCTTCTTTGGAGATCTTTAAAACCCGCTTGGATGCAGCCCTGTGCCACGTGCTCTAGGTGACCCTGCGTGTGCAGGGGGGTTGGACTCAATGACCTCTGAGGTCCCTTCCAACCTTAAGGATTCTATGATTCTATGAAAATTAATTTTAAATTTTAAGATTAAAATTTGATTATTGCCAGCTGTCATGGGTCATTCAAAGAAAATACATTCTTTTGAAATGATTTTCAAACAACTTTTTTTTTGTGTGATTTAATTTTTTCATCTTACCCATGAAATAGTTCTTCTCAAAGTTTCAGCTTTGGTTAATTTATCCTCTAAGCATAGATATTTAGCTTTTACTTTGATGACAATGTAGAGCAACTTTTTTTTTTACACCAATAAAAAGAGAAAACTCCTGTACATAGAAAATGTCTTAACAAAACTCTGTATTTGTGTGATGAATACCTTACCTTAAAGATAAAAAAGAGTAACAAATGTTTAAAATGGAGAACCACAGACTCGGTAAAATAGACTCATGCTTTAACATTAGCTAGTATATATTTTGTCAAACGGTCTTAGAAATTAGGTGTGTGGCAACACCTGTGAAGCAGGCATTGTGAAAATAACTGGTGGGCAGGTCAGTCTTTCACAGCACACGCTTGAGGATCCCCCTGGGTTTACAGTGCCAGAGGATCTCTCTTCTCCAGGAGGAAGGTGTAGCTTGAACCCTGTCTAGATGGGCCTGTGCAGCTGTACTCTAATATGAGAGAGTGCTTCATAGATTTGCATGTGTGAAGGTGTTTTTATACCCATCCTCTGATGTTCTTCACTGGGTTTACAAAGTAAATAAGTGCTGGGAGGCTGCTGCTACCAGAAACACTAACACCTGTGAAATGGCTTTTGGCACAGTAGAAACTCATCTAACATACCACATCTAAGGAGAAAACAGCAATTGTGGCTCACCTGCCCTTGAGGAGAAGTTTATGTAGATCAACACCAAGCAAAGCCAGTGGAAACACCACCAGTTCAACTGGCGTTGGCTTGGGCCCTTACTTGAGGTAACTTTCATGCTCTTGAGGTTCTGCTACGGAGAATGACTCCACTCTTCCCCCTTCCAGCTGCCCCAGGGCTGACCCTTCCTTGTGCCACTACTGATATCTGAACAGTTGCAGAGTGGCCAGATGATTGTTTGACCACAGAAAAGGGTGTATATATAGACCATCCACAGAACAGCAGGACTAGCCTTTTAGCTAGAACACAGTTTTCAGTGGTATGAAACAAGTTATGAAGGTGAAATAGTAGGAACTCTTAGGAACCAAACTTTGCTCAAGTCATGGCTTGTTTCTGGGCTTGTTTGCTTCTAATTTTAGTTCATGCAGGACTTAGGCCTGAGCAAAGACTGTAATATTTACTTTACTAAAAGTTCTTAAATATCTGCTGAAAGTTTTGTATCTGCATCATAAAGTAAAGTTGAAAGATGGTTAGAAAAAGATGGTGAAAAATACTTTGGAAAAAATACTTCCATATTTTTCCTCCTCAGTGCCTCAGAAAAAAAATGAAAATTTAAGTAAAAGAGTGCCACAGCCCAGATTCTTACCCAAGTATCTTTAATTTTTGAGAATGAGGCTCTGACCAACCTGTTACTCTGGATGGCACCAGCTGAGGCACACATCATTGCCAAAGTACTTACGGACCTAGCATCACCCCCTTGTTTCACCACACAGTCTGTCCTTACCGATAGCCTTCGGGGCAGAAAACCAGAGTGGTTTGTCAGCTGCTTTTGATACTGTCTAGAAAATGTTCTCCTGCAAATGTTAGCCTTAATAAACATTCCCTTGCTATTTCATTCTCTTTCAGGATGATTTTTTCGTTGTTGTTGTTTTTAGCTCTGGAGGCGAAGCAATTGAGTTCTAAACCCAAGCTTAGAAATCCCGAATCCCCATTACTGATTTTTCTGCTCTGCAGGATTTTCCCTGTAAAGGGAAAAGGTCAGTAACTTGCTTGCACAAGGAGTCTGTCCCATAACTGAGGGTAATTAACATGCCAATGGTTATCAGGTGGCAGCAATCTTCACATCACTTTGTGGACTTGCAAAGTCACTATGAGGATTATATGAGTGTGACAGAGTTAGTTATCCATGATGAATTACCCTAGTGAGAGAAATTACGTTTTGTCCTGCTCTGTTCTGGTATCTTCATGTACTGTGGGGATAGTGTTAACCTGAGAAGTGCTAGTAGCTGCTATTAGGTGAGTTGTTAATCTAAAAATCTTCAGACTTTTCAGTGGTTGTGCTAGGGGCGTTTTAGGCAGTAGAGTTTGGAGCATGTGTGTGCTAAGATGAGAAGCAGAGAGACGGTGCTGGGTGTGCTTTTCTGAAGGAGTAGCAAGATGCAGTGTTGGGAAGGTAGGGCTTTTTGCATGGCACACTCAAGGGTTTCTGAGTAAGGAGTGTACCTCTTGCTACTTGGCCCTATTGTATTCCTGAAATAAGAATTTCTTTTTAAGATGTAAACAAGCTAAAGAAATAATATTACTTAATTCACTGCTTGTTTCTTATTTTTGAAGAAAAAGACTCTGGTTGAAAGACTCTGGTGCACTTTCAGTTACTGGTGCACTTCATCTCTGTAAAGTATGACCTCCAAAGAGCAGAAGTGTGTCTTTTGAGATTTATCTAACAAAATGTGTATCAAAACCTTGCAGCTGAAAATGCTAGTGCATTATGAAAATGAAATATAACCACTTAACAGGTTTTTTTTCAGGTCAGGTGGTTACTCTGTCTTTGAAAGATTGGCCTTGCAGGGTTTCTATCTTGCGGCACCTTCCCTCAGCAAAGGTGGATGGAGAGAGCTTGGTCACACCTCTTGAAGCTGTTTAGCTCTGAGATGGGCTTGGAAGTGGCTTCCTTTTGCTAGTCTCCAGGCTGTTTCGCCAAGAAAAAAATCCTGTTTCACACTTGATTTCACAGCCTAACAAACAAAATCAGCATCTCTACTACTTCCCTGTTTTTGCTGTGAGTACTATTGGCAAGATTTGTCAATATTAAGACAATGAGAAATCAACAGATAAGACAGGTGTTGATAACTTTGGGCTTATGAAAGAACTCCAATATTTTTACAGGATAGGATCATATTTAAAGACATAAGGATCACATTTAAAGACAAGCTTTGTTTTCTGAACATGTACATATATCTGTCCAGCTCACAACCTATTTGTGGCAACTTTATCCTAGAAAATAACATACAAAGGCTTTTTTAAAACTTTATTTAAGTTGCCAGAGTAACAGTGTTTGATCCAGTGAGACTATCATTGATAGCATCAAGTCATCAAATTCAGGGCAAAATTCCTCTGTTGCATAGTTGTTTCATAGCTGCTTTAACCCTTCTTTTATTTTTTCACTGATGAAATGTGTATTGTTAGGAAAAATAGTTTTGTGTTAGTATAAAGAAGGTAGCCAGAAAAGAATATATGACTTTCAGGTTTAAAAAATGCAAGGTATTTTTTCAAGGAAAGAAGAAAATCTTGATTCATGGTTTAATAATCAACAAAAAAAATAGGTTAACAATTACTGCTTTATTCAATAATAAGATGGTATGTTTAAGATCTTTTACAGGAAAACTGAAAATCAATCTGAAATTATAGTAAACTGCTAAAGACGTGTTGGTTTGTAATGATCTATTTTTAAAAGACTGTTTTCTAGGTCTCTGTGTGGTGCATAACGTAAGTCTACCAGTTAAGAAGGGGATTTCATTAGGGAAAAATTCTAAGCAACATGGAAAGGAAGAAAAGATTAGTGGTTACCCTTGATCAATTCCTTTCTGGGCTGTGGAGCAGGTCAGGTATCTCTCCTAGCTCCTATTTTCCAGCTGTAAAACGGGAGTAATAATTCTTAGCTAGCTGAGAGACTCCTGTGAGGATAAATGCATGACAGGCTGTATGACGTCCAATACTGCAGCAATGGAGAGCCATATGGAACAGAAGACAGATTCTGCCATAGCTGCCTTTTCCACATTAATTTATAATAGTGTGCTTACTCTTTCAATTAAATCTTATGATCACATTTCTGCCAAGATTCGTTTTTGCTTCCCGTTTCAGTGAAACTTTGCAAGTTGGAACGTTGCCTACAGCTGACAGTGACATTTAAATGCAAAAGAATCAAACTTATTCATGGCTAAAGCTCATATAATTCCAGGCCTTGTCAGTCTACAGTATTGATTTGATACAGTATAGTTTAAGCAAACAAACATCTCGCTCATTTTCACCTAGCCTTGGAAGAGTTTGCATTGCCTGAATGCACCACTCTATCGCAAGTGGTATCTCCTTGGATTACCAGTGCTCCAAAGAAATTAAGTATACAAACAACAGGTACCTAGACATTATGGTGCGTGCTTGCAGAAGGATGCCTGGCCACTTGAAATTTAAGGCTTTTTCCTTTGTGCAGGTAGACCAAATACAACTTGGACCTCAGGAAGACGCAGGCTCTGGAAGGGACTCTGGGAAGAGCACCAGAAAGTTAATTTTCTAGACTTCTATGTTCAGTGGTAGTATTTTTTGTATCCATAGCTTTCTTAAGTTAGGACCAGCTGTTGTATAAGCACCAAGTTCTTTTATGTTACTAACGAGGATAGGGTAAAAGAATCCACACAGATGAGACTTGAAACATTTGCTGCACTTATTTTTGTGATCTTGGCTTAAGCCCACTGAACTGTGAAGCCCCACAGTCATCTGTGAAACAAAGATCACTTTGCTGATTGCGAATTGAGGGGGGAAAAAAATAAAAAGAAAAAAGCAAGCCCAGCTGCAGTGGAGTGACTTAACCAAGATTGCTGTGATCTGAAATTGCCTGGCACCATGTCCAGACCTGTGAGAGCTGGTGCACCAGGTGAGGGGAGATGGAAGTAGAGACATAGAAAGTAATGAGGCCATGTTCGGCCTCCTCCTTTCTGCCTGCAAGCGAACTATTTTTGCTCTTCAAAAGAGCAAAATTTCATTCATTGCCTTGTAAAACACAGAGCTCCCAATTTTTCTTCACTTAACTTGTGCTTAAAACCTGCCTTGTCTCTAGCAATCAGGCTTTGACCTCTCTACTTTCCACTGGAAAAGTGACTGGATGTTGCTTTTTCACAATTTTAACTTTCCAGGCAAATTACTCTTTTAACTTGAGATGCGTGATTGGATTTTTCTTCTTGTTTGAAGAAAGATGCCCAACCTGGGAGATGTACAGTCCTGCTTTCCCTTGAAAAATCTAGGGGATGCAAGAGGAGTTGTAGTTTTTCATGTACAAAGCCACCAAACCAACAAACCCACAAAAGCATGCCTACTTTTAGTCAGAAATTTCTTCCACTGAGTAAATGAAATACTGCAAAAGAGAACAGTAAAGCCTCTGTGAGGTAGCAATATGTTTTTAGCCATGCTAACATAAAAAAAACTCTGAACTTGCTTGTGCCTGAAGTGTGATATGCTTTGCTCTTACGTCTGTGTTTAGGCATCTTTTATCAATACAGAAATGCAGCTGCACCACTACCAGCCAAGCTTAATTTGCTGTTTATGTAGTAAGAACCATACCTAGCTGCGACTGCACATAGGAAAAGCTATTCTAGGAAACGCAGATTGCTCTTAGAACAACAGAATCATTTGGGGCTTTGGCTGGCACAGCTCTGTTGGGGAAATTGCAATCCGCCATGCTCCTAGTTGGCATTGCTGCTGGCAGAAGTCTGGAAGGGAGTCATGGTCTCACAGGACTCATAGCTCAGGAAGAACAGATTGACTTTAAACTTACTGATCCCGGGCGACTTGGGTCTTCGGGGTTTTCTTGACAGCCCTCAAAGTTTGTGTGAGGTAGAACAGGCTTTTGTAGAACTTTTATAATGAGGTGTGATTTAACTTGTACTAAAATATCCTTCTTTTTACCCATAGCCACTTCTGCCATATTACATTTACCAGCATATTTGAGTACTGTCTTCTCCAGGAGACATTCTGTAGCATTGTTACTCCAGCCTGTTGCTACTGCTTTACCTGAAACTAGAAGGTTGTTAGTGGATTGGGATCTTTTTCCAATTACTTCGCTGTTTGTAGAGCCTGTGCAGAAAAGCGCACAACCCTCAGACAAAATAACATCCTCTCTTTCCCCTTCCCTCCAGCACCCTATCCTCAGGGAAAAAAAAATAAAATAAAATAAAGGGCAATACAAATAAAGTGAATAGAGGTCGAGAGTGTATTTACACAAGAGACCATCTATATAAACTCTGCCAACAAACACAAAAGTACTAATTCATTTGTACTTATTTAAAAGCTTTAGTGCCACGTTTCTTCCAAATCATACAAAATGGAAATAAAATCCCTCTCACGAGTGTTTGGGAGAGATGGCAGAAGTATGGGCCGCAATCATTTTCTTGCATTAGGAGTCTCCAGAAGCATCACCCTTTTCCACCGTGGTCTGTCAGTAGTAAGTGTGCTCCTTAGAAGAGTGTTACAGAAACACAGTGTGGGGAAGGAGGAAGGGAAAGGATGAGAAGGATGCCACAGTATTTCGTGTCAAACTCGAACTGTGAGATTTTAGAAATTTCATGAGCAAGTTAGTTCTCGCAAGATTTCCAGATTTAAGACATTTTCGAAGGTGAAATTGTAGTCTTTTACATTTCTTGAAGCATAATGCTTTAGCTATCATCTCAAAGCAGAAACATTTCTGTGAGATCTGCTCCTCCTGGGTCCCACAAACCCCATGGCCGAGGTGATGCCTCCAAGGGCTCCCGTGTGGAAAAGGCCCTTCTTGCTTTCTTGCCAAGGCAGTGTTTTATTAGTTAGCAATAGATGGCGCTAAATTTCCACCTGTCCAATGCTGTCAGCCAGGAAAAAAAAACATGCATTTGAAGTAATTAGGCCTGCAAGATAACACTTAAAAGGGTTACTGCTGAAGTTGATGAAAGTGTGTGGGCATAGGGAGGCAGGAGCGCCAAGATGCTTCACCAGCTGGAGGAGTCTTAGGTGAGAGCGTCTGGCTGCCAGAACAGGCTGCCAAGACAGGCGAAGGGAAGGAGCCGGGAGCTGGGGAAGGATTTGCGAGCTCCCCAGAACAGCCATGGCCGTCCGTGCGGGCCAGCTCACGTAGTGCCCGCCTTACTGGCAGCGAGGGCTCCCAGGGCAGGCACCTGCGGGGACCAGCAAAGCCTAAGCCTTGCTGGGGGTCCGACACAGTCCCCGTGCCCACGGTTGGCCTCTCCCCCAGCACGGCGATGCAGTCACGCTGCAGCCACCACAGTGAGGCTGTGAGGGAAGGGCTGCCATGGCTTCCTCACGCCATGGCCTGTGGTGGCCATGGGTGTGGGGAGCAGGAGAACCTACTGCTGGGGTGGAGCGTGTGACCCACAAGCTCCTTTTCGTAGGCAGATTTCTCCTCACAGCTGAGGCACCTTAGCATAACTGGCAGGTTTGGGCTTTATTTTGCCCCCCGTTTTGGAAAATCCTGTGTTTCTCAGGCTTCTCCTCAGAGCTGCTTTCACAAGGCAAGGAGGGAAACCAGAGTGTTGGGCGGGCATTTCACTGACGGGATTGCTTGTGGGATACTGGCCTCTTTACTATGGGGGGCAGGAGCAGATGCCGCTGGGGCCAGCGCATGTAAGGGTGTGCAGAAAGAAATGTCTGCAAAATGAAACCCTGGCCAAAAGAGCATTGGGTGTGGAAGCCGCTGGAAGATGGTGTTGAAGTGAAGAGTACGGGGCTGGTTTACTCAGAGACATACCTGCACGAGGTGGGGAAGCAGAGGCAGAGCAGTGCTTTTCTTGTGAAAATGAGCAGCAAAAATGGAAAAGTACTAACTTTGTAAATCATCAAAATTTGCCAGCTGCAGCACTTAATCCTGACATGAAGAAAAGTGCCCACAATTACTGTTTAGCCACCTGGGAGGGGGCTTGCCCTGGGGGAGGAACAGCATCTAGTTTTGAGCCTCAATAGTCTCCCTTCTGCACCCTTCAAGCCAACTGAAAACTCCCTTAGCCATATGTTTCAGGACCTTTCACATTTCTCCTTTTAAATAATTTCTCCCGCTTTCAAATGTAATTGTTCATCAGTCTGGCACCCTTTAACGCAACATACAGTTGCCTAAAACCTGAAACCCAGAGGATCTAACACGGAAGGCAGAGCAGCGCTCTACCTCGGTCCTCGCCTCTTGTTCCTCCGTATATTCTTTTGTTGCAGACATTCCTTCTTCTCCTCTGTTTCTTTAGCTGTGCTCTCCTCACAGTGGTGTGAAAACGGCTGCAACTCTATTCAAGGATATAATTAGAAGTATTCTTATTACTGCAGGCAGTAACTCTCCGCAGTACTTTGCATAAGGAAATATAGCCCAAAACTGAAGTCAAAAGGGAGTTAAATGGTTCCCCCTGCCACCAGCCCTCCCTTCCCTGTCTGTGCATGTTAAACTGAAGAGGTGACTGCTTCCATGAAGGGCAGGGTACTCTTTTCTTATCCTTTTTATTCGCCTTTTCTTATCCTCGGGCAAAGGGTGTGCAGCCCAGACCCACAAATCCTGTGCTATTTAAATACTGAATGCTAGCAGTTAAGAGAAGTCTTAATAAAAAGACTCCAGAAGAGTTATTAACAAAAAAATTTGGAGTTTTCAATTACTGCTAAATGATGCACATACAGCTGGTGATGCGTCTTAAATATTATTGTAAATTACTGAGGTATTAATAACGTACTCCAGTGACTGAAAGGAGACACACAAGGCAACAGGGATTCTCCAGTGTCTGCCTTCTTCCAGAAGGTGTTGCTATTATACAGCTCAGTTAGAGACACACAAAGTCCTCCAGAAAGCAGGGTGGAATAAAATGTGGTAAGGCTGGATAAAAAATGTAAACCATACTAAGTATATAGAATTCAGTCACAAGGATTTCTATTATGCAGAGAAAAGAGAGCCTTTAGTGTAGTATGTGTCCACAGTATAAATAGTTTGGCAAAATGTAAACACCAAATATTTCCACCAGAGATCTTTGCAATCTCACATACAGTAGCTCTACTTTTCTTTTCATTAAGGACTTGGTTTAATAAAGGGGCTTTTGTGGACTGAATTGGGAAAAATAGCAGCCACCTGTAACTTTTTTTTAAACCTAACAGTACATACAGTACATCTATCAAAAGCGGAGGAATTTGAAACCTTCAGACTTCTTAAAGAAGCAAGTTCCACACATGATATAAAACAAATGCCATGTGTGCAGCAAGCCAAGCAAATTAACAAAAGGGCAGGGGCATTTCCAATATTACTTAAATGATTCAGGCTTAATAATGGGCTCTTTTCACACATCCACACAAAAGCTAAGATGTGTTTAAGAAGAGAAACATGCATTTTCATTGTATTGCATGGCAGGAAAGCTGACTTTTTTTTTTTTTTTTTTTAGCCATTAATCCTAAGCACACAAATGCTTCATTTTGCAGCAGGGGGAAAGAGGAGATGTGAATGTCGCACCTTGATGTAGAACAGTTATATGTGCCTGGACAGTTGGGTGCTGCTTGCCTGTCACATGGGCTTTCTGGAGGCCTCTTCCCCCCCAGACAGGCATCACAGAAGTCCCCTGAGTAATGCTCTTTTTACTGACAATGTTCAGAGAGAATAGTACTGCATGGGTGCAGAGACTTCAGAGAGCAAAACGTTTTCCTGTCCTCCTGGAGCTTTTAGATGCTCAGCAGTTCTGGATGAAAAACTGTAAAACCTAAAGGTGGCACCTTTAGGTGAGAGCGAGCTAATTTAGCCAAGTTATTCTTCAGGGCTACCAAGTCTCTTGTTTTCCAGAGCCCCAGATTATAAATCGTACCCAATCCTTGGAGTGACTGGTCAGCTTCTGCTCGGCATACTAGTGGTGAGCGGCAGTGGGGTTTTACAGGAGTCCAGATTTGTTAAGATTTCCTTAAAAAGTAAAAAAGTATTTTTAACATCTTGCTTATGTTTTTCAGTCCAGTGGATAGTGACAGAGACGGGACAAAAAGATACCAAAAAAATGACTCATGCAGGAAATTTAAAATTACGCTGTGGTTGATATAAACAGTCCTTTGTATAGAAATGTTGTTCCCAATCTTCATTGGCTTTGAATAAGCAATACAACATGTCACACTTTGCTTTTCCTGTTGGCCTCCATTTAAACCTCTTAATTTCCTGTGGCCCACCAACATTAAAAGGTCTTGTGAATAAAACATTTGCCCTCCTTCCATATTAAAAAACAAAGGGCCTCTACCACACATACAGTAGAGTTGAACTTGGGCTTCTTTGACCCAATGACACAGAAATGAATGACTACAACAGTTAAAAATTACCCACTTTTGACTCCAGCCATGGAAATTTGTCTGACTGTGCTCAGCCTGACCCAAGTCATGTCACTTTGTGCCACTGCTGCACTTACATGGTGTCTGGAGCTGTTGGTGGTTTGTTCCATCTCCAGGTTGTTTTGGAGGCCTCTGTACCAAGTGCTCAAATGCAGTAATGCTCCAGAAATTCCCCAGCTCAAGACTAGAGGCCAAAAGTGGGAATAAGAGTCATCAGGAGTGCGTCAATATAAGAGAACCTTAAGCAGCCAGTTAGGATTTATTATGGTCTCTTTGTGCTTTCATAATGTCAGCAAAGATTTTCCTTTAAGCTAAAATGCTTCACAAACACTAACAAATATTCCTATCTTTAAAGATTTTGTTCCTCTTTTGTAAACACAGAAATATTTTAGAGTAGCTTAAGTAGCCCAAGAATCCCAGTGAAAATCACACCAAGGATGCAGACAGAAATTTACAGGTCAAACTATTTTGTTGGGTGGATGTTTTCAAAGGTTGATGAAGTTTGTTGATGAAGTTTGACCTGCACTGAAAGATGATGCTTTTTCAGTGATTTAGGGTGACAGAGCCCTGGCACAGGCTGCCCAGGGAGGCTGTGGAGTCTCCTTCTCTGGAGATCTTCCAAACCCACCTGGATGCCACCCTGTGCCACGTGCTCTGGGTGTCCCCTCTGGGTGTGCCTGCTTGAGCAGGAGGGTTGGACTAGATGATCTCTAGAGGTCCCTTCCAACCTTGGACATTCTGTGAGTCTGTAAGAAATGAGTGGTTCCTAATTCCTCTTTTCCATCTGAGACCTTTTTTTGTGTAATTTATCCTAAGTGATGTCCTATTTTCATGCCATCAAAGTAAATACCACTTTTTGAGACATGAACTTCACCTGCCTTTTTGTCTGTGAAGGGCCTTGCTGCCAAGGAAACAGTCATGTCGTGAGTGTGAGTGCCGTTGGGTCAGACTTTCAGCTGGTTGGTTATTTGATTTCAATGCATTAGATTCATCTTTGAATGCAATGGTTCAACCAGATGTACAACCACATTACTGTGAATCAATGGGTTCCTGTGCATCAATTGAGTGAGGGCAGCTTGGACGCTTAGGCCTGAATCTACCCCAGCTCTTCAGTTTCGCTGGTCTTTTCAAAAACACGTTGCCCAATGTGTGCACTGAGCTAGAACATTAGCACCTTGGGCGAATGTGAAGTTTCCAGCCTTCTCTAAGAGTAGCTGCTCTGGTTATTCACTGCTACCATAAGAAAAAGACACTTTTTCCTCTTTGGATTTCTTTTGGATCCAGATGTAGCAAAGAAGGCTGTATAGTGAAGTTGCTATGCAATTTAGGAAACAAGATACCAGAAATTAGAAAGCAGCTTCTTTCTGCTTTGACAAAGTGTAATAGTTTGGTGTTGTGTTGTGTAAAGTGTTATCTCCAGAGTAGAGCTGTTTGAACATTGGTTCTTTTTCCCAGTTATTTTAAAAATTTGTCATATTTTTCTCACTTTTTTTTTCTCATTTTCCTCACAAAAACCTGAAATAAAAGATATTTGTCAATTTTAACTGACAAATAAGAGCTTTTCAGTCTCTCCTGACATTGTTCTTTTTCAACACAAAGAATAAAAACCAGAAAAGGGAGAAAATCAAGCAGACAAAAAAAAAAAGTTTTATACTGGAAAACTGAAGGATTTTAAAGGTGAGAAATTGGATTTGCAAAATATTCTCTTTAAAGAAAAAATACCTGTTTCTTACTGAAAAGGGTTTCAGAATGAGCTCTTGCAAGCCAGTTCCACCGCACTGTTACCTGCTTTGGTGCTGGTTTTCCTGAGCGTGCTCTGAATCTCCTGCCTACCGTAACAAGCTCTAAAGCTGTCTCTGTGAAGGCAGATTCCCATCATGTGGCTGCCTATGCTCTTGACCGGGCGTTTGGCTTTAATGAAGATCAGGAGGCAAGTCCAACCTCGGTAAGCAGGAGACCCCAAGGACTTCAAAGGCCTTGTGGGCAGTTGTGTCCATGGATTGCTCTGATTTCAAAAGACTGTCTAGTCTATCTGCAGCAATAAAATGGACTCTCTTGAATAGGACCCAGTACCAGGGTGATCCCTGATGCCTCTGTTTTGCCACCACAGGTCACTTTTTTGCCTAAGTACAGCCCCCCTGCACAACCCTATCATGCAGGGATTATTTTTCATCATTATCCTGCTAAGGAAAAAGAGGAGAGTCCACGTAGTAATCATCAAGCAGTGGTCTGCAAGGTCTGGGATTGCTTTCCCACTTTGAGCAATTTGGTCAGTCATCCCCACTTAGCAATTGGCCACTTGTTTGAGCTGGGAGCTTCTCTCCTCTCCAGACTCCCTAGATTTTAACACATCTCTTTTGACCCTTGCAGAGGGAGCATTTGAGCTGTGTCCCTCTTCCTCCCTCTCCCCACATCCCTGTGGCACCAACAGTGGAGTCAGGAGAGGCTGGTCCCCACCAACGCACTCCCTAGCAGCAAAGGGCATCCTGCCTGTGTGAGCTCTCCTTGTTGCAGCAGAAAAATCCATCCATGACTCTCAATAAGCAGATTTTGCTGGGGAAATGGTCCGTACGTGGCTCGCTGGCTGGATTCAGCAGCAGGGGAGCCCACAGTTATTCAGCTCTCTGCCTTCCCTGCTGGATCTCACAGCAGCTGGAACCTTGTCCCAGGGGAGACACGGATGATTCAGCTCTCGGACAAACAAAGAATTCACACAATAATGTTAAGAAATAAATACTGCTGTGAACTCCTACTTCTTCGCCCCTTTCCCCTCCTCCCCTTCTGCAAGGCTGTGCTAAAAACAAGCCCTTGCCTAGTGCTTTGAGGAGGACCCTTTAAAGCATGAAGATAGTGAATAAGAGGGGCTAGCATGGCAGCTAGAAGCCACCCCACTTGGCATGCCATGCCCAAGGGGGCTGCAGTGGGCAGCTGGAGCATGGGACTGGATGGGGAAGGAGGAACCACAAGGAGGAACCACAAATCTGCTCCTTGGCTGCTCTCAGAGCTGCACTGAGCTGCTGGAAAGGCAGCTTGTCAAGGGTGTCTCAGCATCATGACATTACTGCTCCATATGTCTCGATTTTTACCCCTAAAATGGAAGCGACTGATTAAATGCCTGAAAATTGCCCTCCTTAATATGATCCAATGTACCTCAGAAATTGATTGTAATCTGGATGAGGAAAGGACACCTGCAGGACAGCCACCCTGTCCAGGGTGGCAGCCTGCGATGAAGGTCCCACCACCTAGAGCAAGGAGTAGCCCAGGGCCTCACTCCCACTGCACTGAGGTCTGGGGCAACACAAGTGCTGGGACACAACATCCTCATCCTGGGACACATCCTTCCTCATCCAGGTAATGCTCACATGTCTTTTTGAGAGTATTTAATCACTGTGTATCGGAGGAATATGTAAGAAGCTCATAAAGACAAATATTAGCCATAGAAAGAAACTCTTCAAGCTATTTCTCTTATAGACTGAGATGGCAAAAAAAGGAAAATTACTGTTGTTGTTGAGTTAAAAATGCATAGTTGTGGTCACAGGCCGGATATGATCTGTATTTGCACAGGCAAACCCACCATGTCTGTAAAGACTGAAGCATTGGCCCTTGAGGGACACGCATCTCCGTCACAGTTGAAGGGAATATTTTTGGCCGTCCTTGTTGTCCTCCACTATGATTTAGTATTATTTGGTACTCTTAGACACCAGCCACAGTATTTAATTTTGGCCTGCACGTGCTTTTGGAGCTGCAAAGTGCGGTGTGGTTGGTGGGCTATTACTATTATTGTTGAAGTTCAGAACACAGGTTTGTGCCTCCTGGCTCCCAGGTTGCTTCTGCTGTTCCTAGTAGACACCTTGTTGCACGTCATCTTCCCCTCTGCATCTTCAATCTCACCTGGTTATGGCTGGCACGGGAGAAGAGGGAAAAAACATGTTGGTCCATATACAGCACTTCTACACTAATATGCAAAGCTGCAGTATGGTCTTTACATTTTAACCTTGTTCTGTAATAACAATAATAATGGCTATATATGGTATAAGCAGTAACAGCCTCTTGGGACCTTAGGTATTTTTTGGCTAAATTGATTGCCCTGTCCACTTTGTTTATAATGTTTTATGGTTGTCGGGCCCATTTTTCTCACTGAGCTGGAGGTGAAGTGTCCCATGCCTTGATGCTTACTGCTTACTCAGTAAGCACTGTGGCCTGCAATAATACAAAGCAAACTTTTGCCTAATCCGGGCAGTTAGGAAATAAGCACAAAATTAATCAGAAAGTATTCTGAAATACATAAAGGTTGACATAGCTTACCTGAGTCTAACTGCCTGGATGAAGGAAGAGATCTTTCTGGATATCAGTCTTTTCCTCAGAAGAAGTGATCCAGCCATTGCTTTTCTTCACAGAGAAAGAAAATGAAAAAATTTGTTTTTTGCTGCTTGGTCATCTGAGCTTCAGGCCTGGCAAAACATGCAGTATAACTTGCCAGAGCCAAGAAAGTGAGATAGCTTCAGTCCTTCCCGGAGGCTGGCTGGTCTTTCAGCTATTGCTGTTTACTCGCCTACCATCTTCTGCAGCCTGATACCAAATTAAAGCAGGAAACAAGAAATACTGCAACACCTCTGCGGTATCTGCTAGTGAAAATTATTCTAGTGCAGGCCTTTGGTCTTCACCCTTAATAACCCCAAAGGATTGATCTTTCTGCAGCTGAAGATGAAAGTGGGACGTTCAGTGTCCCTAGGGGGGGACAGTTCTTCTGTAAGAAGTATGCATTAATAACCTGAAAAAAATAAAGCTGGTCTAGAAATATCTAGATTAGCAAAGGTGTGAAAGAGGATGAGAAATACAGGGTAAGGAGCTTGAATGGCAACAGAAAATGGAAATCGGGACTATCAATTATGAAGTCTTCATGTATTCAAAGAAAGAACTAATGGGGGTTTATTATTATTCAGCCATTTTTATATAAAATAACTATTGTTATTTTTATAAATCAAGATGTCTTGATTTATAAAAATGATCTAATTTATGAGGCATTTGTGAAGCAGATGATCACTATGGAATTATAATGCTCACACACACACCACCTGTTGAGGAAACCAAGCGTTAATATTTCCTAATGTCAAGGGGAGAAATTGTGACTGAGGAGATTAGTCTCAGAGTGAAGGCTGAACATCATGTGTTTCTGCTTCCTGTTCCTTTTCTCTGCAGGCTTCAGTCCCTGGAATGAAGGCATCCCTGCCTCTACAGGATGAACAGAATGCGAAAAGAGCGATGGAGAAGTCATGGAGATCAGCTGAAGGAAAAGAAATATGCAGATACTATAAGCTGTAAGTAGTTACACACCCCCTGTTACCTATATTTTCTTTTGCTTGTAAATATTTATTGAATATCATGAATCTATGTAATGTTTCATAAACTGTGATGTCTAGTTTTAGTGGCTTGGCCTATCAAGTAGGAAAAAAGGCAGAAAGAATTTTTTACGTAAGTCCGGGACCTTGGCATCCCAGGAACTTTTTTTTACATATTTTTCCTATCATGTAATATGATGTTAGCTATTATTGTTGAAGACAGTTTTGAAATTCAAGAAGCCAAAGGGTTAATTTAATTATACAGGTTGAGGGCCTGCTTCTTCCTTACTTTGTACTCTAGTTAGCAGCCAACAACTGCTGTAAGTGCATGAACAACTCTGATCGAGTCATACTTAGATGTTGCCTTTGTACAGTTTTAAGTGACGACTCAGCATGCAGTGTTGTGAAAAAATCAGGTCTTCATCTTTTCCCAGAATTGCTAGGATGGGTGCAGCAAGTCCCACGCGCCCAGCAGCATCCTCCCCTCAGCAGCATCATATGTGGGGTGGGGGGTTTGGAGGAGCATGTGGTAGTCAAAGTTTGCACTAAAAATAACTACAGGTTAGAAAGGTCTCTTGTTTTTCTTTTTTTTTTTTTTTTTCCTCTCTCCACTTTTTTTTTTTTTTTTGGTAAATGTTGGAACAAATAATATCCCATATTGGTCCTGTAATTAAGATATGCATATCTTGGCTCCAAAGATCTCTAATTACATCTGCTGTAGGGATGCTGTCAGAGAGAAGATAATTGTATACAGTTGCTGCAGAGACAGTAGAGGAGCTTAATCTGAAGTATAGGGAGAGCTTAGAATAGCAGTTCTGGAGCAGCATTTATGTTGTGAATTCTTATCTGCAGCTATTACTGAAAGCACACATTGTCCTCTATATTTTATTATAAGAGGATAGATATTTATATTTTCCATGTAGCTTTCTGTCTATGGGCTTATCCTCCTCCTTGATTAAATCAATGACAAAACTCCCATAGATTTTAACGGTGCTGTCGCAAGTCTCCGAATAATAGATGCTGCTGCTAAAAATAGCTTGACTACGTTTCTTCAACCCAAAGATTCCCAAAATATCCCAGACTTCACAAGCCCCATGAGCTAAGTTTTGCCCCATAAACATACACTAGATGTGTAACATCGTCAAAAAGAGATGGGCAGGGTGACTGATGCATGGTAAAAGTCTGCCATAGAAATTCTGCCTTTGCAGTGAACGAAATGAGTCTGAACAGAAGAAGCAGGAGGCACCTACTTTGGGGATAAAAAGGCAGAATGCCATGAAGGCAGCAAGAGTTAAAAAATGTCCATCTGAGGACAAGCCAAAACACACTCCCTGTCTGTAAATCCAAAAGCTGGGCTTCAAACTCAGCCATATCAGGCTGCTCCTTATACCCCACAACCACCATCAACCATAATTACAGCAGCTGATTTTCCTCACACCCACCTTGGAGATTTTTGGGGCTATTGGCCAGGTTTGCATCCCCATATGATCCAGCCTACTTTTTCTGATGTTTAGCGTGTTGTGTAATGGGCAAAGCTTACATAAGCAAGGCACTGTGGCTGCAGCTTCAAAAACCTTCCTCAAAAACAGGCAATGAGAAGCAGGATAGAAATTCATCTGGTTGCTTTCTTCACTGTGAGTACCAAATTAACTGTCTTTGGGCCAGTTGCTCAGCTGCTTCAAATCCATGATGAATCATTCATTCCTACTCTGCTAGGCTAATTTATACCTTGCTAATGGTTTGGCTTCTCATCAGCAATTGTCCTAAGGTTGAAATCTCAGCAACTGCCTAAAAGGAACTGGGCTGCAAGTTGGGTTGCATTAAAGCCACTGGGTGGTTTCTGTTTGCCACCTGATAAGCTCACAGCTTAGTCCAGAACATCTAACCCCTCAAAGATGGTAAGTGATCGTGTCAGAACAGCCAGGGGTCCCACCTCTAACTCATTCTGTTAGGAAAAGGTAAATACCAGCTGCTAGGTCCTTGCAAGAAAACGTTTGGTTATCTTGCTCAACTGATACAAGCTGCACTCATTGGATGCATGGAACATTTTCACCTGTCCAGATGCTAATAAGACTATAGGTAATAAGTTATAATGCTAGAATTCAGACAAATTACATTACACTGGCACCTTAAAAAACAAGAATGTGGGCTTCCTTGTGTTGTCAAAATACAGTCTGTATAAACCCTGTATCAAGATTTTGAGGAAGAGGAAATTGTGTGCGTAATACCTGGTGGCATGCATGATGCAGTGTTCTTCAAAGGTTAAATTAATTCCATAATTATCTTCTACAGTGAAGTTGCATCTGAAGGAAATACATTTTCAGTTGTTGGGTAAGACTGTGACATTGCTGCTTTGGTGTAGACACAGAATAATGCTGCTGAAATTAATTGGGATATTCCAAAGTCATACGATGACAGAAATCGGTTTATGATCTTGTATTTTAAAATATCTAACTTCTAAAATTATAAAGCTAACATTTTATATTTTTTTTATAAAATAAATCGTCAACGACATCTCTAGTCATGAAGGTGTTAGCGGAAATAGACCAAAAAAGAACTGAGCTACTACCCTGGCACTTCCTGCATTTAAGGATGTTTTGGCTTTTTTCCCCCAGTATCTCTGTACCTTCAAGGCTTTTATTTATTTATTTATTTATTTTAGAGTCTAATCTTTTGCCTAATAGGACAGACACAAAGCAAAGCCTTGGTTGGAAATCTCCCCCAGCCTGTTGCAATATTTATAAAGCTGTGCTTTTTAAACATGCTGCAAGATGAGTTTAGTGAAACAGAAAGCATTATAATTTATTGTTCCAAGATTATTGATTCAATAAATTAACAGTCATTTCCATGGAGGGTAGAAGGCCTGGCACTGTAAAAGTTTATTTATCTGCACTTTCTCTAGCATTGATTAGAGTATTCAAATTGCCCCAGTGCTATATAATTGCTCTTTATAGGTGGAATGGCCTCTGCTGTGCAGGAGACAGTAAAATAAACATTCAGGCAGAAGTGACAATGGCTCTTTTAACTCTAGATATTTATTTTTTATTTTTTTTTAAGAGGGAAGAATGGGTTTGTGTACTGCTTTAGAAACACAGCCTGCTTTGGCTAAACTACCTTGTTCTATTGCAAGGACAGCCGTGCGAAGTAGTATTGCCATTATCTGCGAGGCACGGGACGTGAATATCGTAGTTATAGCCTTATATCTGGTTCTACCCAAACAAGAAGGCCACTTTCTGTTGTTGTCTTGAAGTGCCATTCCAGATTGCATTGAAGTGCCAGGTGGAAATTTTTTGTTACACGTTTTTTTTTTTTTTTTTTTTTTTTTTTTCCCCACTTCTCCCTTTTGTTTCCAAAGTTCCCAGCGAACCTGTTCAAGGTAACTATGGAGCTATTGTAAAGACCTTAATAACTTAAGCCAGGCAAACTATTCTTCTAGTTCGGCATTCACCAGGCAGGGCTGCTCTGGAAGGCACGTTCCTCCACCCGGGAGAGCAGCAGCTTGTTCAGTTCCTGGCCAATTCTGTGCCCTTTGTGTAGAGCACTTGGGACAATGACATTACACCTAGGACTGTCTCCTGACACGTGTGATGCCTCCACCTACGCTTTGCATCTCTGCTGATGCAGAAAAATTAACTGCAACTTTTCCTTCTTCTGGTTGTAATAAAACACCCAGCTCCTAGAAATATCAGAACCACAAGTTTGCAAAAAGGTGGGAAAAAAAATGCATCTTAGTAAAACAAGGTGTATGATTAATGAAGGCTTTAAATGATTGTTTGCGCTAAATTGTTTCTCCAAATGCAATTCAGGAATTTGAAGTTGTCAGATTAACTGCTGTATTTACTGGTCTGTTTGATTAGGTGAGCATAGTTTTATATTCCCTCTTGGAGACCTAAATAGCAACCATTTCCTACCAAAACAGCGCACAAACAAAGGCCCCATTCAGAGGGCTATTCAGAGTGGGCAATGCTCTATAGTTCTTTGTATCCTGAAACAACAAGGTTACTACAGGCCCTTTAAAAGGTACAACAAAATTTTTAAAGAAAAAAATAATGGCTGTTATAGTAATGGTCAGAATATTACATTTTTGTTCAAAGATAAACATCTTCTTTTATAAATTAATCAATTTCATAATTGAACTTAAAGACGTCTCTCAGATGCCCTTATGATTAATACTGTCAAATGGGGCTTAATGCATGCTGATTAAAAAGGTGGCTAAATATTCATTTAAAACTTTAATTTGCACTGCCTGAGCTTGTGTCCATTCCGAGCTTTTTTTGTGAACATTCATGGAGCTGAATTTTAATAAGCATTCATAGGAAATGAATTCTAGGCTTGGGCATGGGAATTCTTGTCCAAAGTGAATTTTAATTTCTTTTCCTTTGGGTTTTAGCACTAGAAACTTGCTCATAAGAGCCAATCGGGGTGTGGAAATAACAGCATGTGATCTTCTTTCTTTTCCAGTCAACAAGTGCATATAAACACATCTTGAACTTTGCTAGTCACAGTTCAAATATCAAGATAAATGGAGTGTTTATACACTTTTTCTTTTCATCCAAAATCTGCTGTAGTACTTTTCTGTGTCTAAAATAGATACTAAGTTCTTTTTCCTCCTGGTGTGATAAGTGTTTGAACGTGCGCTTTTCAAGAGCAGCTCGCAGTTGTGCTGGGACAGTGGAAAAACACTGAGTAATAGTGAAATATTATTAATAACTGTATGGTATTTCTGGGCAAAGCCAACCTGGTTGCCACATCATTCCTGAGAAGGGAGGGGTACAGGAGGTCAGCTGCCATCATTTCTCATGATACTGTTTTTTTTCCCCCTCTTGAAGGATGGCTGATGGTAGGAACAAATACAAACAGTAATGGAAGTGGGAAGGCTCTGCCTTTTGGCATCTTGCACTGAGGACCCTGAGGTGATGTTTTGGAAGAGGGAATATTTTTCTTAGACTAGGAAGTTTCTGAGTAAGACATTGTAGGAAGCCGGGTGTGTGTAGTGGGGAAGCATCACTCTTTTCTTGCTTTGTTTTGATCCTCTTTTCCAGGCATCCAACTCTGGCCACTGTTGGAGACAGTGAGCCAGATGGCCTGACCCATGCTCTTATTATCTTGGGAATATACTTCTTAGAGAAACGTGGTCTCTCTGTGATTCATGTGGCCATGGGTGCCGTAAAGAACCATGAGCAATACGGGATTTAAGGAGATCAGAAGTTATCTGCCTTCATGATTCTTTCTTGGGCTATTATGTCAAACGTAATGTGGGATGAATGCCAGTGAAATGTGGAGAAATTTAATTATTGTTTTGCAGCTCACTGAAAGCTGTAAAGTCTTCAGCAGCACTGAACCCAGAACAGCCTCGGTGAGGAGGCCTGGCTTCTGCTTTTTCCTCATCCTCCTGGAGAGTCAAGTGATGCTCGGCTTGGTTAACAGAAACAAAGAAGTTTCTGTGGGAAACTTCTGTGGTGCTGGACTCTGGATTACTAAACCATAGGACTCCTGTAAAGAGCTAATGAATATGCGAGCTTCCTGTCAGCTGTGGGAACACTTACTGCTTCTCCATAGAGAAATGAAACTTTCAGGAGATGCCTCTGCAGTGGGTTGCTTCCCTCCTAGAATCTCAGGTCAACATCAATATGATGTCTGTATGTCTGTCAAAATTAGGCACACTAGTCCCCAACCTGCCATGCATCAGATCAGGTCTGAGACCAGGATGGTGTGACTAGGGCTAACTCTGTAAGAGCTGGGAAACCTACTTGCAGGAGAACCATCCACAGGACTCTCCAGGAGCTGCTGGACACTGGAGGACATGAGACACGCATTTTGAGGCTCTTGTGCTGAAATCAGTACTGTCTTGACCTGGCACAATGCTTCAGTGACAGGCTTGGAGATTAGATGACTAAGTACAAGGGTATAAGCAATGGGAGGAGCCCTTTTTTACAAGTAAATATATTAAAGGCCTAGGGGGAAAACAGGAAATATGCTCATTAAATTCCGGTTAGGAATTTGCAGTTCTGAAGGATTCATAATGTTGAAAGAAGGGATGAGTGTAGTTCAGCTGGTGGTGATCTAGTTCTCCTCCTTTCCACAGTGCTCAGGGGAGGCCAGTTGCACCAGCCACATACAGAAGGGGAGGCTGGGAAGCTGGACTGTTGGGAGTGTGAGGAAAACATGGGTCATAGGAAACTGATCCCATAGCCAGAGGGTGATAGAAGAATTTAGCCATGTCTAAAGCTGTGGGTTTTTCTTCCTGAGCCCCATGATAACTCAGTGGGATTTTACGCACTTCATAAAATTGCTAGGCTACTCCAAATGTCCCATATAGATTAAATTTATATCATTGTTGTCATTGTTTTCAGTGCAGCTGGAGAGCACTTTTTCAGGAAAACCTGGTTTAGGGGACTCAGCCCTCTGTGTGCTCTCAGGGTCAGGTGCCCACCATGGCCTTGCTCTCTGGGCAGGCTTTTTTGCAAACTTTGCCTGAGGGCCTCTCTAAAAAGGGTTCTGCAAGAGGCATCTTTATTTAACAATGCAGTTATTGCTTTTCTTCCAGCCTGCTTTTCTGGTGGCCAGTGAAAATGTCCTTTTCCCCAACTGAATATTACATGTAAAATACAGCCCCAGAGTGGGGACCAAGTTCTCTGTTAAGGAACTGGCAAGTCACAAAGCCATCAAGATACTGAGGATGCTTCTCCCTACAATAGCAGAAACAAACCCAATCACGCTAAAAGTGCTCAAGCAATTTCTGAAGGTTGTTCCACAAGAGCAGCCACCTCAGAATAAAGCACTCAAACAAGTATATTGTTCAAAGACCAGTGAAATAACTCTTGGAATAATTTTGCGAATAATGGTGAAATATAAAGCATAAGCTATATAGCCAATGTATATTACGCTATTTTGATTTTTATTAACTCATTTTTTTCTTAGACTGAAGCATCCAAAGATGACCTAAGCACTTCTACATTTTTCCCTGCTTTTCTTTTTTTTTTTTGACATAAATGTTATGTATTGAACAGTGGCCATTGCAATGCTTTCCTTATGCTACCACACAACTCTGAAAGGACTAAGTGCAACCAAAGATGCCCGCTTTTAGAGTCACAGATGGTGATATCTTTTTATTACTAATACTTAATCCTGCATTACTTAATCCTCAGCAAGAACTACTCAAGTTAGGTACTCGGTTTCTGCTGTTGAATGGGGTCATATTTTGGTGGCTAATTTGCTTTGAAAATTTCAACAAAAAGCTGCATCAAATGGCAGTGGCTGAGCATCATGGTGTCATGAAGTGAGAGACAGAGGGAATATTCACCAAGACTCACCTGGCAGGTGGGAAGTTGAGGAAAAGCGGGGTTTACCAGGCTTTTACAAGGCAGGGTTTATAATAGTATGTTGAGTTAATCTCACCATTTTGTTGTTTAAAAACTTATATTTTCCTCTTCAATAAAGTGCAGTTGCTTCTAAGGAGAGGTGATGCTTTGCATTAAAAATGATGGCTAGCAAAAAGATCAGTTCTCTGATGCAAGAGTTTCCATGGAAAGCTTTCCACGAGCTAAAGCAGTATTGTGGCATTGAGGTGGTGGGAGCGAAATGCACTTTCTCCAACATTGCAGCAGAAGAGGTGTCCCAGTGCCATCCAGCTAGTCCCAGCAGCTGCTCCCATACAGCCCTTTTCTCCCTCACTCCCCAAAGCCCTTTTCTCCCTCACTCCCCATATGCAGGCATTGGTAACGGGACGTCTCCAGGCTTTCCCAAGTGCCCCAGGAAAGGGAATCCATGCTATACTGTAGTCATACATCACACTGAAAGAGCTCAGCTTACAGTGGACAGGCTGCATCCTGCAGAGCTAGCATTTAATGAGGTGTATTGCTGGGATTTACAAAAACACTTATTTTGTTGTCCTAAGGCTGCTTCCACAACTTACAGGGGGAGAATTTTCTTTCTTTATTTATTTTTTCCCTCATTTTTTTTTATGGGATCAAAGACAGGTCAGTTCTGAGCATTTGAAGATCTTGTCCAGTGCTGTTGCATTAGCAAGTTGAGAACATTCGACAGAGAAATCGCTAGAGGTCTCTTTTCACTGACGTGTTAACAAGAGTGTTGCCCCTCATGTGAAATCTTAGTGACACGCAAAACTCCTCAACTATTAATATAAGTTGCCTGGCTCATTGTGGAAGAGAGGGAGAATTTGCTGCAGTTCACATGCCTAATCTGCTGCTAACCCAGCAGCAACCCATGTACTATTTTTCACCATGGTTATTCACACTTAAACTTGCTAATTCTAGAGTTGAGTAGACAACTTGAGCTACTTCTACAGCAAATGTGTGACCTAGGACAATTAGCTTTGCTGAATTCTTTTACAATGCAGCATGTTGAATTATATTTCATATTGCATCAGCCTAGGTTTATATATGTTTACTTAAAATTCTAGAGTAATAAGATTACTGTGAAGAGAGTTATATTAAAGTTTGCAAGGGACATACAATTACGTTGAAAAAGCAAATGGAGTCTGTAACTGGTGCCCTTATGCTAGGAGGCGCACAGTTCATATGGCTACTGGAATTTTTAGAGATAACCATCAGGAATGAATGTTGACCAGATTAATATACACTGCCTGGCTTTTTGCTGATGCTACTTATGCCCCAAAATGGCCTGCAGTTCTGGAGTGTTTGCAGCATGTTCTGGTTTTGAGCTCAGACGTATCAGATTCACTGGTAACGACTGAATCGGTCGGCTAATGGGTCTGTGAGATCTGGCATTGGCATCCCTTAGTTCTCAGCAGTCAGTAATATATAGACTCTGTGTGTATACATGCCGAAGCTTAATTTGCAATCCTATTTAAAGTGGAAAAAAATGCCACACTCTTTTTTTTTTTTTTTTTTTTTAAAAAGTGCAAAGAGGGTTCTTTTCACAGTGGACAGAGAATACTGTTAAACAGAGGAAGCACAATATCCCTTTTCATAGCAAGAGATCAAATGTCTGCAGAAGAGTTTAATTTATACTTCTTCATGTGCCAGAGCTGTGTCTGAGACATTGCAGCATTTCAGTACTTTCAATCAGGTCATAGTTTCCAGCACGGATTACTTCATCCCCTTTAAAATAGAACAAATAGAAGAAATGGAATTCCACATAATCATGCTAGGAGCCGGGATTATAGGAAATTAAAACACATATTTAAAAGCCGAGGCCTGCGCGGTAAATAATTGTGACACAGCGCCTGGAAAGCCACGTTCGGCCTCTCCTTGGGAGCTAATGGGCAACAAGGGCCCCTGGCTCTGCAGCCGTGGGGATGCGGGCGTATCCTGCAGGACGACGACGAGGATGATGGTGGATAACACGCAGTGACGCCGTTTATGGATTTGCTTCCTTTCCAGGAGAAATACTGAATATTGAAAATACTGCAGCGCTGGCCCATGGCTCGGTGCAGAGCAGGCCCGTATCGCCCCGGTGCCGGTCCTTGTCGCTCGTCCCCGCTGGCTCTTTGGGTTTCCTGGCCATGGCCCTGTGCTCGCACGCGGGGAGAAGGGGCTGGGGAATCCCGTCTCAGATTCCTGCAGGTCTGAAGGAAGCTTTTATAAAGTACAGGCCTGTATTATATGCTGCTGTCCCCCAAGCAGAGAGGTAGCTTGCTGCAGCCTGGAATGCTTTGAACTGTTACTGCAAGACAAGTGTTTACAGTATTTATTATATCAGGAGAAAATAAAGCTAGAAACTTGCTGTTCCTTCATTATACCCCTTGCCCAACACTGCCCTCGTTGTGACCCCATTTTGGGGCATGAAAATGGAGGAAAAAAAAAAAAAAGAATTATCAATAACTTACTTGTAACATGACAAAAATGCCAGCTAACATCAGAGCTATTTAGGCAGCATACAAGCTCCCAGTAAAGACAATCCCTGCCCCAAAGGACTGTTTTGTCTACATTAGTCAATGAGAGACTAAGATATTACATGTGTTATCTCCAGTCACAGAAGAATTCAATAGCAAGGCTGGGAATTGAATCCTGTTCTCTTGAGCCACAACCCTGTGTCTTTAAAGATAAGATTACCCGGGTCATGTATGTTTTATATATGTGTATATATGCATGAATACATTCATATTTGTCTAGCTTGACATACAGGCTGAACTGTGGATCTGTATCTTGCATATTTTGGGTTTTTTTCATCATGTCTTAGTATGGTAAAGATTACACTGACAGATTAATTCCTCTTGGGAAGGCTACTGTTTAAAAAGTAAGTAAAACTCTTGAAAGGAAACACAAATTTATCACTGGTCAGTTGGCTGGCCTCAGTCACACGCTGTATAGTAAATTATCCTTAGGAATTTATGCTGCTGTTGGCTCTGCCTACCAGATAAGCTGCAGCAAGGTGAAAGGGAACTGCATCAGCATCTGGTGCCCAGAGCCGCCAGGCACGTAGCCCAGTCTCTGCTGCTGCTTTGTTCAACTAAGTGCTATATAAGAAACGGTATTCTCCCCCCAAACAGGAAGATAAAGTGGGGAGAGACAGGTAAAAGTTTTCTGCTTGGTATTGTACTAATATTTCTGCACATTTCAAAAATATACCCTAGATTACCTGTGCTGACACGGCTTCTTAAAAAGCTTAACCTGGATTGGAGGTTTAATTGACTTTAATGGGAGAAAGCAGAACTCAGCCAGAGAGAGAAGGGGTCCCTCGACTCCGAGCATGAGGTGCTTAACATTAGTTCTTGTTTCTCTTCATATATCTGGGGGCGAGGGGACAGGAAACTAACCGGGATCTGTTGGCTGCTCCTCGCGTCCATGAACATTTTTCCTTTTCTGCATGAACGCTGATGCCAGTGACTGGCGCAAATTGAACACGAGCAGTATTTCATGCTTCCACACAGCCCTGGACCTCAAAGCTTGCGCAGAGCCCGGCGACGATGCCAGGAGATTATACGATCCACAACAAAATGATTCCAGGCAGGCAGCAGACAGTAGCCAGCGCTGGCAAACAGGAGGGGCGAAGCTGGCAGCTCCGCGTGTCGTCCGAGCCTGCTAAATGACCCCTCTTTCCACACAAAAATGCAGGCACACACAAAAGCGCTTTTCTTCAGAGCCAGGCACAATTTTTGCAATGAAACTTCTTACCAGGTCTGCATATTTAGCTCAGGAGAAGCAAGTTGAAAGATCTGTCAAAAAGGAAAAAAAAAAAAAAAGAAAATTTCAATTTCAAAAGGAAATGCCTTGAGTTTTTAAATGCTTTGTTTTGTTAAATTTTAACTAATTTTATAAACATTTATATAAATAAGTTGAAAGGGAAGATTCATTCAGGTGCAATAAAATGCCTTGATCATAAAGTTAGAGGGAGAATTTCCATTTTTGGTTTGGCCAGCAAGCTAAAAGATCACTTTAGTTATAAACTTCTTGGCTTATTTTGCTTTCCTCAGTCCGTTTCTGCGTGATTTTGGAATGTGCCCGTGAGCATTTAATAAGGTACAAATTCAGAAGAAAAGGCTCAAAATATTTGTCAAGATAGATGTGAGAGGACTTCTGATTCTAGTGTAGTGGCAATCTGGTGAGAATGGGCAAAGTCAGGTGAACTGTGTGATGGATTTGTAGTAGAATTGATGTATGGAGACATACAGGAGGAGAAAGCCGGAATAAAGATGTATGCATTTATATGGATCTTTTAGCCTATAGAGCTGGAACAGGGAAAGTGCTTCCAGCCTGTTTTTGTGTTGTGCTTGCAAAGCTTTATGTAGCTTTTTGCCTTGAGATGATTGAAGAGAGGGTAGAGTTACCATTATGGGTCACGGTAGCCTCCTAGGCCGATGTTGGCCACGCAGTTGAGCACGCTGTACTCAACAGAGAGCCCCACGCTCACGTCGAGGTGCCAAAACTCTGGCACATGCTGTAAGGGTTGCAGTCTTATCTGGGGTGGGATAAAACTGCTTCTTTTGTAGCTGGAATTACTTCACAGGCACACAAATCCTGAAGTGACTGTCCTGATAGGCAAGCCATGCGTGGCCTGTGTCCAATTGCTCAGTATCTCAATACCTAATGAAACAGGGCAGACCATGCCAGTCATCTTGGACTTTTCATTTGACCTTATTTGCTTAGTTTTATTCCATTCTGCCTCTCGGCCTTTTCTTCCCAGCTGTAGACTGTGGTTGCCCGGGTAGGAAAAGAAGGCTCCTACTGCTAAACTTTCACGGTCTCAAGGTGCACTGCAAGTCAAAGATCTTTAACACAGGATCTATTCAGCCCAGGTTGCACTGAATATCTCCTTGGCCGTACTATCTTCTGTGGGGGTGTTTTTTCCTCTCCCCTCCTGAATGATGAAGACTTACTGCTGCAGTTGGTAAATTTGCGTTTTGAAAACCAATGTGGAAGACGAGGTACGTGCCCCGTTGCAGAGCTGACTGTGCAAGAGAAACCTGGGGCCAGGTGCACGGTGATTACTGACTGAACCGGAGCCAAAGACTTGGCTTCCTTGCACTTCCCAAACCCCAGCCCCCTGATGCTGCCCCCCCTTTTATCACACCATGTTAAGTGCATGCGTAGCTGGCGTGTTCCAGGGCTGGTCACAAAACGGGATCTGTGTGGGAAGGTGAAGGAGGGTGGTGGGGGTGGCCAGCAATTCACGGGGAGGAGGAGAAACCAAAATGGGGGGAGCTAGAAAAATCCAGAAATAGAAGGAACGTAAGGGGAAATCACGTCGTTCCCTACGTTTGGGTGGAATAATCTTGGCATTTCTGCCACTATGAAGTGCTGTGTGGAGCTGTATGCCAGCTCACCTCTTTGTCCAATAATTTAAGATGTCAAGAAGGGTAGTGGAGCTGAGTGCTGCCCTGTCCCTAACTAGGCAGCGCTCCGTCAGGGAACACTGCTGGGACAGGTCCATTGAACTCCCTCCCAAACTCCTGAAATATTCTGCAATGTGGATGGCATATATATTTTTATATATATGTATATTCTCTGTTATTGTAACAGGCCTCTGCAAACACAGGCATTTAAAAACTACTTGTCCGATTTGCCTCAGACTTTGTTTTTTCAACAGGGGCTATAAATCTAAAAGAAACTAAGTCTGAAGTTTCTAATTTCAGACTTTTTTTTTTTTTAAGAGACATTTGAAACTTACAGCAAAAGTGTTTTCTATCCTACTTTCATATTATGAAATGGATAAGCCGTCTTTCACTCAAGCTTTCTATAGTAAAAGTTACCTTGGACTGAGACCACACACGGAAAAATGTTGGTGCAGAATCTGTTCTGTAAACATTGCAATAGCCAAAGAGATTAGAATGGAGTCTGCAGGGCATTTGACTAATCTGCCAGCTCTTAAAAGTTGTATCCTTATCACAAGCACACGTGCAACTTTCACAACAATGCAGAAGAAAAACAGTATTTACCAACATCCAGGGAAGTCATCACAGTCTTTGCCTGCTCAAAGCAAGGGAGAGAGAAAAGTGGCACCTCTTCCCTCTTTAATACCTGTGTGGTAATATTTTTCCTTTTTTTTTTTTTTTTTTTTTTTTTTTTTTTTAATTTAAGGAAAAATAGGTGGAGGAAGCAAGTTGTTATTATTGCTGATGGTGGATTATTCCTTGCCTCCCTCCTCGTGGCATCTGTTCCTGTGCCTGTGGGCTTGTACACACACACACACACACACACACACACACACACACACACACACACACACACAGCATACACACACAGCATTCCCAATTCCAAGTGAGAGCAGCTCTCCTTGCTCAAGGAGCGAGTGGGATGCAATGGAAGAGCAAGGAGGCTTGGTCTTGTGCCAGGCTCTGCTCACTTGCTCTGTTGTCCCTGAGCAAGTCACTGTGCCCCTTTTATCCCACCTGTAATAATAATAATATTAACAATAATAATAAAAATCCTTCCTTTGTTTAATTAACTAACAGTGCTTTAAAAATTCATAGACTGAAAAGCCTTCATATCACTTTATTTTTTAATTAAAACTTAATTGACTTCAGGGCATTGTGGAAACCTCTAGAAACATGCAGTTTGGTTCTTGTCTTAAGTAATTACTGTAGCAGCATTGTTTTAAGTAGTTTCCATTGTTTTTAATGCTAGGCTGCCTTCCCACAGAGGATGTGCTCCAAGGCAGTCCTGGTACAGCAAGGTACAACGGTGGGAGAGCAGCCTATGCAGAGGGCCTCGTTGGGAGAGGATTGCAGAGATATTATTTCACATGGTATAAACTTTGAAGTCAAGAGAAAACAATAAATAAATCCCCGTATAGAAACATGAATGAAATTCTGGTTTACTCAAAGCCAGGGGAAAGAGACTACTTCACCCCAAGTATCAAGAAATGTGAGGAGGAAGTGTGAGGAGGAGACAGAGCCCTGGCACAGGCTGCCCAGAGAGGTTGTGGAGTCTCCTTCCCTGGAGGTCTCCAAACCCACCTGGATGCCGCCCTGTGCCCCGTGCTCTGGGTGTCCCTGCTGGAGCAGGGGGTTGGACGAGATGATCCCTAGGGGTCCCTTCCAACCTCAACCAGTCTGTGATTCTTTGTGATTGTGTAAAATGGATATCTTGCCAAAGTGACCATTGCATCTGTATGTATGGTATAGGAATACATGTTGCAGGGAGTATGTGAGGGGAAGGTCGTACAGTTGTCATCTGACTCATCTTTCTGCTTGCTGCTCTCATTGGGTCTTTTCATTTGCTTGTGCTTTGTCTAAAAGGACTCCTAGGTCATTTAATTCATTGGCGTGTTTCTGCAAAGCAGCTCTTGTGCTTTAGGCATCTGTGCCCTGGGTGGAAAGGAGCAGAGATGTGACCAGAACTGGGGCAGTTGCCCATGCAGAGATTTCCATTCAGATTTCTAATGCGAGTTCTGCTTTCAGGTGGAAGCTGGAATCTGATTCTGTGATTCCAGCTAATTTGAATATAAGCCATTTTTGTATGCAAAGGATTGCTGACACCAGCAACTTTCACTGTAATGATTACTATGGAAACGTTTATCTATAAATATAAAATTCTTTAAAGCTTAGCCTTTTATCTTTATAGAAAAAGGCCTGTTTATGTCACTTCTAAGCTTCCAGCTTTTATGTAGCTGGAAGCTACATTAGCTGAACATGAGCTGTTCTCATGCCAAACAAGATAACCTCCGTGTTAGAGCTATGTGAGCTTTGAAACATGGGAATTTAAGCTAAAACTATTATTTTTAATATAATATTAATAGTTGAATGGAAAATATGTTTAAATGCCGTACTAAGCCCAAAGCTCTAGCTCCCTTGCAACGTTCTCTTCTTGCAGGTCTTGCAGGAATGCTGCTTCTGTGGAAGAGCCGCTTTTGGCTGCCAGTCCTTAAGCAACGTGTATGTGTGTGGAGGGTGTGTGTGTTTGTGCACGTGGGGCTTTGTGTGTGCACCGTGATGAGGCTTGTGAGAGCAGAGCAATACTGGGGAAGTCGTTTATTCATTAACCTTTTTCCTTTGGAGTATTCTCAGATGTTGGCTTTTCAAAGCCTGTGTAAAAAATATGGTTTCTAAGTTTAGGCCCTCAAAAGACTTTTTTTTCCCCTTATTTTTTGCTAACAATGAAAAAGAGATATGATTTTAAGATTATAATTTTTTTTCTTTTTTTAAAGCCTACAGTGAAAATGATGTTTTAACAAAGATGAGGAATGTTATTTTCCCCCTATGTTTCTATGTACAGATTTATTTTTTTCCCTTTAACATTTATACCTTGTAAAATATCTATATTAATATACCTATTGTTCACAAACCTACACACAGATACCACAAACATCCCTGTCTGCAGGTGCTCCAAAACTCTACTGTTAGGGTTACTCTCAAGTATTGAAGATGGAACCACAAGAGCGAAGTAATGTGTGTTTAGGGTCAAAATTCAAAGTAATCAAAAATGTGTGCAGTATAAGGTCCTCATGGACTTTGGGAAGAGAAATCATGACAGGCAGAGAGTAATACAGCTGCTGATGATCAGAAGTTTAATTTGTTATTCGTTGCTAGGAACTTTGTCTATAAGGGCCCAATTCATATATATGTATTAAACTTTCTCCTTATGTAAGTTTTGATTGTTAGTAATGATGGTTTTTCTACCTTTCACTTTTGGTTGGAATGAGAAAGTGAACAACTAAAATTTTCGTTTGAAATTCAGTGCTAGCCTAATGAGCTACTGAACTAAGAGGTTCAGTTCAAGGATAGAGGAGGCCCTTGTGTTGTCTTTCGTTCCTCTGATTTTATGAGAGGAATGTGGAGATCTCTAGCATAGGTTAGAGACTAGGGAGCTTTAGGTTAGCGGTTAATTCTCTTTCCTGGGTTGTTGTGTGGACTGCAGTCCCATCTGTGGTGCTTCCTGCCCCAGTGTGTGAGGGGGGAAATTTAGGGCAGAGCGGGACATGGTGGTGGTGGTGAGATCGGATCTTGTTCTGTCGTGTGATTCCTTCTTTGCTCACCTTTCTTCCTCAGTCTTCCTCACCCGTGAAGTGAATGATACTGGAGGTCTTTGAGCTCTCAAATGGAAGTACAGATGAACCCAGACTCCGTTGGGCTGTCCATACCTCTGCCTGTCTTCACTTCTAAAGCTCCTTTGCAGCTTCATGCTCATAGAATAGCAGCAGTCGAGGAAGTCAATTGGACACTGTGAGTAATTGAACAGATTGCCTGGAAATAAAAGATCTAACAGCCAGCGTTAAACCTTTAAATGGGACGTGCAGTAAAAGCACAACAATATACTGTGGTTCCCATAGAGCTGAGGAAAATTCAAATAGAGATTTCATGTTGGATTCAAAGAGATCCTCCAAATTTAGAAGCTTATTTGAATCTTAACCCAATAATTCAAACCTGTTAGATCTGTAAAATTAGTCTGCAAATCTCCCAGGAAAGGCTGTGGGGTATTGCAGCGCTTTCATTTGTGCTCCTGGCAGGAACATGAGTATTAGTACGAAAACATAAAAATGGCCATGAAAGTAACTTTTAAAGCAGTAGCAGCTTTTTATTCTCTTTCAAATCCTACAGAAAGGATTACAGTTGTGGGAAAAGATTTAGCTTACTCTCTATTCACTCCTAATTGGCTTGCCTAGCCTTGATATATTAAACCATACATTGTTAATGTCTTTATCACATCTTTATTTCTCGTCCCATTTCAAGGTTCACATGACGGTCATCAATCCTCACCAGTAAACAGACTCCCTTCCTCAAGAGTTGCAGGATAAATGTGATTTAAACTGGGATGGCAAAAGGAAAGGGCTTAGCATGGCAACTTGTACACGGTGGGATATTCCTCTGTGCTCCGCCTTGCTCGTGTGTCGTTTGGGCTCTGGTAGCTCTGCAATTAGATCTAATGCAAGGGGGTCCTTGGAACATAAAGTGCTTTTTTTACTGAATGTCTCTGTGGTGTCTCACATGAGAGGGGCAGAGCTGTAATGGTTAGCTGGGGATGGAGGGGTGCTGAGCTCAAGCGTGGCAGTAATATCAGCATGTTTTTAGGATCATAGGATCATTGTGGTTGGAAAAAACCTTCAAGATCAGTGAGTCCAACCATAAATCCATTATCCCTGTGTCCCTAAGCACCTCATCTACATGCTTTTTGAGCACTGCCAGGGATGGTGGCTCCACCACTTCCCTGGGTAACCTCTTCCAAGGCTTCAGCTCTCTTGCCGTGTTGAAATATCTCATCTCTGTGGAGCTGAAACTGCCTCCATGGGCTGAGGGGAGAGCAAAGCCCCTGACCAGACCTGAGCACCGGAGTGGAACGACTGGTCCGAGAACCAGCAAAGGAGCTCACAGACTTGGGTAGTCAAGGGTAGTCAAAGTAGTCAGTCATGGGCTTGGTTGTCACAGTGCCAAGAGAAAGCAGGGGAGCAGCTCAGCCACTGAGCTGCAGCCAGAGCAACAGCATAGGACTGTATCCACTCACTTCAGGCAAAGGGAAGCAGGAGGTGTTTGAACAACTTGCTTTTGCATAACTGCCCCTTCTGGCTTGTGAAATCTAATGTCAACAGCAGGTGAGACGTCAGAGGGCTTGGGAGAGATGCGGTGAGGTGGTGTGAGGACTGGAAGTGCCAATGGGGTTGGTAAGAGCAAACGAATAGTAGTTTTTGAAAGGTTCAATAAAAGGCATAACCCCCCCAGTTCTTTAACTCAACACTGGAAATAAATGTAGGCAGGGCTTGGAAATTAGAGTTCAAACCCATTTTTAAACGGGATAGATTAGAAAACACTGGAACATGGAGAAATTGACTGCTGGATTCAGCCTTTTGGTTGTGATTCTCCAGCCCTATATTTGGCTGTGGTTTTGCTGAGACCCCTTACAAAGATCTTGAAGGTAAGGTCCTCTAGTTTGGTTGATATTCAGGTATACTTCTGCTGAAAGGAATACATAAACTCCTTTTGAATAAGCTCTCTGGAAGCAACCCTTAACCTCAACTCTAACAGTCCCTTGTACACTCGGGCTATCTTATCTCCAATAATACATCCTACTACTCAGGTATGGCTGATTGCTGAATATATGGGAAGGCCACTGTATAGGAGAGGCTTATGCTGGAACTTGCAATGTGCATAGCTTTGCACCCGATAAAACCTACCAGACCTGACCTGACCTGAGAATGCAAATTTTCACCCAACTCACAGAAATACCCCTATTTTGGGGGGGGTGAGGGCTGATCTGAATTTTGGGGAGGACAAGTGACAGTAGCTGCCACCTTGGCTTCTTAACCAAGGACATCACAGAATTGATGATTTATCTGAGGAACTTATCAGGGCAGGCAAATTTAATAGCAGAAGAGCTCTTGCCTTGCTGTGTTGCTTTGCCTTTTGTTGCTGGGTGTATTGTACAGGTTGTGATGCAAGTACCCGCTTCCCTTTACAACTCCATAAATACAAGTATACATTTACTTTTCCACCTCTGGGGGAAAAACTAAAAAAATAAGATTGCTAATAGGCTGACATGAAGGGGTCCAATGTACCTGGAATAAAATGAAACACCTTTTTTTGTATGTATTAGTTTACATACTGTGTTCAGGAAACAGAGTACAGAAACTTCCTTGAAACTGCAGAAACAATAACTATTGTTGCTTGTTGATATGGCATGAGCTCATATCCAGGATACCGAGAAAAGGAACTCCTGCCTCCGATAAATAATGTATTTCTTGAGTCCTGGTGTGAAAGAATGTATTTATTGTTTTTGCCAAGGGAGATGGGGAAATATGGCTTTGAAAAGAAGGGGTGGGGAGTTGCATGGCAGGACAAAGGCTTGGTACTTTTTTTTTCTTCTTTAAAAATTTAATTAAGGAACTTCTTATGAAAGCAAGAAGAGTTTTACAGTTGCATCCCAGCAGTCTAGGTTTGAATCTGTTTTGAATATGACTTTGTCGTAGGAGAATGATAGGATTAGTGTGGCTGGCCAGGAAAACTGTTGTTTCCTAGCTGTCACTCGGGTGCCTTGGCCCCATCTAAAATGGCTGTGGGAAACAGCTCTCCACATAGCTCCAAGCTCTTGGACTAAGTAATACGGGGATATGTTCCTCTGGATTTTTAGAAGTTGATTAGGGTAGAGGAGCATCTTTAATGCTGCTTTGAGTCTGTCAGTCCTTTAGGAGTGCAGCCTTAAGCTGTTTGAGAAAGAAATTTGCAGAACATGGGGCTGTTCAGTCTCAAAGTGACACTTAGGCTAGATTTAGTGGATACTCTTGACTAAATTGTGCACTACAAAAGGAAAGGCCTCAAAGGGAGCCTAATCTGTAAATGGTATGCACCAGTTCAAGCACAGCAGTGGGAGTCGGGGGCTTCTCCAGCGGTTCTGATACTGTGGCACCAGTCACGTCGCTCAGCAGAGGCAACGGGAAGGCTTCCTTATCCGTTCCGTGGATCCTGCACCCCGAAGCCGCCTGCATCCTTTAATTGCCTTAAACGCTGCCCCAACACAGCAGCCTGGGATATTTTGATGGAGCAAAACTTGTTTGTGACACGTCGTTTCACTGAAACGTATTAATCTCTGCGAAGAGCTGCTCGGCGCGCTCCCGGGTTCAGCGGGAGGGCTTCGCTGCCTCGCTGCAGGCCTGGACTGTGTAACGCTGAGCCCGAATTCCCACTCTCTCTCCCCAAAACAAGCTCGACTCGCGGGGCTCAAGTGGAGCCTCAGCCCTCTGCGCTCCCAGCCAGTGCCCTGAGCGCTAAACCACAACAGATGTGATGGAGGCTGCCCTGGAGAAGGCCGTGATCTCCCCTCGGTCCCCACATGAAAGCAAGGGACGCTCAGAACTATTATTATTTTAAAGAAAAAAAAAACTCTCCGTCACTGAAGTCTCGGTTTTAGGTCCCCAGATGGCTATTTCAGATGTTCTGTGTGTTTATGTTACTATACAGATGTCTTGCAAGGTCAAGTATTAAGCCTTGCAGTGATGCTTTTCAAATGAGGTGGCAAAGTTTTAAGGATGTGCTCGATCCATATTAAAATCTCAATAAATTCAAGCACCAATGTCTAGCAGCATTGTGTTTTATGCTATATACAGGCACCAGTTTTCTGTGGAATTATGTATTGTTGGCTCCTAGTCTACATATCTGTCAAAAGAAAAATACAGAGTTGTAGACTCCCTGCTAGAGATGAAAAATGGAGAGTGATCTTTGATAGCTGTTTTGTTTTTGGTTTGATTTCCTCTGGACCTGTGTGCTGCCACACTGAACAAGTCTCGGAATATCAAAATCACTTGCTAACTTTTTCAGTAAGTTATTCTTGGTTGAAGACAACTTAGAACTTTCTTTTTTGAGTGCACATGTGCACTTTGCATTTGCTACATAAGAGCATGGCATTCTTTTTGTTCCAGGATTGCAAGACTTCAAAATAACCCACTGACTGCCAGAGTGCAAACAAAATAATAAACTACAAACTTTCCTGTTTACATTTGTTCCTCCAAATTTTAACACAAAATTGGAATAACTTGCTATGAGACATGCCTAGCAGTGCAACCTATGGCTTTGAGAGAAAAAAAGGGTCTAGTTCAGGTTGTTCTCTACAAATGGACCGATGTTTGCCCTCTTGGAGTTGCCAGTGGCTAATGCCCACCTCCTAATTCCCCAGGAGAAAAACAAGGAGTTTGGGATGAGCCTTGTTTTGTGTTTCAGGTAGGCTCATTTTAAGTGTACTTCAGGAAAGTGAAAAGTGAACTTAAGTCCTTGGAGGCTGAAATTAAGGGGAGCTGCTTTGTAGCTGATGTGTCCCAAGGCTGTGGTGTTCAAAGGGCTCTGGACAGGTGCTCCTCACTCTGCCAGCTGCAAGGGCAGAGACTGCCCTTATAAACCACATCTTACCGAGTTGTCAGGCAAGTGCCACCCAGCACTCCCTCCGTAAAAAATAACCCATATGGATTTAAAGCTGTTTAAAAGCAGAGCAACAACCATCAGCTCCAAACTTGCAAAAATATCCCGGCAGAAATGAGCAAAACCCCTGATCTATTGGAAATAGCTTGGGTTTCAAGTGAGGGCTACTGCATTTAAAGAACAAGAACAGTTGTATGTATTAGCTAATTGGCTGATATCTACTAAATAATAGAGGTTTTTCTTCTGGGAAATAAACATCAATATGTCTAGCTGTGAAAATATCATGCCACTTAGTGCTGAAATGATACAAAGTTTGTATCTAGCCTCACAATTATCCTTCAGCATCACTGTTGATTCCTCATCCCCACGTGTGTAACTGCTGCACAGTGCTCAGAAACGCCGTCTAGCTTGAAAGAAATAGCTTCTCACTTGACAGGTAGAATTAAGTAACCCTTGAGGTATGTAGAGACTTGGTTATATTTGAGAACGCTTTCCCAAATGTTCATATTCCAAGGACAGCTAATATGAATCTGAGCAAGGGTCGAAGTAGGTCTAGCACTAATTCTGTAGCACTGTTTTTGTTACCTTGGAAAACTACAGGGATGATAGTTTAGCCAGTAGTAGCTTTGACTGGAGGGTTATATATTCTGTGCTTTCCCTGGTGTAATCCAGGTACAAAAGCTGCTGTAAAGCCTGCTTTTTAAATTTTCAAGTGCAACTTTGCCAAATTAAAATAACAAAACAGCCCTACCTAATGGGATAAGCCATGCTCTCCTACCTTCTGATGTGTCTCTATCTCCTCTGATTATTTTACAACAGAAAACAGAAGTTGCTGAACTGAAAGCACCAAAAATAATTAAACCTCCTGTGCCAGCTCCTTCCTGTTGATCTTGCTGCCAGTTTTGCATCAATGGGTTTTTAGAGGTTCTTATTTCCCCCCACTACCTCCTGTATAGCTTCCCATTAAAGAAGTGCAGGACTGGGGCTGTTTTAGTACTGGAAATCTTGCTGTGGCAGAATGGTACCGAGGCAAACAGAGGCTTTGAGATTTGATGTCTGCTTGCTTGCTTGCTTGCTTGTTTCCAAACAAATGGCTTAAGCACTTTTGTTACTACACATAGCACCACAGCAACTGGGGTTAAGTGACAAAGAGTCCAGGCATGCTCCTCTGCAGGGGACTCTCAAGATCTGGGGCTGTGACTCACCCTCTTCAGTATTAGGACTGAAGTACCATGTTAAGCATCTGGAGAGGCTTTTTTTTTTTTTTTTCCTTCTTCTTTCTTTTTTCTTCATCAAACCGTATCTTTTGTTACAAACAGGTTGCTCCTGTATATTGCATTTACCCAACCTGTATTTGCAAGACTTACGATAATTGGATGCAATCCTCAAACCAGAGAGAGAGAAAAACTCCCATTGCCTTCCCCCCTCTCCCTCTACAGTTCCGTAGATTTATTCTTAATTTATTTTTGTAGGTTTAAACGAGGAGATTGAAACTTCTTTCATGCTGTATGTGTAGTAGAAGCAGCAATCTGGACTCTGATTTCCTTTTGTAAAGATAAAAAAAAAATAATGTGAAAGAAATATGTAAAAAGCTAAATCATGTTTTGTCTTCTTATTTCTGGTCCAGAGGTAGGACTTAACAGTTCTGACCAAAGAAAATGAAGCAGCCATGAAGGGTTCTGTAAGATTGAAATACACCCTTAGAGGTTATTTAGGTTCATAGCTCCTTTCCATCATTACCTCCTTACTGGAATTTGCAAGAAAATGGCCATGTAAACCCTTCCTGTTCCTTCTAGGCTGCCTTGTCCCTCTAGAACAGGGGCCATCTACCACAGGTGTCATATGAAAGAGCTGAAACAGGAGCTAGAATCCGTCCCATTGATCCTAGCTAGAACAGGTTTCTGCTAAGGATGTGCTCAGGATGCACATCTGGAAAGTATTCCAAGTGTCACAGGGTGACAGGCACTACTGAATTCACATTCCCCTTTGGTCATACAGTGGCTCCATTCTTGTGACTGCTGAAAACTCAGTTCATAAACTTTGGTTCTCTATTTGGGTGTGCAAATTTTATTCGTTTTCTGGGAATGCCCAAAGGCAAATTTATCTGTGCTACCTTGCTGATTTTGGGGTGATTTTTGCTTTACTTTGTCTTACCTAATTTTTGTTTTCCAAAAAAATACATTAATCATGATCAGAATGGATTTCTCTGGTCAGCCTGGAATATTCCCAACTGACTACTAGAGTTGCTATGATTATGAGCTTCAGCCTCTTGAAAGACAGAAAACGTACAGTGAGAAGATAAACATCAACATAAGATTTCTCTGTTTTGAGGCTTACAAGGGCATCACCGTTTTGGTGGCGTAATCATGATGGAATTGCAGGACACCACAGGAAGTATTCAGATAGCAGAAAATGAGGCAACATATATCCCAAAACTTCTATGTCACAGTCAGATAAGGAAATGGAAAATTGATGCTGGAGAGCAGGCCTCTCCAAGCTTGTTCTGTTTCTTTTTAGTGCGTAACATTTGGAATTGCTGCTGAAAGCAACTGAACAGCTTCACTTTGCTGGAAGCATCGCAGTTCTTCCACGCAGATCCCGATAGTGTGGGCACTCTGGAAAGGGAAGGATACAGCTCCCCAGACAAACCACATCCATCTGCAGCAGCATTTCTCTCAAAGCTATCCCACAGAGAAGGTTTTAGCTTTATTGTTGCAAGAAACTTTGAAGAAATCAGTATTTATGACTAATAGACAGGAAGTTTGCATTGCTATGCAACATGCCCTGCCATCCCCGCCATCCCCCCCCGCCTTTTTTTTTCTTTCTAAACTCTAAATATTTGAAAACTCTACACCATTTCCAAAGTTCTCCAACTGGAACAAACACATTGAACACAGAAATAAAGCAGAAATTGCTAAACAATAAACTAGAATGCTTCATTTTCAGTGCTTTGCTCTAGGAGCACATCGGACCAAGCAAGACTCTGGGCTGTGCTCAAAGCCTGTAACCACGTGAGCAGCTACACATGTCAGGCCTGGGATGGACCCAGTTCTTACCCATCGAATCATAGAATGCTTGAGGTTGGAAGGGATCTCCAGAGGTCATCTAGTCCAACAGCACTGCACACGCAGGGTCACCTAGAGCATGTGGCGCGGGGCTGCGTCCAAGCAGGTTTTAAAGATCTCTGAAGAAGGAGACTCCACAACCTCTCTGGGCAGCCTGTGCCAGGGCTCTGTCACCCTCACTGTCAAGAAATTTTTCCCTAAGTTCCTGTGGAACTTTTGGTGCCTCAGCTTGTGGCCGTTTCCTCTAGTCCTATCGCTGCCCACCACTGAAAAGAGGCCGCCCCCTCCTCCTCACTGCCTCCCTTGAGGTATTTATAGACACTGATCAGGTCCCCCCTCAGCCTCCTCTTCTCCAGGCTGAACAGGCCCAGCTCTATGTTGGGTCCAGAAAACGAGACTTAAGGGCAGTATCTGGGGTCTCTGGCTTTAGTTGATGTTTCTACACTTGTAGATTTGAGGCGCCCGGGGGGGGCTGCTCCTTCTCAGGTGACCAGAAGCTGCCTGCCTGCAGTGACCAGGCGGCAGTGAGGTGGGCCTGAGGGCTGCGGGTTTGGGGTTCTCCCTTACGGAGCAAAGGGACTGCAGGAGAGCGCGAGGTGTAAAATGCACAGCCAGGTTTCTGGCAAGGGGAATGAATGGCTGCTAGGGATGGCGGAATATTGTGGTACCTGTGCAGCTTGCTGCAAAATAGAGCCACTAATTTGTTTAAATCCATGCTTGGAAGCAGTGACCTACTTGCAAGAATATAGCTGGCAGGGGAAGACTTGGGCCTAAAACTTTTTTATTTCTGTTCCGCTTTACCTAGCCTCTTTTGAGTTTTCTCCATTTAAAGCCAGCTAATTAGTTTATAATCTAATTAAATTTGGCGTTTCTTGAGTTTGGCCATCTGTGGGGAGCTCATTTTAAGGAATAGGCCTGGGAAGATGTGGTTGGGAGCTCTGATGGATGTGGAGTCCCGTCAGACTTCCCCGTGCCCGGCGCACAGCTTGCTGCCCGTTGCCAGTGTTTGGGAAGCGGTGCCACCACTGGCCTCCCCTAGCGAAGGTGAGGGAAAGGAAGGAGCTGGTGGAGGCCAGAAGCTCGAAACCCTCCGAGCTGAGCCTCGTTGCTGGCCCTGCTCTGAGCACAGTAAGCTTGGTGCATCCCATTGCCTATTCTCATGAGTTGACCTTTTTTTCTGTGGAAAAACTAAAGAATCACACTCATTTTTTTTTCTTTTTTCCCAGTATGTGACTTTATGTATAACACCATTATTTTTTAAAGCATGTTTTAAAGCATTTTCTTTTTTTTTTTCCTTTTCAATGAAATGATAATTACAAAAGAGTAACCAAACCAGTTATAACACAGCTGGGCATAGGAGGGCCTAGCTGACATCTTAGAAAATGAAAAGGGGATTTTGGAGAAACATTTCCTATTAATTCTTGCTGCCAGTTGGTCCTGGAATTCCTGTGGATATTATTGGAAGTCAGTCATCTAATTATGCAAGGGTCTTCAGTGACCTGTTTGATTCTCTTGCACAGTGATGGGTAGAGTCACAGGTTTCAAGAGTGTTATTTTCAGTTCTTCCACCCTTAAAACTTACTGCCGTCCATCTGTCTCTCTGAAAGGACCATTTCACATTAAACAAAGACATTCCTGCAGGTCTTATTGTCAGACTTGCTGTTATCTATTTATTCCTAAAGTAACTCAAGGTTAGAACTGACTGCAGGCACTAAAGTGGTGACTTCTTACAATAACTAGTATCCACAAAAAAAAAAAAAAATCTCATTTCCATTTGCTTTTGAAAACTCTTGGCCTTCAGATTTTATTGTGAAGTCCTTACCAGGTCATCCAATTAATAGATTGACCTATATTTATTTTATTTCTCTTGTTACAGGTTAATTTTGACCTCTGGAATTCAGCAGAGAAATAAAGTGCAAGATAATGCCGCATTGGTTAAAAGAAACTATTGCGACGTAAGTCGAAAAGCGAAAGCTGAAGGGCAGGGGTGGCAGAGAAGAAGGCAGGCTGCAGAATCTCTGATGGTGGTATTCATAGCAGCTCACAGTAAGTACATTCACATTAATTTCTGGCAACTAATAGTTGCTTCTTTCGCATTGGGGGAGAGCAGGAGTGACGGAATAAGAGTTGAAGCGAAAACACATTAAAATAAGTTATTTATTTAAGAAATGGTTCCTGTAGTCATCGCTTCAAGACCTGGGTCTTCACTGCTTTGTGCTGTGTTTGCATTGATATAGAACTTTGTATTTGTGTCTTATAGTAACTTAATTTAGCAGCTGCTGCCACCTTCTTAGGGGTCCTGTTTTCTTCGTGTTCTGAAAATCAGGTGCGGTTCCTCAGTGTATTTCCTGTCTAGTCTCTAGAAATAATTCCGTGGGTCTTAGGCTGACGCCTTTCCCAAGGGAGGCACCTGCCTGTGCTTGGTCTGCAAACCTGGTCACTTAGACGTGGAGACGAACCTGGAAAAGCTGGAGCTTGTTTGGGCACCCTGGCTGCCTCCGGTCGGAGCAGCCACTCAGAGAGCATCAGCATTTTGAAGGGTTTAACCATCTGAAGCACCCTGGTAGCTTGGGGAGTATGGATGCAGGGAAAATGCTTAAATTCAGGTAATGAGTTGGATCTTCAGGACCACTTGATTCACCTTTGCAACCTTGTCTGCAGACAGTGCCACGGGCTTGGCTTAGCTGCCAAGAAGTGTGAGCGTTCCTTCGAGTCTCTGTAAGATGCCTCGCTGTGTGCAACCCTGATAGCTTTTACAAGGCATAAAATTACTGTTCGGAGTAACTCCCTTCAGCTACTTTCAAGTCAAGTGAAGTAAGAGTAAATATTTCTCAGCAGGTTGGAATTCCAAATGCCACTTCTCCTTCTGTCTTTGGAGTCTCTTTATATATATGTATGCATATATATCACGCAGGTTCAAGCTGAGACATTTAGGGGTCAAGGGAAAAGGAGGCTGGAAAAATCACGGAACATTCTTCATAAATATTCACAAATATGGTAAAACCCATAAAAGTGCGGGGTTGTTTTGTTTGTTTTGCTTTTTTTTTTAATGTGAATAAGCAAAGTGCAAAATCAATGTGAAGAACTTGGTGTGTGATGATAAAATGTGAAAAATTTACATTTACCTTGAGCTGTTACTGATTCAGCACATACAACTTTAACATCTATTATTATTACTTTCTACAGTGATAAATACAGGCTTTTCTAGTTCTGACATTATATGCTGACGTGACTGGCGCATGGCACGAACATGGGATTTCATTGCTAGCCTGATGAGGGGTGACCAAACCATTTGTGCTGAAATCAGCACAACGAAATTTCTGAAATCAGAAATGTGGGTTTCCTCCCTGGAGGAGAGTCCCCGTCTCGTGGCTTGGACGAAGGCCACGTAAGCAGTGGCCAGTCTCGCTGCTCCCAGTGCCACGTGTGTGCTGCCATGGGGGCTGCTGCCCTGCTTTGGGTCTGTCCTGCTCCCCTGACAGGCAAGAAAGGCTTCTTCTCTGACCTTGCCATGTCACTTCACAGCCCTGGGGCACTACGACCAGCCCTAAGCTGGATTCTTGCTATTGCAGTCCGTATCTACCTTGCTGTAAGGGTGAGACCATGTTCTGTTGTAAATCCATTAGCTAGACCGTGAAACTTGTGTTTTATTTTCCCGTTTCCAGTCCCAGGGCTGAATCCTTCTTCCAAGGAGCAAGATCAAAGGATTGAGTCTGGGCTCAATCCTGACTCTGGCCAGGGGGCTGTGAGTGTAGCGCGGGTAAAACAACCTCAGGCCTCTTGGGTTCCTTCTGTCTCCTCCGTAAAGGCTGTCCCGTTTGGAAGTGGCGTGATCAAGGTCACAGATGATGAGGTTGTTGCTTTGTTCAGGACTCGCTTTGCTTCTTTCCCCTCTGTCTTGAAGTGAGTCTTCGTTATCTCGTTATGTACCCGCTCTTCTGCTTTGCTGCTTACTTTCCATAGTTTTTGTTTTTGCTTTTTTTCTTTTTAATCATATTATCACCTTGTTTTAGCTGATTAGTACAGCAGAGGGCGGGATGAATAATTCATTATGTGTGATCCAATCAAAGAATTTACGTTTTCTTTTGTTTCGTAAAATGTCTGAAAAGATATCAAAGCTTTCTTGCAGTTGTTTGTTTTTGCACAGTTATTTTGCCAAATAACCGCAATAAATATTTCCTTGTGCTGGAAGCAAAGCATTCATTGTGCAAGAATCTGACAGGGGTGTCCAGCAGCATTACCATGTCAGTAGAGACAAAGGGGAAAGGAGGGATTTTTTGAGCTCTATTCCCATCAGTTCTGTCCACAGTTCACTTGATGAGCGAGAGGAACATGGATCTGCTTGGAAGTAGGTAGGGAGCCAGACGGCTTCTTCCCTAATTCTCCGTCTGGAGATTCGGGTGGATGACGCTGTAGTCATTACTCTTGAAACTCCTCTTTAGAGCTGTAAGGACTAGGAAGGAGACGTCGTAAAAATATCTTCCGTTTTTTTCCCTTCCAAACCCTGATGATTGTCTGCCTGGGAGTCAGGTTATTAGGCGAGCACTTAATCATGTGTCGGGGCAGCCCCGGCCCCTTCTCCCTGCAGCACTCGGCCTGTATCTGCTCGGTCCTGCCTCGGGTCTCCTGGGTTTTGTCTAGCGAAGTTAAAGAGGGAGATGACATTTGTTATTTGCAATGTTTCACTCACCCTTTGAAATGCACAGGCGAGTAGTGCAGCTGGCAGCGGGAGACTTAAAATGACGAAAGCGTGGTTGGTGGAGGGAAGATTTAGGAGCTGTGCAGGAAGGCCTGGAATCCGGGGGCAGGGGGTGTGCTCGGAGCCCTTCTCTCTGGAAGTGGCTCAAGTGATAAGGAGGGATCGGTATCCGGCAGCGCCTGTGAGCCGAGACCCGGAGCGTCTTCACCAGGAGATTCCCACTGCGGGATATGGCTCTTACAGGCCCCACGTATATACAAAGAAAAATATCCCTGTGTTTTTATTTTAATAACCTTTTCCTAAGGAGACAGAAGATTTGTCTTCCTAAAATAATGGCAGAAATAGCAAATCAGATGGTAGTGGGGGGAGAGAGAGGCAGGGAACAGCCTTGAGGAGACTGTTTTTGAAGGCTTTCATTCCTTCATGTACCTTGGACATAGCTCAAGTGAGGGAGAAGCTGCTATGCCAAGTCTAAACTTGGCCCTGGAAGAGGCAGATAAGGGCCCTTGCCTACTGCAAGCCATGGGAAGAATCCTGCTTGGAGACAGGCACAGCTGATGGACTGGGAGATAGTGATAACCTGTGGATCGGGCTGTGCATCTCTTTGACAAGCATCAGCTGTTCCTTCCCAGCCTCTGGGTGACTCCTTTCTGCCAGATGCAGTATTTCAAAAAACAATTGCTAGTGATGTGGATTAGGGGGAGGGGGGGGGAAGTGTAAATTGGAAGCGACCCAAGTTCCGACTATGCACGGGTGTCCCATGGGTCAGATGAGAGAGACTGTTTCCCAGGAATCGCGGGCCAGATGACATTAGCAGAAAATGTGGAGGCAAAGGCTATTAGAAATGGAATTGTCTGAATGGAGGGAGGCCACAGAAGAGGAATTAAAATTTGCTAATGCAGTAGGGTCACCATTAGCACTCATTACAATCCCTAGGGTGGGAGACCTGCCCCTAAACCGCTGCTATTACGTGTCTGGAGGCACTGACAGGTAACGGGTTACCAGGGACAAACGAGCTGAAATTAGTGATCCCTGGAAATGGCTAGCGTGGAGGACAAGCCCAACTTTGACTGCAGGGGTTAAGTAGGTAGCTGCTCCTTGTCCGGCACACAGCAGCCCAAATCCAGCTGTTTATCCCATCAGGGCCACTGCCTCGCTGCATTCTGCTGCAAACTGGATGAAGCAAAAGTAAAAGCGAATGATGCTACTTGCCGTGAGGCGCAGCTGGTGGAGAAAATCAGATGTTTAGAAAAGATCTTCAGAGCCTCCCACAAGAGAAAGAAGGTCAAGAACCTGGAGCAGAGGAGGCAGGACCTGCCAGAAGCATCCGTGGATGGCAGTTAACAAATACATAAGCAGTTGCTCTTGCATTTTTTTGCGAGAATAAGGTGTTTCTAAGACTGGGTTTTCAGGACTTGATAGACATACCTGTGATGAAGGACTTGAATACCATCTTATTGCTCTAGAGCTACCTTTAAATGCTGTCCCATATATTCACGACTGAGGCCAGGGAGGAACCCCATGTGGAGGGCAGAGTGGGCTCTGCTTGTGTGGGTTATGAGGGGCTGCAGGAGTATCTCAGCTTTGGTGTCATTTCCTTTGACATTTGAAATTTGTGCTGTCTTTCTCTCTTCATTTTTATTTTTGGCCTTGGGAAGGGAGGGGGAAAGAAGGGAACTGAAGGGTGTGAGAAAAGAACCAGTGAAACAATTCCATCCACTCGTGCATAGGCATGAGACCTCTCTTGCCAGCCCCACTCCCAGGTCGCAGATATTCCCCGCCGCTCTTAGATTGGGAAGCACAGCAAATAAGATGCCAAAAAACAAAGGTGTTCAAAACGAAGGATTTAACTCATAATACTAGAGATAAAACCTACTGCATCTTTATTTAATTATATTAAAAAAACGAGGAGATGGTAGTTTTCAGCAGGACGGTTTCCTTGCCCTTTCCTCCGGAGCTCTGCAGTACGTTGCTGTCCAAGACGCTGCCCCAGCACCAGCCTGAGCTCGCTGGTGGGTCTGAAGCCAGGGGCAGCAGAATGGGCAGCCTGCAGTGTGAGCATCGGCCAGCAAAAGGTCCCAGCCATCAACAGCGAGTAGTAATAGGTGCTTGAGAGTAAAGCAAGCCAATTTTATCCAGAGGGTCTACTCAAGGCTCCCATCAGCAGGATTAAGGCTTTTCTTCTCTGTGAGAGCTTATTCTCCGTCAGCCCGACATACAAAATTGTCAGCGCGAGTTGGCTGAACCCGCTTTGGCCGGAGATGGGGACTTGCTGCTTGGGGGAGTAGTTTCTAGTCTGGCCCCTTGACCCCATGTACCTCAAAGCAGCGAGAAGCTCATTGCCCTCGGAGAGGACGCCTTGGTAAGCGCGAGGAGGAGATGCTTCCCAGCATCTCAACGTGTCAGAGTGGTGACCAAGCCAGTGAACAAAGTTGAAGATTTCTATCCCGTGAGAGAAGTGCATGTCCGAGAGAGAACTGACTGCAGTCAAGCTCTGAGGACACCAGGCCGTGTAAGTCTCCGAAGTGCCAGGTTCCAAGCCAAAGAATACGGGTTCTGTTCTGCTCTGTGGCACAGGAATAGCTGGCTGGAAACCCGCGAGCAGTTTTATGTCCATAAGAGTATTAAGCGAGAAGTTTCGATATGAAATCATTATCTTCTCCCTTCTAAATCCAAATACTAATTGCAACCTTGCTGTGAGCCTACAATATTAAGGCTATCATAGCCATGGCAACCGAAAGCTTCATTAAAGGGAATACATATCCACTGCTCAAGATTGGGGGGGTTGTCGTTGTTGTTTTGGGGCAGTAGGCAGGCGTTTCTCTTCAGCAGCCCCTGTATACAGGTCAAAACAACTTCCAGTTCTTCAGACCCCTGAGCAATTTTGCCACGTATGCTCTGCTCTCGCTAAATATTTTGTGTATCTGTGTAATTAATTTAAATGCAGAATGGTGTGTTAATCCACAGACACATATAAGCACAAATTAAAATTTCAGCATGGATTTTTGCAACGGCCCATTTGCATTTCAGGATTAAACCCATAGTAAAAACTTTTGTGCTGTTATAATTAGGCTGATTTTTCTTAAAACCAGGAGATAAACATCTATGTAAATAGCCTGAAAAAGATATTCTGTTTAAGAAAAGAGCACTTCAAATGAGCTGCTTAAAGTCACCTTCTATGCTTTGCATGATAATTGTAATGCAAAATAACAAACAGCACAGGGCACCAAGTACAACACTTCAAGGATGATAGTGTGCCATAATTAGCTATTTGAAAACACCCAATATCCATTTAAAACCGTACCGACTAAAGAAAGGAGGAGGAGGGTGCCATGTTTAAGGTAAGCTTATTGAAGTAAGTTTCCATTTACTTTATTTTCTGAGGGTATGTGTCCATAATGATCCCTCTGCATCCAAAGCTGGACTTAATTGCTAGGGGAAAGGGTCGACCCCATTGCAGGGCAGTGCTGCAGGCCAGAGGTGACACTGCAGCCACGGTTGCGCCTTACCTGTTCACGGGTGTATATGAAGGTTAGTTTTATATGGGAGAAGATGCAGCTGTGCCGAGATTGTCACGTAGCAGAGGAAAATTTATACTAGCTCAAGAACTTTTCTGCTTTGATTGCTTATTTCAGGTTTCAGAGAGAAAGTGTGAGAGGGAAAGCTAGATGAACCCAAGTATCTTTATGCAGGTATAATTGTATCCATGCTAATGAGATCTCTCTACCAGCAAAAGCTCTAAAACATTGCACCTTAATTCAACACTACTCTGTCAGCAAAAAATTTGGTTCAAGAGTATAATATTTATGCATGTTTATAACAGGTTAAGAAAGGGCTAATAGTCAGGCATCATTAGCACGTGCAGAAGGTAGTGGGAGATGTTACAGGATGGCGGCTTATGCCCATGATTTACGCCAGTTGTCCTGCTGGAACTAATAATTATCTACCAATTGATTGTCTTTTAGCAAATTATTTATAAAGACACTTTTTTGTGTGTGTGTAAATTATATCAAAAGTTGTTTGGAGGACAGCTCTATACCAATAAATATTTTAATACAGAATACGGAAAGAGGATTTCCTCCAGAGTAGAAATGAGTTCAGGCCGTTTGTGTATGTAACAAATTGTTCAGGCCCATTTCACTTGAAGGAACCTGTCATGTTTCCCACTGCTGTAATTGAGAGCAATAGGGCTGGAAGTCCTATTTAGCTGTACAGTCTTGAGGGAGAAGCCAGGACCTGCTCTCATGTGAGACCTGTCACTCGCTGCGAAATGGAGAACCTGCTGCTGTGCTTTATTTCTAGGAGGGGGTCAAGATCTTTTTTTAGGTCTTGCAGCTTTGAAGCTGTCAGTGCAGAGGGCAGTGGTGGAGGAAGAAAATGTTAAAAATGAACTGAATGGACTGCTCATTGCCACTTAAACATCCCTTTCCCTAAAACTGGGAGTTGCTCTAGATTCAGTGGGCCGTTGCATAAGCACGAAGAAAGGCGATTAGATTGAGATATCGCCTGGGATTCAGGAAACACAGATTTAATCATGTTGTGCCAGAGGCAACTCATGGTTTTCAGGTGTAAACCACAGGCTTTGGTCACTCCAGGACACTTCAGGTGTCTTGTTTCCTGCTTGTGCAGAAAAGAATTCCCCTATTCCCCTGTGCCTCAGTGGACACTGTGGGAATGAAGGCACTGAGGATGCTGCTGTAGTGACATGGAGTAGTGCGGGGATTGTCAGAAGTGGCAGCCAGTGGCAATCCCAGCAGCGGGTTCCGAAAGGATTATTTGCTGCTAGAGAGATAACCCAAGTCCAGAACCTCAGTGCAGACTTGGCCATTCACAAAGCATGTAGCTGGAACTGAAATTGTATCCATGAGCTTTGCATGGGCTCTGTGCATGGGAGGGGATTTTCATCTTTTCAGATGTGTGTGCGTTTTGCTGGTAATTTTGGGGGGCAAAAAGTGTAAAAAAAAAAAAAAAAATCATATGATGAACCTGGACTACCATGTACAGTAACTCCAAGATGGATTTGTAGACATGACAGTGGTATTAGTCTAAAAAAGATGTATTATTTTAGCCTGCCACCCGGCTCTCCTTGTGTCCCTGGACTGTTGTGGTCACAATTACACTCTACTAAGCACTCCGAGTTCAGCTTATTTAGAAAAAGGGGTAGCACTTTACTTGGCCCAACACAGCTAGCACAGTGCTTAGCATAGTCTGGGTCAACTGAAGTGTCTCCAGGTATTTGGTTCATCCCGGGCATGCTCAGGACCTTAACACAGGCTTTGTGGAACCACATATTGCACTTTTCACGCCGGCTCCGTCCTTTTTTCCAATGCTGGTGGCATGACACCTGCCTTTGTGTCATTGTTCTAGGGGAAGAGTAAAGGTAACTGCCATAAATTAAAATATGCTTAAACCACTTTGACAGGACTTGCAAAAATTAAAGAGCTGATTGCACTTTAATAGCAATCTTGCTGCTGATATTCAAAGTGGTGAGTCTCCGGTATTCTAAAGGCCCAGATTATCCTAAGTGACTGAAAGACACTTCAGAGAATCTATAATTAAAATCAGTAATACGTACAGTGGGCTTTAAAACACTGAACTCCATAATGGAGATTATTTCCTTCGTCTAGCACCTAAGGCCACATTCAGATACAGCGATAGGGCTATTGTCTTGCTTAATGAGTGACTGCTGGGGCCCAGCCCGGTGGCTGTGGGCTGAGTCCTGCGTGGGGGACGATACGCGGCTCGGCCCCCCAGGAGACCGGCCGACAAAGGCACAAACCTGCCCCTTCTCCTGCCTCGCTCCAGAGAAAATACAAAAAAGGCGGCGTTTACTTCCCCCCGGGCCTGTCTGTGGTTCCTCTGGCAAGAAGGACACGAGCAAATTCCTCTCGGTCCCCATTCATGTGCAGAGGCACAAAAGGAGAGAGCAGTATCTGCATTTTCCACCATAGCCCGTACAATATCTGGGTAGGCAGCGCGGCTAGACAGGGATTTGGGAATTGTTCTCCTGCTTGGGGCTGAATGACAAACTGTTCTTGCAAGAGCAGGCTCTGCCGGTGGCGTTATCCTGAACTGTCACTGACTCACCTGGAGCTGCCTGTGGATAAAGGGCACGTCATAACCCGGATCTGCAGCCTTCGGAAGGGTTTGTGAACTCCTTGTGCAACAGAGTAAACTTAAACAGTCTTCCTAATGAGCTCTGGGTGACTTCGTTATGAGATATATATGAAAAAAGAAAAGTTAAGCTTTCCTTAAGAGTTTTGAGGTTTAAAAGACAGAAAAGAGGCTGCTATTTTTCAGTCATTTGGGATTCGGGTCTTCCTGCATAACTTCCCCAAGGTAGATGCAACCGCGGGGAGCTCCTTAGGGGCATCAGGGGAAACCTCACCTGACCACTAGCCTTAATTTTTTTAACTACCTCTAAACTACCTGAATTTTTTAATCTCTTTAAACATAATTGAATTTTTCTGCTCTTTGTCTTTCCGTTATATTATTACAGGTATTCGAATTAGTAAGAAATATAGATACATATTTTTGACAAAGTTAGCTTCTGAATATTATTGTTCATTGAGGGGACAGCTTTTCACTGGGGTATTTGAACTATAGATTAAGGTACAGACAAAATAGTTTTGTTGGCCTCCCGGCTTTTTATTTAGAAAATGAATCTTTCCTTTCTCCTGAGTATAAAAGTCTTGAGCTGGAACTGCCAGGTCTGTTAAAAACTAGGAGTAAAGGAGTAAAGCTGAATCCTCTTTATTTTTTTCATATGTTCTGTGCAATGGGAAGATAATTCCTTATTGCTAGAGATACTAGCTGGAGGTAGAAGGAAAGGCTATGTAAAGAGAGTGGTAAGAAAGATGATTCAGATCTAAATATTCATGTTTTGGGGGCTATTGAATGATATTAAGAATAAATTACCAGCTAAGGACACACTTGATTGATTCTGACTGAATTTGTTTTATAATATTTTCACATAATTTCATTTATTCTTTCCTTTAACATCCATTAGAGGAAAAGAGAAAAATATACAGCATATGAAAAGAACACAGGGAAGTTTTTAATATAATGTTAATAATAGTTGATATTTAATTGAGATCATATCTTTAATCTTTTCTTCTTTTCCCCTGCCAATGTTTCATCTCTATTCTTATTATCTTGTTTTCAGTACAGAATTATCACCCACTGGTTTTCAATTACAAAGATGCCCATATTGATTCTCGCCTTGATTTCAACTCGAAGCTAAAAAATTACTCACTTAAGCCAATAAAAGTAGATGTTGTGGTTAGTTTTGGGTTCCTTTCTTAAATATTAAATGCATAAAGAAGAGGAATAATAAGCTTATAATGATTCTGGGTTACAACAAACTGGCATGGGAATGGATTTTAGATCATTTGAACTCAGAACAATGTTATGAATTTATATTCATCTCTTCACATTGAGGTAAGTGGTCCCTAAGGTCACAAAACCTATGTCTGTGATTCCGAGTTGCATTCATCTGCTAGTACTTGGGCACAGAGACCATCTGGCAGAGAATGGATGCTGTCTCTGCTTCTCTTAGCTTCCAAAATCGGGGTGTCTGTATGCAAACTGCCTATTGGGAATGGTCCCTGGTCCAGGCTGACTCCCAGACCGTGGCCAGGAATTGTTTGGGAGGGTGCCAGCTGGCATGGGCTGAAAGCACCGCTCTCTTGGTTTAATAGTAGAGATGATCACATTCCCGGGCTTGGGAAAGTTCCCAGGCACTGCTAAATTTACTAACACAGACGTAGCCAGAGAACATGGTCCCATCTAGAAGAGGTTGCATCACTTCTCCAAACACTTTGCCGCACGCCTATCTTTTGATACACAAAGAGACCCATGATGGCATGATAAATCACAAGCTTAAACCCAAATATAGGTGCAAGACTTGGCCTAGAATATAAGCAGATACTATGAGACGGCAAGACATGGTTTTTGCTACCATATACAATTAGAAATTGGTCTTTACTGATGCTCAGTAATTACAGTCCGACTGAACTCAGGAATGGTAGTTGAATAGGAGCTTTCCTGAGTGGGATGCTGTATCCACTAGTATCAACAAAAAAGCCTCTTATTGACTTGTGTTAGAGCAGAATGAGAGCCATAAGGAAATATCAGTTTAAAAACATTAATTTTATACACAGAATCCAAAATATCAAAGGATCAAAGTTTATCTAAACTAGAAAGATTAATCTCTCTCATAATTTCAATGTTAAATCTTGCAATCGCAAATACTTTGACAGAATGAATGGATTGTACAGAAGCAGAAATCTACATGGACACATGTGCTGCATGCACCAAAAAAAAAGAAGTTGATAGGTGTGTAGGTAGTTGAGATTTCCCCACAAAAGGAGGTAGGAAAATCACTGTTTCAACTGAAGAAAGATATTGAATATCTCTGAAAGAAAAGTCCCTTAGCTAACTGTGACCATAGCAAGCTGTTTGCTACTTCAAGGAGCATCCTGTTCATGCTTGACTAGTACTAGACATGGTATAAAACCATGTCTAGCTTTTTAGTCTTGACCAGGAAAGACTGGGAAGCTAAACATGATTATGTACTTCTTGCTATTCAGGCTTAGGCTTCTATATGTAATCTCTACTTTTTTTTTTTTTTTTTTTCCATTGAGCATATTGAGTGTTCTTGCTACAGTATTTTATCTGTCAATCTAACTTCTAAAATCAAAACTCCTAAACCCTAATGAACTTTGCAAATATATGGATCAAGATGTTCAGAAGAGTCTTAAGAGTTCTGGAAGCTCCAAGAGGACCCCTTGCCTTAGAGGCCCTTTTGGAAGAGCAGAGCTTTCATGAAACTTTCTGGTGCCATCCAACTGGCATGTCTCCTCCTTTAGGTGCCTTCTTGTTCAGCACTTCCCAGAGAAGCCTTCCCTATTTCAGACAGACAGTCCTTCTACTTTCTCAGGGGCTCGGTATTCTTGCCTCATTTCAACATCTGTGTCCCATGCTTGAAATTAAATATTTGTCCTAACAAAAGCAAGGTTTTTCCTAGACTTGGCAGTGAACATGTTTCTTCTTATGTATTTTATATATAAAATTTTCCACCTTCTCATGCACTGTAGCAGTGTTTACTTCTTTGGAAAAATTCCAGAAAGCACCTGTACATACTTGCTGATTTGTGAAATGCTGGTACAGTAGGTTGTAATATGTCAGCTCATTTCTTCACCAAGAGCAAATTAATTAAATTGATAGCTGCAGAATGTACAGTTTTATACATGCTATATGTACACGCTGTGGTAATATTTTAGAATTATGGGAGTAACTGAGCCACTCTGGAGCAATTCCTGTCTGGGCAGTGATTGGAAATGAGTCTCTTCAGAAAGCTGCTTTTTCCATGCTGTCTAGGAGACCTACCTTGCACGTAGGTTACCTCAAACTGTTGCCTATCTCTACTCCCCTTTCTTTGGCAGTTCCTGCCATGGAGCCCTCGGGCTGTGCTCTTTCAAGGCTTTGGGAAACCCACATTCCTGTGTGCCTCACTGAGCCGTGTGACGTTGCTGTCATGTCTCTTGAGTTTGGTGCAGGCATGTCCGGGAGGACTTTACATCTTGTTGACTGCCTCATATATTCTACTTTTTTTTTGTCCCCATCTCTTGGGATTTACTTTATTTAGGGTTAGCCTAGCAGGTCTCTGGCTCTTTCTGGACCTGAATGGAGGTTCTGCTACTGTGCTTACCCCTCTGCTCCTCACACTCCATCACACTAAGGCATCTATATAGACTATAGTACCCTCTATACCATCAAAAACTTGTTGTCGTTTCCTGTGAGACACCTCAGGTGCCAAACACAACCCCAGTGCAGCCTGCGGAAATGGTGTCTCCCAAAGGGGATACTGAGCGTGCACAGAAGTGGGCTGTTTCTCCAAGGCACCTGCCAGAACCCTGCTGACATTTTCAGCATAGGAAAATATTTGGCATTGGACAGCTGCTCAGAAACTTCTCCCCTTGCAGGTAGTAGAAAATGTTCCTGTTTTAAAACACATTTATATCATTCTTTTGGGCCCGTACGTGTTTGAAAGGCTTCATTTTTCCCCCAATGTGATGTCCAGGGAATAATTTACCCCCTCAGTTCTCCTTATTTGCCCTATCATTGCTCACCATGATTATATCCAGCTCTTCTTTTTAGCCTTTGTCTTCCCCAGCAATCAGAGCTACAGGGTGGTTAATTGCCTTTACTCTGTCTTGCAAGAAGTTACCTCAAGTCTGGCTCTAACATCTCCTCTCTTTATTGGTTTTAGGTGCTTGAGTCTTACATCTCTTCTATTTATTTGATTTAGGTTCCTCTACCGAGTGCACCTTGTGAATGTTTAATGTGTTTGCTTTAACACCTCCTCCTGCAGTACTATCGTATCTCTTTCAGCTTATTCAGCTGTACAGTTCATGGGGATAAGATCATACCTGTATGCAACCGAGGTCGACCAGTTTGCCACCTTCTTTTCTTTCAGTGTCTTCTACCCCAGTTTATAATATGCAATTACCTTGTTCTGCTGTATTCAGTGCAAAATAACCAAGCATCTAATTTGCTTTTAGATTGATATTATAGCGAAAGGTATGCTAACAATTCAACTGTTGCTTATAGACGAAGTCACATGAGCTGGGGATCCCATATTTTCATCTTTGGACACTGCAGAGTTTCTGGCTTTGGCAAAGAGAGTCCAGTGGGCTCCTGGCCTGCATCAGGAGAAGTGTTGCCAACAGGTTGAGGAAGGGGATCCTGGCCCTCTGCTGAGCTCTGGTGAGGCTGCAGTTGGAGTATTGGGAGCAGTTCTGGGCTCCCCAGGACAAGAGGGATGTGGAGCTCCTAGAGAGGGTCCAGCGGAGAGTGACAAAGATGATTAAGGGACTGGAGGACTTTTGTATGAGGAAAGACTAAGCGAGCTGGACCTGTTTAGCCTAGAGAAGACTGAGGGACAATCTGATCAATATGGATAAGAACCTGAGGGGACAATGTAGGGAGGAAGGGGCCAAGCTCTTCTCAGTGGCCACTGACAGGACAAGGGGCAATAGGTACAAGTTAAAACACAGGCAGTTCCATCTCCATGTGAGGAGGAAGTTCTTTCCTGTGAGGGTGTCAGAGCCCTGGAACAGGCTGCCCAGGGAGATTGTGGAGTCTCCTTCTCTGAAGGTCTTCAAACCTGCCCAGATGCTGCCCCGTGCTCTGGGTGTCCCTGCTGGAGCAGGGGGTTGGACTGGATGATCTCTAGAGGTCCCTTCCAACCTCAATTATTCTGTGATTCAGTGATTGAGGGCAGCACCAAGTGCTAGATGTTGTCATGGTTTGTGGAAGGAGCCATGCAGTTCTTAACTCTCTACTGTGTTGTCCTTCCCTCTTCCTCCTTTCTGCTTGGGTTTCTTTTCTTTTAGAATTTTCTGTAAAGCCTACTGAGTAGATAACACAAATGCTGTTCACCTTCTATCACTGCTGCATGCTCCTTGACCAACATGATGCAGCCCTGAGTCTCCTCAGAGCAGTAAAGTCAGCCAATTCCAACATAGCCATTGTGGCTGGCTGCAATGGGAAGGAAACAGTTGCAAAGTCATGAAATAGGTTATCAGGACACACTCTTTTCATGTATTCTCTCTGCATTATTTTTTTGGAACAGCACCTAGCTGCTTCCAAAGGAAAATATAGGTTGTATTCCGGAGAAAAGCATATATAAAGTGCTAAACAGATGTAGATACAAAGCCAAAAACCAGGGTAATTTAATATGCAAGTTAGTGTAGAGCCTCATAATTGAAGAATTAAGCAGGCTACATTAACAAGGTTTCTTGAAACAGTGCTCTCACATCATTCAAGATAGTGTGCTCTTAAAAGGGAGGGAACACAGTGTTTAGTTTTTAAAAATTCAAAAAAAAACTTTTTAGAATAAAAACTAAAAGATAACGTAAAATCGAACTGTGCAGTTTTCCTACTATTCATCGAAACAGGACTTGGAATTTCTGCAAATGGTCAACAGTGCAATGCATGTTGCCATTACACGTTTTATCCTATTGTCCTTAGGACAATACACAGCTGGATCTTGTTAGACATTTTTTGAAGAGTTTAGAAGTTTGCTTAGAAAATACGAATTGGAAATCAGAACTGACAACCATCAAACAACATGAAAGTTCCTTTTTAGGAGTGATCTGGAAATGCACAAAAGGATTAAGACAGTCCTCCCCATAGATTATATTACTAGAGTAGTAATAGGCTATGTTTTAATAAGTAAGATGAACTGCTTATGTATTAATCCCTTGCTCCTGAAAGTTTTATGTAGTTAGATTCTGTTTGATAATGTAGATTTTTTAATATGTATATAACCCTTCCTTTAAAATAGGGGAGGGAGGGAATGCAAGAATTACTGAATAAAGGTTTCTTTAAATAAAGATTCCTGGCAGGTAAAGCTCCCTTCAAGGAAACACTTTTTTTTTTTTTCAAGATCTTCTGAATTCCCATCTGTGCTCAGAGAGTTGTATTTACACTGCTACATTCTTCAGGAGCAGGAATTCTCTGATGTGAAAGGCTGAAGGAATTGCGCATGAATGTTGCTGAAAAATGTCTCTGTGCAGAATTTTCCTTGCAAATGACAGTGGTGTTCATGATGCTGGGCTCATGTAATCAAACTCCCAGGATACCATATGTACTGATCTAATAAGCTGCTGCAGCCCTAGCTAAGGAGACAGGGCTCTTTTATTAAACTAAAACAGCTCTGCTTTTAATTCGTAAGGTTCTCAGTTCATTCTCTGATCTGTCAAACTCATGGTAGGGAAGATAACTGAGCTCAAGAAATTTTTATGCCTGAGATACTTATCTGGTATATTTAGGAGTATACCAAAACAGAACAAGAGGGAGAGAACTGTCAGTAAGAAAGACAGACAGTAAGTGTAAATCAATATAAGTTACTTGAAATCACTTAAGTGGCTTTAGAAAAATAACAGCAACAAGAAGCACAAAGAACAAAACGAGACAAATGCCCATCCCTGTATTTGTTGGCAGCTTGATGCTTAAAATGCCTAGTGGAAGGCTTGCCCAGATTCTAGGAAAGTTCATGCAGCTTTGAATTTGCCAAGTTTAAACTGGGCAAATTTATTGTTCCTTCATCTTGGACCTAACCAATCTCTCCTGTCCAGTCTTTGCCAAGGCCTGGACTTAGCAGCAGATGTGTAGGCATCAGCTTCAATGGCTGTCCGAAGCAGAGGTTCTCTCTTCAAAGTCTCCAGTCACCTTCAGAGGCTGACAAATCTATTTGGGCTCCAAAGTCTGAAACAAACAGCAACAGAAGAGCTGTAAGCATTCACCATGCTGCTGAGGAGCAGCCTTACAACAGAGCAATCCCCTGAGAGCAGTTAACTTCAGGATATTTTCTACTAGACAGTAAAATGATGGTAGAATGAAAAACCTATATAGCAGTTTTCCAGGCACTGCTTTTTGACTTTGCAACTTTTCAAGATTTCAAACCCGCCGCTTATTTTGCTGAATCTTTGTGTTGCAGATTCTGCAACATCAGAAGGTAGGAACTTGTCATGGTCTGCAGTGCCCATCAATGAGAAGAGGGTGACTCCAGAGGCCCTTGCTTGACATTTCCAGGATCTCCAGTAGATCAGCAGACCAGCTTTCCTCTGTGGTAGATTTATCCTAGTGTAAAATCCCTGGCTTTTAAACGTATAAAATGGGATATCTACATATGGAGGAAGGGTAGACATACGTATGTAACAATACCAGCAGTGGAGAGTGAGTAGTGCCTAGGAAGCAACAAAATGAATGAAGATGCATAGTCACATGCCTTTCAAAGCAGACTTTACTGTTAAAACTGGATGTTTCTGCAAAACATTGTATAGACATACAGAGGCAACATAATACAAGGGGTCACCATCACAAACCAAGGTAGTTTCTGCAATAAAATCCTAGCCAACCAACAGAGGAGAGGCATGATAGGTGGGATACCTTACTGTCCTTGACTCAGATTAAGCATTTACTTGTACGTGAGGTCTGACGAGAAACCATGTGATGTCTGATTCCGATTTGGCTTACTGGGGAACAGATCCCATGCATGCAACAGCAGCCTCTGTCATCGAGAGCTCATTTGCCTGGCATGGAATTCCAGAGACTGTAATTACAGATAATGCAACTCAATTTTCCTGTCAGGAATCTGCTATTTGTAGTACCAGCAGAACCAGAGTGTGTCACATCCTTGCCATTCTCCAGGCAAAGCAGAAGCAACTGCAAGGGTTGCCAAGCATCTTGAAGTAAGAGGAACTTAGAGTGCCTATCGGTGTTATTTGGTGACCAGCAAGCCTAAAGACATCTTGTGCCACACTATGAGTGGACACTGCTGCCTGAGGTGCACGTGTCCTGCAGTTCAGTAGGGAGAGAAAAGGTCATGGAAATTTGCCCATGGAAGTTAAGAGCTTAGGCTATTTATTGGCTCATCTTTAGCTGTGGATAAACCATCATCGACTTTGGTCTAATCTGTACATGGTGAACATGGTACATCTCATGTGGCAATGTATTTCTCCTACAAAAAAATAAGGAAACATTCAAATAAGGATGGATATAGTTTCTAGTCAGCCAGACCTTCACAATCTGAGATCAAGGTTATGTTCAAGGATGCTGCATTTGTTCTAGGTTGTGCATTTAGCAAGCTAGAACTGTGGGTTTTTCCTTCAGTTGCAGTAAATATTGTCTTGTTACCACAGGGACCCCGAAGAAATCACACAAAATGAAATGCTACTGAACTTACAGTGTCTGAAATCAAACACAGAAGCTTCTAAGTAAAACGTTGTCATTAATGCAAATGGAAATAACAATAGGATTTCTGTTTCAAAAGCTCGCATCAAGACACCTGCTGTTAACAAATAAGAGAGGTTCAAGTTTTTTTCACTAAACAATCCTTTCTCATGCATTGCCTCCTTGAATTTGTAAAAGGATATTCAACTTGCTGGAAGCAGAACTGACTTTTATTTTCCCTGTGCATGGAGGAATTTAACATACATGGTAAAGTGCAAGTCCTTTCCTCATGTTCCAGAAATCCAATGCCTATTCGCAACTCTTTTGTAGTTCGACTCTGGTTCAAATAACTGGTCTCTGAATATGCTACTGTGACTGACTACCTGCCTTGCTCATTTGCTTTGTGGAGTCATTCTACAAGTATCAGAAGGAGAGAGACCTACATCTCTAATCATCTAGAAAGAGAATCTCCACTGGCCTGTTCCTCTCTTGCCATTTATCCTGAGATTAAATTCTGAATGAAGATAAAAACTTACAGGCTGGTAGGCTGCTATGCATGCAGATGTAGTGGCTCTGAAGAGTTTCTAATAATGTTGTGAGAAGTATCTCATAATTTTTAGAGATTTCATAGTTCATACTCTGTCATTCGTATGCCATGTACTAGTTAAGACAGAAGAAGCCATGCATAAGATATATAAACTGTTGGGTGCTGTTTGGAATTATGACAGGCTTTCTTGGGACATATCAGAATCAGAGAATCAGAAAAACTCAGGTTCTTAGGGAACTCTGGAGGTCACCTGATCCAAAATCCTGCTCAAATCAAGAGCAACTTAATTAGGTTTTCAGGGTGGTGGTTAAGTTTTGAAATTCCAAGGATGGAAATCCAACAGTGAATGACTTGGCATTCTTTACAGGGACAGAAAACCTGTGAACATTTGTTTTAGGCACAGGGACTACTTCCACTCAAGGAGCAAAGCTGTTGGTTTGGGCCTTCAACATGGAGTTTCCAGTAGCCTTTTGCGCTACTGGAATAGTGAAAGCCAGAGCAAAGTCTTGAATTTTATTTGATATCCTGTGGTAAGATGCATGCTGCAAGGAACAGACTTGATCTTGGTAAATTTGAGGCAGTGAAACTACTATGGAATTACAACAGAATTCCTGCAATTTTTTATCTTATGGAAACCTCAGTGTGTGTTTAGACACTGTTGTGTGGGCTGTTGCTTATTGAATGCCTCTTTGTGTAGCTCAACCATACTGAATTCAAACAGTAATACCTAGAGACAGATTTATATGTCATAGTATATATTCATTTTCCACTTCAATTTTTAGTTCTTCAAGAGGTATGCAGCTGTAGTAGCACCTCAAGCTAATCTCCATATCTGGTAAGGAAGTCCAGTATACATTTACTCCCAATTTCTCTTGTTTTGGCCTAAATTTGTTTGCAGAATGTTATCTCACTATTTCTAAATATATTTTCTCTTGAGCTTTGCCTTAGCTGGAGGGCCGTTTTACTCTATTTTTTCAAGTAAAGCTAATTTTCTCCTCTGGCTGATTTGAGAAGGACACTACTACTATGGACAGGAATGCATACAACATACTCCCTTGCAAAATGGTCTTCCTCAAGCAGCTTGCTTGGTGCTGTGATGCCACCAAGGAGCTTTTACCAAGGCTGAAGACCTTTCCCTCGGTGCTGCATGAAGGCAGTCAGAACACAGCGTTTTCCCTGGAACACAACGTTGAAATTTATTAACAGTCATGCCCAGATGCAGGCCCAGGTGCTCTAGAAGGGATCAAAAATAAAACGTGAGTGATCCCAACCCTTTGGGAGTGGGCATGGGAATGGAAAGCTTGTCAACAAAGGCCAAGGAGCCTGGCATAGAGCAGGGCCACGTGCTGTTAGTCTCTCCCTCGAGGGCACCGTGATGCTGGGCACCGCTGCCACTGTCACCCAAGGGGATGCTGGTGCCTGGGAATCACATCTGTCTCCACGTCACTGCTTTGTAAAGCAGTGAGGCATTTGCACATGCAAGAGACCAGTCTCCGTTGAGCAGTGTAAATGAGCAAGGGAAGACGGGAACAGACATAAGGATAGTTCCCTCTGTTTTGTCACAACTTCTTCTGATGTGATGAAAACATTGATGTTCTTCATCTCCTCCGGGTACTGCTCAGTGCCCCACTTCCAGCATTTGCTATAGCACTCCTCAGGGAAAACCCCTAAACCATATGGTTCACTTGCTATTGCTGCATTTCGATGTACCAAAGGAGATGGTGGTAGTGGCCCCTGTTCTTTCTGCTGCTTCTTTCCGGGTCTCATTTAGTTTTTATGCCTTTTCCAAATGAAAAAGGCCATTGGACTCTCCGTCCTTCTCCTAACTCAACACTAGTGGGATATAAACATGCTTCTGCCAGCACTTGTTCTTCCTCTCATAGTACAGCAGTCAGAGAGAGACAACTTTTCTGTGTGTTCAAGGTGTTAGAAAGATCAGATTTATTCCTACCTTGGTACAGTAGATCTTCTCTTGGGGTAAGTGAATGGACTAGCTTTTGCTTTCAGTGTATCCGTAGATATTTCTCTAGGCCTGTTTTCTCTCAGTCTCTAGCCCTCTGGGAAGAGTAATATGTTGTAGTGTTTTACAAGGGCCAGAATGGAAGGAGGTTGCTTCAGGAGTGGGTGAGCGTGCAGAATGTAGCATGATAAAGTTGGCAAATAATATCTGAAGTGAATGAGACAGAGGCTCTTACAGGATTTGGGCTTTTGAGGGTGAATCTAGTGAAAGAGTGATGTGATGTACGAAACTGTGATGTATGAAACTGTAATGTATAAAATCACTATATGGTAGAGATCTGCAGTGTATTTTGAACAAAGGTGTAAGTCTCAAGTGATGGGGATTTAAACATTAGGTGGAACCTTGTCATCAACCATCTAAATGTAGCTAAAATTTCAGTCTGTTGCCAGAACCTGCTAAGAATCATGCTTAGATGCAAAGAATGAACAAATTTGGTTTGGACCTCTGTGGACTATTTGCATGCTTATTTTAAATACATAAGCTTTGGTACAAAGGTTGAATCATATTTCATCTCCACGGGCAAGGACAGTTGGAGAATAACATGAAATGCACCATCAGCAGCAATTTTCCGTAACTGTATGTAAAAGAATTACATATGAATGGCACAATAAGTGCTACGTGATCCGAAGGTCATCAGTGCATGCTAGAAATGTGGTTCTGTCCTCCAGGATGCAATTACTTTTATTCAAAGCCTTGCATGTTCAGCAGAAGAATGGAAATTCATGGGATTATTGCAGGACAGAATATTTTTCAAAGTGTTTGTCAACAGCTCTCAAAACAGAAGCTTGAAAAAAGAACTGGCAGAGTACTCATGGAAGTCTGCTTCGGCCTGAAACATGGAACTGGTTCATGTTTTTACCAAGCAATTCACTCTGTGACAAGAAGTTAAAAGTACCTTCTGAAGGCTAACAATTATACTAAACCCTAAACCTGAAGAATTAGCACTTTTAGAGGCATTAAAGAGAATGAACTGATTCTTGTATCCAGAGATTTGATCACATCTCTCTCAAGGCGAAGGAAGCTATTCATGGCCATAGGGTGTCTTTGCAGGAAAGAGAATGGAAAATCAGGTCATAAAAGAGAAACAAACAACAACAACAGCAACGAGTTTGCATTCATCTCCCTGATGCACAATTTTGGACATTTCCTCGTGAAATTTGCTTTTCTGTGAATATATATTTCTCTCTATTCAGACTTGCACTTCAAAAAAAAAGTGGTAATATTTTACTGCTTGTTAACAGAAAAACAATTTCACAGTTAATATTTTTTTCAATTTGATTGCACTTAAGTCACTTATGAGAAAAAATGTAGACATCCACTTACAGAGATTCTGCAAACGTTATTAAAATGGGTCAGCCTTTCTTCATTATTCTTCAATAATCTCTATTTATACCCAGTGTTTCAAACTTGACCCATTATAGAGCGTATCTTAAAAATGACTCTGTCATCCATTTGCATTGCACAGAACAGTGTGCTTCAGAAAATGTCAGGGATGATTAAAGCAGGAAAAATAGGATTCTGGTCTCCATCTCACCACTGATTTCCTCTGTGCCCTCACACAAGTTTCATCTTGGAAGCCGTGAAGTTTTTGCTTTCTGGATGACCCAACTCACTTCAAGAAGACTACCCTAATACATACAAGCATTATACATTTAATACCATTTAATACATGCATTTTTTTGAGGAAGAAAAAAGACCCTCAATTTTACCAGCCTCATTTCTCATTTCCTTAAAATGAGGAGTTATTTGTTAATTTTGTTGGAATGGAAGGACACACAAGTTTTTAGCAAGTAAGATAGAAAGAAAGCAAAATGCCAGTATTCTTGGCAGAAGTGTGACTGAAATAAAAATCTATCCTTTTCAGGGATATAATTTACCCAGTCCTAGAATTTTATCTAAGAACATTCATGATGAAATAATTCTAAGCTCTGAAACAACAGAGTGTTTTAAATAAGACCGCCTGCCAAGAGGAAAAGGACATCAGAAGAAAAATGCTTATACAACTTGGGATAATGAGCTTTTAAGGTATTTAATTCAGGATTTACCTAAAAGGTAGCTCATCCTTATGCATATCTGTAGATAAAAATGAATTATTTAGAGAGACAGTTTGGTATCATTCAGAATTCTTACTTGATTTGATTATCAGAGTTCTTTAGGTGGATGCACAGCTACGATGGATATATCTGACACTCACAGGGGCATCCTTTGTCACATAAAAAGGTACAAGCTGAATGGAAATCCAATACAAGCTTCAGTCAATCTTGAGTCTTAAAAGGGAATTTAATCTTTTGACTATTGACTATTACAAAGTTTGGGCTTTTTCTTTTTTGGGGGGCCTATCATTTCTGTAAGGTATCTGCCTAACAATCATAGAATCATAGAATGCTTAAGGTTGGAAGGGATCTCCAGAGGTCATCTAGTCCAACCCCCCTGCACAGGAGGGTCACCTAGAGCATGTGGCACAGGGCTGCATCCAAGTGGGTTTTGAAGATCTCCAAAGAAGGAGACTCCACAGCTTCTCTGGGCAGCCTGTTCCAGGGCTCTGGCACCCTCACTGTCAAGAAATTCTTCCTTAAGTTCCTGTGGAACTTTTGGTGCCTCAGCTTGTGGCCGTTTCCTCTAGTCCCATCGCTGGCCACCACTGAAAAGAGGCCGCCCCCTCCTCCTCACTGCCTCCCTTGAGGTATTTATAGACACTGATCAGGTCCCCCCTCAGCCTCCTCTTCTCCAGGCTGAACAGACCCAGCTCTCTCAGCCTTTGCTCATAGGGCAGATGTTCCAGGACCCTGATCATCCTGGTAGCCCTGCGCTGGACTCTCTCCAGCAGCTCCACATCCCTCTTGTACTGGGGAGCCCAGAACTGGACACAGTACTCCAGATGTGACCTCACCAGGGCTGAGTAGAGGGGGATGATCACTTCCCTCGACCTGCTGGAGATGCTCTTCTTAATGCACCCCAGGAGCCCGTTGGCCTTGTTGGCCACCAGGGCACACTGCTGCCTCATGGTCGTCTTGTCAGCCACCATGACACCCAGGTCCCTCTCTGCGGGGCTGCTCTCCAGCAGGTCCACCCCTAATCTGTCCTGGTGTCCGGGGTTATTCCTCCCCAAGTGCAGGACCCTGCACTTTCTCTTTTGAACTTCATGAGATTTCTCACCGCCCAGTCCTCCAGTCTGTCCAGGTCCCTCTATCCTCCAGACAGTGATCCTGGTACAGGGATGGTACAGTGTAATGAGAGTAAAGGGAACAGCAGTTTCATTCAGAGACTGATGCTATCAAAAAATGTATTTTATTGATTTTAAGGATTTTGTCTTTTTCTTTGCTGACCTGAACTTATAACTGTGTTTGTTAGTGATTCTGCCTAAAAAAAAAATCCACAGAGCAGTTTTAGGTACAATAATCTATGATAGTACATATGTTTGTTTGTTTTTCACATAGAAAAGGAAACTATTTTTTAAGCAACAGAGATGAAGTATATGTCATACACTGAAAATAGAAATGTGTATCCCTAAATATAAAAAAGAATTTTCTTTCCATCTTTAGCACATCTGTACTTTAGAGCAGTGAGTATTTGTGGTCTGTCCTTAGAGCTAGAATGAAATCTTCAAATTTACTTCATGTTTCCCAAAAAAAGAATTAGGCCACTGGTCACTGGGTTCCATCCTGAAAATACGCCTATCTGTACACTGAAATCAGTGTAAACTAATGCTTAAATGCTTTTAAGAGTCTGGCCTTATAATCTAGTCCAGATAGTTAAGATAGATGTGAGAAACTCCCTACCCTGCTACCACTTAAGCCGCATTACCCTTAATTTCTTTTTCTATTTAGACCTGTTTTCAGATGTAAAATGATTTTCACCAGTCACCTTGCAGTCAAGCACATCCTGAAAAGGAGCAAGAACTTTCTGTCTCTCAGGTGTTGGGCTGCTAAGGTACGCAGTGACATCGATATTTCATGATTCAAAAACAATTTTGCCTCTGAGATTTTAGGATACTCTTATCCATCTGGGTCTTAATTCCAACACAGGACAAGGAAGACACTAGTAGATACCTGCCAGAGAAGGCTTTGCTCCTCACTGGCACTCCTTTGCTAGAAGCGTCTCCTTTTCTAGTTTTCCAGCTGTATTCATTTCAGATGACACTTCAGCATGGTGTAATTTACTTCCATTTGATCCCTTTTATTTTATAATTAAGATGTAAAAAATATTTCATTCACATACTGCTATATTGTGGCAAATCTATCTCTGAAAGGGATTCTCTGAAGATGCCTACAATGAATAGTACTGAACTCAGTGCTGCATTTGAGTGAGTTCCAGCCTCTACTTGAAGCCACTGGGAAGGTGATGGCTTTCAACCAGTCTTGCTCATGCTACTATTAACAGTACTGTGAAAAGACACCCAGGCCTTTTGAATTTTTTTCTACTTCAGTTATACGACCGATTTTCTTTAAATTATCCTTCCCAAATGGTACCTCATCCACGTTTATTGCTCCTGGCCATGCATAAAAACTACAAGGATCAATGGAAAAAGGCAGAATTTCCCACCCCTCTTATGTACACAGAGATTTTGGTTGAGCCTTGGAGTCTGGCACTTGCTCGTTTGCAGAATGACCTGTCTGACAGCAGACAGCTTCTTGGATGGGCCAAGATGAATAACCAGGCAGTTGTACTACTGTGTCCTGTAGCAGCCCCAGCAGCTCCAAATTCTGTGTTTCCAGGCCAGGACCTGCTCTAGACAGGCTAATCAGACCTGGCTGTGGAGCTCAGGGGTGAGTAGCTCCATTCCCTATTTGGAAAATTGAGGGAAAAGTAATTATAGATACCTCTTCCTCAACATATAGCACACAGCAATCAAATGCTCTATTTTTTACCTATAGGTAAGGTGAGTTTTGAGACCTGGCTCTGTATACAGATCACAGCCCAGAGCCAGGAGCAGCTGCTGTCATTTGTCGTTGCAATGAAAGAGCAAACCAGAAACTCTTGTGGTAAAGACATCCACATGGATTTCATCCGTATGAAATTAGAGCCTATACAGGTAAGACAGGTAATAAGAGAAAGGCATATGAACATACACATGGAATGCATAATCTGATTAAAGCATATATATTGATATATTCAAACACAGATAGATACATAAAAGGAACATATTAAAAAGATTGTCTTTTGCCTGAAGTACATTAGAAATTGAGTTAGAAATTAAACAAAAGCAAATGTGTTAGGCAGATGATTCTTTTGCAGCTGTGGCAAAGAGGTAAAGAAAGGTTTAGTCCTGAATTAGCTTTCATTTCTCAGGCAGCACTGCCCTTCTAAAGATCTCTCTTCAAAAGATGGACCTTTTAAGAACCTCTGCAGATCTGGACCCCCTCAGATTATCTGGGGGCACGTGTTTCAAAGGGAAGTGGTGTTCGTGGGGGACTCGCTGCCAGCAGCCCAGATCTTAGACACAGAAGTAAAGGATAGGTAATAGGGGGGTTTAAATTTCCTCTCTTTGCTGTCTGTTGTGCTTCAGCTTTGATCTGTCAGGATTACCTCTAGAGGAGGAAAAAGCAGTTAAATTTCCACTTTTACTTGACGCCTCCCCTTTTTCCTGTGGCTGCACAGTTACTGCCCACGACGTACTAGGTGAACTAAATGCTATGCCACAACTTCCACCTTCCTGATGCTCACTGACTTGGCATGCTGTCAGATTAGGAGGCACAGGGTTATTTTCATTGGGATTGATGGGATTATTTCATTGGGATTTATTGGGATTCATGGGATTATTTTCATTGGTTCCAGTGTAGCTACCAGGCAGCCACAAGGAGAGAGTTGAACTCTCTGCTCAGCCCATGGTGCCACCTTCTTTCCGTTCTGCAAACAAGTCCCCACATCTTTTTCCATGTTCCTCCTCTCTGACCCCCTCAGAGCTTTAGTCCCCAGGGGTACCCTTTAAACATCCATACAGTCACTTCATCATCCTTCAGCTTCCCACTTAGGACTGTTTATTTGTGGTAGTATATATAAACTTGACTGTGCTTAGGTAATAGTTTATTTTATAAAGTTAAATGTGTCATCTCATTGGTTCCTTGTGCTCCCAAATCTTTTCTTTGTGGATGCACATTTATATTCTTTTTTGTTACGAGACCCAATCTTTTTGTTCAGTTCTTAGAGCACTTGGAGCAATGGATTCTCAGCCGTGGTGGAGGTCCCTGCCTGCCTCAGCAACACAAATACTTGGCAAGGGAGTACAATGCATGTTTGTTTTTAAACAGCCGTCACGTGGCATCGCTCATGTCTTTGCACCGCTGTCAGCTGTTACAAAGGACAGAAGAGCAGATGGTAAAATGGACTAGAAAGAATGACTAGTTAGGACTTGAGCTCTATTCTATGCTAGAAGCGACAGGGATCAGAAATGGTGCTGTGCTTGCCTCAGGCTCCCCCAGTGTGAAGTCTCTTTGCTCTGGTAGAGTGGTTGGATCAGGCATGTCCATGTCCTACAGCCTGTTATCCAGCCTGCTGGGCAGCGGGCACCATGGTAGGAGACGGGCAGTAGTGGTGGGCGATAGCCGGGGTGCAGGTCACCCTCTCAGAGGTGTCTTGCTCTGCAGCACCCTCCTTAGCACAGCCAAGTGCTCACAGAATGAGGCACCCAGGGCTGGCCGCCGTGGTCCGTGCCCAAGGTGAACCTCTTCTGGGATCCCCCACTCTGCTCCCAGCATGTGCGGGCCACACAAAGAAAAAGCAGGAGGGTAATTTCTAACAAATGCAATGAGTCAGTTCCTGTTAGAGATGAGACCCCTGTGAGCATGAGTCAGACCATAGGCACTGCCTTCCATTTCCATTGCTCTTGTTGGTTGTATTATTTAAGAAAAGGGGACACATTCATTTTGTGTCATTTTTTAAGCTGCTCCCAAGGAAATGGGTTCTGTGCAAAGATGATCTCTATTTGTCCAGCCTTCTTCCCTCTCTCAGTAACTTTTGTGCCCATCAGCAAGGTTTGGTAGAAAGATAGCTGTCCCAAAGGTGCTCAGGTCCTGTAAGCTTCATGAAAATAGGTGGCTGGGTAGAAAAACAGAAGATCCTGTGAGGAGAGAAGCTATAGAGGTAATTCTCTCTCTTAGTCACCAGAGAATCTGCACCTTTAAAAGGCAGTAAAAGCTTCAGAACTTGCAGGTTATCAGACCTCAAACAGAGAAATATCTTTGCGAAACTATGAATTTTTTTTTTTTTTTTTTGCTGTTCATAGCAGCACTGATTTTTAGCTGTCTAAAGTCCACCCTGTGACAGGAGTGTCTGTGCCTTGCTCCGTAGGTTCACACGCTAGCATCTGTCTGCGTGCCTGAAGATTTAAGGCACTCATCAATGGGAAATATGTATTATCCCCCACCGGACCGCAGCTTCTCTTTGAGTGCGAGCACATTAAAACTAGACGACTTAAGCATTCACATTAATTAGTCTGTAAGGAGCCATTACCAAAATATGGTGTGAATACGTAAGGAGGAGGGTGTGTTGTCTGGCAGGGAAATGAAGGGCTCATCCTGCCTTCCCCAAAGTAAGTAGCAGCTCCACCACTGATGTTCGTATAAGCAGTGCTGAGCCCTAAGGCGGCAGAAAGGAGGGATGTTTTCCCCCTTCCTGCTTTCCTGGAAGCACTGTCCCTCCCGTGCTGAGAAAGCACTTCAGGCCTCCCGGGAGGGGAGGCAGAAAGAAGTGTGTTTGGCGGCTGTTATCAATATTCATCTGCCGATGCAACGTGCAGGCCCTATTCCCATGCTGCCATACACAGTTAGCTTCGGGGGGTCCCACCTGCACGGAGTGGGGCTCAGGAGCAGCGGGGAGGTGGCCTTGCTGGACCACCACTACTGCTGCTCATCGGGGTGCCTCTGGTGTCCCCTCCTGGAGACAACAGCCTGATTTCCTCCAGTGTTGGGGCCACCATCCCATGTCTTGCGTGAAGGGCAGCAAACTTGTGCGTGAGAGCTTCAGCACGGGCTGAAGGCAGCTCAGACTTTGCTGTTTGATTGGGTTTAGGACTAGACCGAATGTTTTCCTTGGTCCCGGATAGCGCAGTGCCAGAGCCTGCAAGATGCAGCAAGCTGTGCATCAGTCTTCAAACAGAAAGAGGATTAAGATCAGATTAGGATCTCCTCTTTTTTGTTTTATTTTTGTTTGTGTGTTATGTTTTGATTCTCTTTAAATAAAAAAAAATATAGCTTGGTCTAGGAAAAGTGGGACGAGACTAAAAAACTGGAAAGAGATCTTAGCTCTTGTTTTGCTGCAACTGATTTGTTTGCAGTCTTGGGAAAACACTAGGGTATTATTCCTGCAGCCCCAACTACTGTTTTGTTTACAGCTTGAAGGAACAACTTTTCCTCCTCTTTCCCAACTCCAGATTTTCCTGCTTCCTGGCTTGGCCACACTGACTTACTGCAAGACAGGCAGCCTCAGCAATGGAAATCCCCCAGTCACCCGTGTAGCCTCCACAGGGGCAGCGCAGACCTGCCCGTAGCGCCCTGTCCTTATTAAGTCCCCGCTCAATGTCACCTACCAGGGTGGTGCTTGGATGGGTAATCCACCAAAGACTGGATTGAATTCCCTACTTTATTTCTACTGAACAACTATTGCATGGCAGTAATGGCCAAGGAGAGTTTGTGCTTCAAGAAAAGGAGATGTCTGTATGACAGGATGTGCAGGAGGGTACTCAGTGGGGGTTTATCTGTATGTGCAACTGCAGATTTTTAGAAGTTCCTCTCAAGTGCCCGGTATCTTCTTGCATCTAGTCATCTCTAAAAATCTGGCTTTTGGTCACGACTCACTTGAGCTGAACTGCTGTTTGTGACCAAGCAGAGAGAAAGAGAGTCTATATCTAGTTAGCAGCCTCTTAATGCTCAAGTATCACCCCTCTTTATCAGAGTTTCCTGCACTTGAACATTTGGTTGGCTTTTATGAGAATAAGAAGTTGAGAAATGTTAGGAGAGGAGAGGAAAGTTCATTCTCACATTCTGTCTAAACGTTATATATCCTTGGGATTTCAGAGGTGTCCTGAGACTCCCGGTCTCCAAAAAAGGCTTGAGTGTGGTTGAGATATACCTAGTCACAAACAAATTTCCAAACCTTGGGGATTTTCATCAACTTCCAACCTTTTTCTAGGCATCGATTTTTCTATTAAAATCAAGCATCTAAGAATCCCTACAAAACGAACATTTGCTCATTGGATTTAGTGAAACCAGGGCTGCATGTCAATGATGTGCTCTCTAAAGTGCTAAAGCCTGGCACCTTTGGAACAGAATTTGACTATGGCAGCAGTGACTGTTTAACTAGAAGATGCCATAAAAACAGCAAGTAAAGCAGGCTGCTATACTGACTGTACCTAGCCACTAGAGAGAGACATTATCCCATGCAGTAAAGTGAAATGTTTCACGTGTGTCTGTCCAGAGACCTCTCCTCAGAGTTAATCTCCTGTTCACGTGGCAAGGGTGATACAACTGACTCACCAACTGATCTTGGAAGGGTTGTGGGTCATATGCAGGTCCTATGTGGCTCCTGGCTACTGGCTCCTTCTGAAATGCTCTAATGGTGGAAATTAGGGAAGTGTTAAACTCACATTTAAAATACTTTTCACTAAAACCAGCTCCTCTGAGGTTAGGCAAGGAAATAACCAGTTAGCTGCTGTTCTTCTAAGGAGGCAGGTAGCTGTTAATCCACCAGCCAGGCTAGTTTCTTGTAGTGTAGCACACACACATACATGTACACAGACTTCTCAGGTTTACTGAGCAGTCCAATGGCCAGAGCTTTTAATATGGGTCTTGGTGCACCAAGCTGCATAAAACTTGCAGCTCAGGTGCTAAGCTAGGCTGTCCCGGGAGGTCTCCGGGGCTGCACTCGGTGTGTGAACAGTTAATCGGAGCTGCCTAGTTCCGAGACTAGCAGGTGCCTGTTTGATCGAAAAGGAGAACTGGGCAAGCTAGAAACTTTCATGAATTGACAGCGGAAATGTCCATAAAACTAACAGTACGTTCAAGGCTGATAAATGTGTGGTGCGGACTTGGATAATGCCCGGAGGTCAAAAGCAGCACATTTATTTGTAAAGCCTGCCAAAGCATTCAAGCTCCCGAGCACGGGAAAATCCAGTTAAAGTCACAGTGGGATGGCTGCTGGTGGGAAGCATAGGAAGTTCGATCGTGCTGCAAAATGCCCCTGGATGCAAAACTGGCTTGTCCTGTGAATAAGCAGGACAGTGCAGAAGTGGGGCTGGGCATTTAACATGGTGATTTTCTGCATCAGGTGCCAAGTTTGAGTGCTTGAAGGAATTCCTCGAGAGGGGAGTAAGCACCACCTCTCTCTTGATCTTTCACAGAGCACCAAGCAGGACCTGATACTGGTATTAAGTAGTTGTGTCCCATGTGATTTGTATTCTTTCAGTGCAGGCAACAAACAGCACTAATTTAGTAATGAGTTTTTGTGCTTGCTTTTTTAAAGTGTAGTCTAACTTTGAAGCATAAGATAAGAAGCATTTAATTTATGATTTAGGTTGTTTTCTATTGATTCTTTAACTTCTAGGTAGACTTTATACTTGCGTCTTAACTTGCACCTGTACTTTTAAGTTCTGCAAATAGTGTAAGAGATTCATATGTGAAAAGCCCACTATACTTCACAGGCTGTTCTGAATATCTCAGCGGTAGCACTTTAATGTTACAAGGTCCAGGTTCAGCTGTATGCAAACACGCAAAGCGAAGTCTCAGTCATGGGTTTCCACTTGGACTTAAAGTAGCTGCATGTTGAAATGGAGTGCTCGTTTTTTGTCTTGCAAATCAGCAAACACTCGACGGAGGGGAGTCCTCAATCATTACACAAATAATGAGCAGGTAAAAATCCCCTCTCTCTTTCTCTCTCTCTTTCTTTCTTTCTCGTTCTTTCGTTCTTTCAGCAGCACACCATTTTAGTGCATCCTCAGAATTAAGCAGTTTTAATGACTGATTACTGCAATGTACTATAATCTTCTGTGACATTAAAACATTCAGTTGAAGCTTCTTAAACTCCCCTGTTTAAAAAGCTAACCAAACATTCGTTACAGGCATGGGTATTTCCTGGCCAGATGTGTTGATTTTGAGAAGCTTTTCTAGGAGCTGGCATGACACCTTCTAGCATCTTTCTACTTTTTTGCTCTTCTGCTTTCAGCATGTTTTCCGAACAGTGGAAAATTAGCTGTACACGTGAATTTTCAAAGGGGAAAAAAGCATGTGTGTAATACGTATTAATGTGTAACAAGATGGTGCAAATAGCATTTGAAAACTGTGTAAATCAATAAAGAGTTTTCAGGTTATACACTGAATGAAGATTATAGAATTAAATATACACAGCTACCAACCTGACTTTGAATATTTGCCTTCCAAGTGGGGAAGACAATTTAAAAAAATAAATTGTAAAGGAAAATGCTACCCCCAGCTTCCATGAGAAGGACAGGAGGGTCAAGTTGCACTAGGGGACGTTCAGGTTAGATATTGGGAAGAATTTCTACATGGCAAGAGTGGTGAAGCCTTGGAGCAGGCTGCCCAGGGAAGTGGTGGAGTCACCGTCCCTGGCAGTGCTCAAGAGACGTGTAGATGAGGTGCTCAGGGACGTGGTTTAGCAGGCACGGGATTGAAGGACGTGTGGTTGGATTGATGATCTCAACGGTCTTTTTCAACCCTAACGATTCTGTGTTCTGTGAGAACAAACAAGCACAAAGCACGTGAGCTGATAGCTTCCCAGAAAGGGGAATTGCTTTCTGCTTCTCCTCGCCCTCTCAGCAAAGGACAGGGATAGGTCATTCTGCTTCTCCCACCTAACCAGCTGTCCAGCTCCAAGCCACTGGCATTAACTTGACATATTTCCACTTGCATTTGCAGTATGGACCCATCAGCCCACCTTAAGCTTTGGTAAGCCCACTCTACTATGCAGAAGCAATGAAATGGGTTTCAGATGCTTTCTGGAAATGTGAGGAGCTCTGCTGTGAGGAGGCTCCAGCTTGCTTGTTCTGAAAGAAATCCCATGCAACAGACCATGTGTCTCTCATGTAACACTAACCTTCATAGAGTGGTGCGTGAGCACTATGTATTTCACTTGATCTTATAGCAAGCTGGGTAAAGCCCTTCTCGGACAATTGCCAGTTTGAAAAAAAAAAATGATTTGGGGTCCTCACCCAAATGCAAGTGACCTATTTTGGATGTTCAGCAACGTTTGCATGGTGCACCTTCAAACTTGATGCCTGCTTTCATCTAGATAGGGAGCCGGCCAAATGCTGCAGCAGAGGAGCTCGCAGAGGGCCTGGTTTCAAAATCCGCTTTCTTGAGGACATTGTAAGTGAAGTGGCCGTTTATTGAAAGGAAACTTCCCAGGGTGGCGCAGCTTAATTGTGTCCTTGCGAGAGTGAACCAGGATGCTTGGCCCAGACCTTATTTCCTTCATTTCACTGTGCTCTCTTCCAAGCGCTTTCCTGGATCCTGCAGGAGAATGTCAGCGGCTCTGCTCCCTTTCCAACGCAAGGCATTTGCGGGGATGCTCTGTCAAGGAAGTTTGAATTCCTTGCAGTGGCTTAGGTGGTGGGAATGCTGGAGCCTCACCCGGAGCGACTCCTGCGGGTCACAGTTTTACACTTTTCCCACTAGAGGGAGTTGCGTGTTCTGCTTCGGAGCAGGAGAACAGCCCGGGAGAAGATGGAGCTGCCCCTTGGCCCCCTTTTGAACTGATGCAGGCGACTCATAAATACAATAATGAACCAACAGCGCTAAGGTTTGAGGCCGTAATAACCATTACAAAAATCATTAATTACAAGGAAATTAGAGAGGTGTCTGCTTAAATTTGCAACCTTCTGTCCACGAAGAGAAATCTAAACACTTGCCTGAATCACAGCTCCCTTCCCACGTATGGGTTCTAAGTTATATCTTGTTTATTCCTGCATATATTAGTCTCAGTAACTGATTAGACTTGTCACCCATGACCCGGTATGCTGTTTGCAATTATTTCTTACATTAAATTAAATTAATCAGGCTATACTCACTTTGAGAAATTATGTCTAATACATGGATGCACGCGCGTGCATACGTGTGTGTGTCCCGGCTGCCTTCCCTCTTGTGTGGCTGCAAATTGGAGGTAACTGCACTCCAGGCAGTGGAGTTAGGCTGGCGGGAGCCTGGCACAGACAGCGGGGAACAAATGCCATACAAATAGTGATTTATTTCCTAGTTGAGCTACTTCCACTTATTTATTGAATTATGAGGATGGGAGAAGCATAGTGGGTATGGGAACACTTGGGATTTGGGTTTTACGGGCTTTTTGGGTGGACTCCCTGCAGTCTTGTTGCATCCTCTTCCCTTGTCTTGCCACTGCGCGTGTGGGGATCTGCATCCATCCAGGCTCTCCCCTTTGGGACTCTGGGACTTTGCATGTAACACCACACAAGTTACTGCTGGCAGAGTCAAATCCTTTGTGATTCTCACTTACGGGGTGAGACTAATTCACATGGCTTGGGACTTTTTTTCCTGGGTAATGCAAAGCCTCTCCTTGATACAATGAGATTTAACTTATAGTAGCTCATTTTCTAGGAAAAATAAATCTTGGGTTATGTGTAGGAACAGGACTTCCAGCTGTTGGAACCAAAGTGGGATAGGCCCTGCGTTTTTTTAATAGAAAGCTTTCTATAGCTTTTTAATAGCTTTTTAGCCTCCATTTAAACTTTTAGATTCTTCCCTCTCCCAAATTTCTGCTCTGTAGTGCACTTTATTTTTCACTGCGACGCCTTCTCTTTCTTTTCTGTATATAATTTCCTCTCAGCATAATTCACCCCAGTAACTTCCAAGTCTGCGTTGATTTTACAGATACACTGCATTTGAATGGGTTCAAAATGAGACAGAAATATTCACTTCTAATCTGTTATATTTCTGAGGTGTTAATTACTTTGCCACCTCTTACGTGCCACCCAGTGCAAATTGGCAACCTGAATGCTAGGAAAAAGTCTTCACTAATCTTTTAAGAAAACGACGTGGACTAATTTACTTCTGCAACAAGTAACTTGCTCCAGGAAGGGGATCGCAGGGACCCAGACAGTTGCTGTGATAACATGGATTGCAAGCCCTAAATACTTTAGTTTGAAAAGAAACCAGAATTATACATATTAAAACCCAGGGATTAAACAACCTTCTATGTTTCAGTACTTTTCTCAGTGACCATATAGTGCTTTTTATCCAGATACAAACCACGTGGACCGGAGCGCCAGTGTGGACACACGCCAGGTCCTTCACCTTTTGACTCTCTCCCTCGCCCAGCTCAAGCTCCTAACGAAGCCAGCGTGTTTTAGGCAGCCTCCACAGGCCGTCTTCTCAGTTACAGCCCCTTGTAAAGGAGCGAGGCAGAGAGGGCAGGGAGGCCGCGTGGCTTTGAGCGCGGTGGCCTCGTGCCTGCGCGGCGCGGGTGGGCGTGCGAGCTGCGTGTCCTGCACTGCGGCGCCGTGTCCTCTTCTGCGCGGCCTGCAGGCCTGCCAAGGGCGCCTAGCAGGAGCCTGAAGAAAGGATTCAGAACATCGTGGAAGCAAAAGGCTCTGCTAAGGACTTGACGGTTTCTTGGTGTGTTGCCAGGTAGGGCAGGGAGGTTGCGGGGAGCTAATGCAGCGGCTACAAGTGCTGTGCAGGTCCCGGCTTCCCAGCCTCACCACAAAGCGCTTCTGGGGCCTCCAGCCAAGGCTCTTCCTTGGCTGCTTTATTGCCTTTATTGCAGTGGGTGCAGTTCACCCACGTGCTGTGCCCCTGGAGGACACTGTCCGTCCCATAGGAAGCCAAGCAAGGCATGTGGAGTGCGGTATAAGATGCACACGTGCGTGGCAATTCCCACTGCCACCCTGCCCAGTGGCCTCAACGAGGGAGCCCGAGTGTGGAAATACAGTGTTTAAAATGCCCTTAAGAGCTTCCCATAGCAGCACCTCCGAAGAACCCTTCTCTTCTAGGATTAAAATTGCCCATGGCCAGCCATGGCCATGGGTATCTGAGGAAGCTCCTTCCCCTCTGCAACACAGATCCCATTGAACACAGCTGCTAAGACGACATTCATTTCCCACCAGTGACATTTTCCGTGAATGCTCCTGTTGGAAAGGAGCATATTTCTGCTACCTTTCCCTCCTCTATCTGTCATAAACTGATTATAACCAATTGGCACTCGTACAATGTGTCTTCTAATCAGCCAAGGATCTTTAAAATAGCTTCTCCTGCTTCCGGACGCATTTTTCAGAGCCGGATTTCGCAGGCAGAGGAGCTGACCTGCCTTACTCACAGTCACTCAAAGGCATCTGTGGTGGGGAAGCAGCTGGAACTGGGCATGAATCCTGCTGGTTAGCTTCCCACACTAGGTCTTCCTCTGCGCTCACCTCAGGCGGTTTCTCTCTCACTTCTGCCTGCCATCCTTTACTGGAAACCTGCTAAGCTCCGGATTAGGCAAGGGAGCCTGTTTGCAGTCATAGGATGCTCACGTGCTCCCCGGAGCAGGGCACGCTTGGTGCCTGCTACACCCATGTGCACACGGGTGGCCCGGAGCCGCTCAGCAGCAAATTGGTTGGAGCAGGACGGGTGAGGACACGAGCCTGCGAACTGCGGGAACAAGCAGGGCTTCAAGGGCACCGCACTTGCCACCTCTTGGGTAAATGCATCCGAAACCCATCATTCCTGCCTCTCTAAAAGAGGAACGTCCATCTACGCACATTCTTCTCTGGTGACTCTGTCCCCACCAAAACGGTAATCCTGCCACTCATCTGTAGACTGTTTTTTAGGAAACCAGCAGGTGAGGAGTGTAAACAGGTTGCGGAGGAAGGTAACATGAGAGTAGGGTGGGTGATTAGTTTTCAATGTCATTCCAGCTATTCAGCGACTAAATAGATTGCAGCTGTGAACAAAGGCAGCTGCAATAGGAAGAGATTTTCTCAGTTCCCAAACGCTCCAAGAGATGCTAACTGTTCCCGACTAAAACACCATAACTGGCTATAAACTAAATACTAATTATATAATTATCCTTAAAGCAGTGAGCTTTTCAAAGCCCCTGAAGGCAGGGAGCAGCTTAACTGCCAGTAGCAGTGGGAAGGCCTGCTACTTTGTGGCTGATGCTGCTCAGTGTCACTCACTTGGGTGAGTCCACTCATCTTGGCTTTTCTTCTTGTCCCGTGCATTTTGTTGAGTCTGTTTTTCCCAGTAACCTCCCTCCCTGCTCCTTCTTGGCTGCTAGGTATCTCACAGCCGCCTTTGAAAACCTCCTTGTCCCCCAGAAGAAATTTCATTGCGTGAAGGCCTTTGCTATTAAAATATCACCATGAATCTATAGAGTATTCCAGATGTTGCCAGCTGACGTCTTGGAGAGGACTTCAGCAATACAATAGTTAGAGGATCTTTGCCATGAACTCTTGGATTTTCTCTTTGTCGGCAAGCCTGGCTTCTAATCCCAGTTTTGAGTTTGCAAATACCAGCCTTGCTTCTGGCGCACAGGATAAACACAATGCAGTGTTACTGCAGAATTTTTACTCCAACAAAACTTCCTTACTAGGGCCTTCTGTTCAGCCTGGAGAAGAGGAGGCTGAGGGGGGACCTGATCAGCGTGTATAAATACCTCAAGAGAGGCAGTGAAGAGGAGGGGGGCGGCCTATTTTCAGTGGTGGACCGTGATAGGACTAGAGGAAATGACTTCAAACTGAAGCATCGGAAGTTCCACAGGAACTTAAGGAAGCATTTCTTCACTGTGAGGGTGACAGAGCCCTGGCACAGGCTGCCCAGAGAGGTTGTGGAGTCTCCTTCTTTGGAGATCTTTAAAACCCGCTTGGATGCAGCCCTGTGCCACGTGCTCTAGGTGACCCTGCGTGAGCAGGGGGGTTGGACTCGATGACCTCTGAGGTCCCTTCCAACCTTCGGCATTCTGTGATTCTATGATTCTATGATTCTGGTTTTCCCAGAATGGCCAAGCCTTTCAGTTTGCTCCAAAAGAAGTTAAAACAAAACAAAACAAAATAAAAACTAATTCAGAGCCCTCTAATCAGTCTGGCAAAAATTTTGTCCATAAGACTATTTTTTCATATACCTAACATATCCATTACTGCAGTTTCTAGAAAGCCTCTGCCTTCCAGGTTCTATCTTTTTTTATTATTCTTCTTATTATTTTTATTTCATTTTGTCCGCAGAGTAGTAGTTCTGTGAGAATTTACAAAAGGATAGAAACGGTGGCCTTCGTGTTTTTGGCAAAAGATTTGGAATTGGGTCATAAGAAGCAGAATGGCTACAAGCGAGTGGATATGGTGGGACAGAGCTCTCCCTGAAAGCTTTAGCATTTTGGGATGTGAAATGGGGAAGTAGGATCACCACGTGCAGGGCTCATGTTTGAAAATATTGTTGAAATGAAGCCTTTTATTTGAAAAATAATAAAAAAGCATACACAGCCAGCAGCAGAAGAGTTTTTTGGTGACGTTTTCTGTGTGTTTGCCTTGGTGCCCGAAGCGGAGCTGCGGAGGTACCACGTAGGGCCACGTTCAAACGTTATTGATTTTCAGTTAGGCAGCGGGTACGTAGTCCTTTTGAGTGGTAAGAGCAGTTATGTAATAGCCGGGGTCTGTGTGTTTAACATGGGCACTGAAAGTGCTTCTCTTTTGCAGGGAGAGAAGGGTTTGAGAGTGCTTAGATTTTAAACTCCTCAGTGATGGCAGGCTGATAGGTTTTAGGAATATCTGTGTCTTTGACTTTGACTAGCTCTGATTGGGTTCTCACTGAGGTTCAATATGTGAAATCCCTAAAAGATGTAGACAAAATCTCTTTGCCATCACTTAGATATTCTTACTACCCATTCCTAATATCTGGCATGTCTTGTAGCAAGATGATATTTGCTTATCATATGTATTTATTGTTTATGTAATATTAAGTTACATTTTTGACTTAAATGGATCACTGTGTACAGCTAAAAAGTTTCACTAAACAGCTCTGCAGTGTAAAATACCATAATGCAAATTACAGCGTACTTATTACATGTTTCTTATGTCGTGAACTAGTTTCTCTTACTGCTGGAGTGTATTAAAATAGTAAGAAAGTGATGTTTGGGTTTTCTTTCTCATGCTCTTATTTATAATTCCCAGTGTGCCATGTGTTACATCCTGTTTCACAACCAGTCAGATACTCCCGTTTCAATGTTAAGGAAGTCTTGAACAATTTGGCCACAAATGAGGGCAGTTGTGAGTAGACACAGTGAGGGGAAAAGCGAAGGCGAGCTGCAGGCTGCTCTCCTGGAGGCAGCCCGGCGCCAAACAGCTCCCCCAGTACTGCACGGAGAGCGAGGCTCATTTTGGAGCATCCAGCTGTGAGGTGACACACTTACTGCACCAGTGGGCTGATCCAGCATAGAAAATCTTTGGGGCCTGATTCTCCAGTGCCTCTCACCTTGGGCAGTCATTTGGAGCGAGTGGCCCGCATGCCTGCACACTGTAAAGCCAGAATATAAATAATGAAATATTCTGCGCTGCTCGTCCTTCGCTGCACACCTGCGATCACCTGAGCAGGGGGAAGAGGTAAAACAGCCTTGGAGGTCCGCAGGATTTTATTTGTACACAGTTTCGAGAGCCTTTGTTTTCTTTAAAGATAAAAGGCACAGCTGTAGGATTCTTCTGGACAATAATTTTATGGGCATTACTGTAAGAAACTCCCAACGCAACAGAACGTGCCCACGGTGAGGAGTGTGCAGGGCTCATAGTTAAAATACACATTATGACAGGTGCTAAATCTATGGTTTTCTCCAGAAACTTAGATGTTGCTAGTTGGTTTCAAGTGTTCTTTTGCTAACCTAGCAATCATTTCGGAAAAGAGCTCCACTGCCAATTTCAAATCAATGATTGCCCTGTTACAAATACAAACAACACATCTTATTGCATTTAAACCTACTCTCCTCTTTGTGTTTATGATAGTAATTTAGTGACATTAGAAGCTGTGTTACCCTATGGAAGATAGGAAAGCAAGAAAACAATTTTACATGAAAAATGCTCTACCCACAATTGTATATCAGAGACCAGTTAACAGAGAAGACTTTCTTGTAAGGAATGGTATCTCTTGCTAGGGATTTTTGTACATTGCCTAATTTCTGTTTGGTGTGTTTATTTTTTGAAGATACTATTTATTGTTTTAGTACTACACAGTAAACCTACTGTGACTGTCTAAAAGTTTTTCAAACAAGTCACACCAGACTCTTTGCAGACTTATTTTAACATTAATTATTGCACCCTTATAGAAAAAAAAATTGAATCTTGTAGCACGAGGGCTGATGATATCCAACATATGTTCAGTTTCAGCAGCAAAGGGAAATTGAGTCACCTTTTAAGTCTTTTTACAGCATTTTTTCCCCTTTGTTTTCTTTTCAGGAGCACTGTGGAGATAGTAATCTTAATAAAACAGCATATACAAATCTCTGTTCCTGTGCTACCGATAAGACACTAAGTGCTCGGTCCTGCTACAACTTGCTCACAGGAACTGGCCTTTGTTTTCAGAAGTCACAAATGATGCCGATTCCCTCCATATCTCAGTTGATCACTGGGTTTAGAAAGTGGGGCTAAGTTTAGAAAATGAAGCACGTTTCCTCGTAGAACTTGCTGCCCCTGGAGGAACCCCAACTCTGAGGGCACCCAAGGCTGCTAATGGTTTTGAAACCTTCATGTTGCAGTCCCCAACTGTGCCACGAGATCTGGGTGATGTGGCAGGGCCAGCGGTGCCCTCCTTGCACCCTCCTAATGGTCCGTCCTTCCTAATTAGTCTTAAGTGGCCCCCTCTGAGCCGTGCCAGAGACATTCCCAGGCCTCCCGCTGTGAAGCTGGGCTTTGAGGGTCTCTGTGCCACAGCCTACAGCTTTTCTGCACCCTCTGGGTCCTGACGTGCCAGAGATGCTCCTAAGATGCTGTAACTTGGTTATTTATTTGGGGATCAAGAAAAGTATGGGGTTTTTTTCATATTAGGATATAGCTGGAGAAGGCACATGGTGTTTTCACAGTCTTTCCAGCATCATGAGGGCATGGGTAGGCTGAAAAGTTGGATGTGGAAGTGGGGAGTGGGGTTCTTCTTCAGAGTGGGGTTGAGGGGTGAGCTTCAGATGGTTTCAGATGTAAACCCAGAGCTGGTTTTAGAGATAGATTAGGGAGGATCTGCCCTAAATTGTGGTTTTGTAATCCCTGCACTGGGCCCACATGCCTGACATGTGAAAATATTGTGTTAATGAAGTTGCAGCCGGCTCCTTAAATCCATCCTTGTGACTGTCTTTATTCATCTGTGTGTCCTGGCAGATTATGCTTAACTTTATTTATATGAGGAATCTCATTGAAATCTAAGAGTTACTAATAGCAGTACAAGAGTGGAGTGTTCCATGGATCTTTAATCCAATCTTAAGGCTGCAAACTTTTTACAGATTCTTGTAAAGTTTAATTTTTGCTCGGCATGGACAACTAAAAGCAGCTATCCTCACTTTTTTCAAGTGGCTTCATTTTCTTTCTTCCTTTCATATGCCTGCAATAGCCTGCAAGCGTTTACAGAAGACAAGTCAACATTTAATATAATCAACATTCTCCATTTCTTGCAGATTTTTGTACCCACCTTCTACTAAAAATAAACACGTTCCTCCCTTACTTTATAAGATCTATATGTGGTATCTAAACTACATTTAGGACTCTTAGAGACTCTGCTGCAACACATTTCTATCATTTAATTTGAGGAACCAGTTAACAAGAACTGCCTGCTGGCCGTACCCAGGGACACAACAGCGTACTTCATGTTCCATAAAAAGTTATTTGGATCTCTTTTGGAGTATCATAGTTGGGATTCTCTGCTGTCTCTAGAGGAAAAGAGGCAGGACCCGCATGGAAGCAGATTGCTTCAATTTAAATAACAGAGGCTTTTCCTCCCAGCAGAAGCCAGCACAAGTAACGCCCTGATTTTGGTAGGGGGAAGCAGAGAAGCCCTTCTGAGCGTAGAAGACCAGGGTCACACTTTGACTAAGACCACGTACGAGTGCTCGAGTGCTGATACTCTCTGATATGAGAACGGGTGCTTGCAAATTGCCAAGGAGTTTCTTCATGTTGATGTGGCTTTAAGGTTATCACAGGGCATGGGTAATTGGATGACAGGAGCACAAGGACAGTGTTGATTTATAGGACGTGGGCCTTCTTCATCAGTGCAGTTGTTGTTTATACCCTTGAAATGTGGGAATAAACCGTTTCCCTATGGGAAAGGTAGCATTTTACAATTGGTCTTGTGAAAAAAGACTGCAGCAGACTGAAAGCACTAGAAAAAACGGACAACTTTCTAGGAGGACAAGGCAGGAAGGCACACACAGTAGCTAATGGAGAATGGTAGTGAGGGATGAAGTCGAGGACAGCTCTGCAAAAGCAGGACCCCGGATCTTTTTCTTCTTATGAAGACTAGAAATAGAGTAGTGAAAGCAGACCTATGTGTAAACCACCCTTACTAAATACATGAATACTGATTTAGAGATGCGCCCTGCTCTTTGCAGAGCTGAGTGATACCTTTTAATCAAACCCAGTGGCATCCTGTGAATTAGGCTAGAGTCAGAACCAGAGTCAAGCTAAGTCTCCCTGGGGTTAGGAAACTGAAAAGTTATCCACTGCTTTGCAAATATGAATTTTATATTTTTTATATATATATATATATGTCAGCCTTTCTGTTTGTACAGTAGTCTACTTTTCATTGTGTAAGTCACACTGAGATTTTTCTTCTGCGCTGTCTTCGGCTGTTCAGGGAGGAAAACTTGCTTGAAGCCTTGCTCCCAGCTGTGTCCAACCCATGTGTACTAACATTCAACATCCTGTGTCTGCAAATATGTAGAGCTAAATAAGGATATGTTTTTAGGTTGTATTAAAAAGCATTTGTTTGCCTGAAAAGTTTGCCATGAGCCAATATAGGAATGGTAACATCCTTCCTTCAAATAAATGAGAAAAGCACAGAATGAATCCTCAACAATAAATAATAAAAATGATTGTTAGCATTTAAAATTATTGGTTTTAGAAGTGTTTGGAAATAAGACGTTAGAGTCCTTAAGGGATGAAATGGCCTCATTATTTAAGAGAAAATCAAGTACAGCTGGTGCCAGGCCAGTGCGGCTTCTTTTTTGGGTTTTTTTTTGTTTGTTTGTTTGTAATTATCTGTCCTGCAGAAGTAGAAAAACAAAAAATACAGCTCCTGTGGAGAGCCTAATACAATCTCACACCATTGGGCTTTTGATCATACGTAAAATGCATCCACATTTGGCTTTTTCTCTTTGCTGCAGACTTCCTTCGGACTCTCCCACCTTAATTCCTGTCTTGCTCTGAACTGCGAGGAGCTGCAGCAAGACTGTAAGGACAGTTGCCATGAAGCTAGAAGGGAAAAGAGGGATGGCCCTTGTGAAAAGGAAAAATAGGGATTTACAGAAGAGAGTTCTCAGGGATGTGGGGAGGACAGATCTAGCCCTGAGAAGGCTTGGGATTACTTCAGATGAAAAGGTCCCAGCAATTTCATAATGCAGTTTCATTATGCATTCACACGTGCCGGTATCTAGGGTCGCCCTTCCTCACAAGTGGGGCTTGCAGCCAGCTGAGAGGGTGGCAACTGGAGGCTCGTGGCTCTGATGACCAGCATGCGCTCGTGCAGAACTGGATGGGGCCAAATCCTAGTGTGAAACTTTGCCATCGAACACGTAGGCAACACTTTTCAGAGGTCTGCATTTGCCCGAGAGGAGGCAAGCTGGGGGTTCCTGTGGGAGACCAGGCAGGACGCAAGCAGGGCGTGAGCTATGATGGGCCCAGCTTGCCTGGCTCTCTGTGGCCGGGCATCGAGACGGTCCGGAAAGATGGGCCTGTCGCAGGTGGGAAACGCTGCAGCAGGATACAGGAGTGCCAAACCTTGCCCTGCTGGGGCCTCTCCTGGAGCAGCAGTTACCAGTGCGGAAGGGCCGATGCCATCGGGACTCATGTGGCGCGAGGCAGTGCTGAGTTGGACTCGCACAGGATCACAGGCTAGTTGAGGTTGGAAGGGACCTCTAGAGATCACCTAGTCCAGCCCCCAGCCCACCACCCCCTCCAGGGGAAATCTCTACCATGTGGGTGGGGAAGAAGCAAAAACATCGGGGGTTTTTTCCAGTCTCTTTTTTTTACAACTCTTTCTCCCTGTTCAGACAGAGGTTTGCGGTCTCCCTGAATCAGCACTTGTGGATATTAACAGTGCTGTTAATGGTTCGCATCTTTGGGCATCAAAGAGTGGAATCATTTAGGGGCACACGCTGAAAAGATCACATACAATAATGCATCCGAGCAGAAGAAAAGGGTGTAATGCTCATGAATTCCAGATGACGACTTTTTAAATCCCCGAGAAGGCAGTGAAATGGTTTGATTGTTCTGTTAATTATTGGACTTGTCCCAGTATCAAATATTTGCAGAAGATAAGGCTTCCCTCGTGGAGATGCATAATAACCGAGCGCGCTCCCCTCCGAGCGCTGGGACTCGGGGCGCTTCGCTCCGCGCATCCCACTCTCCACACGCCATCCCGGCCCCATCCCGCCTCGCCGCCTGACGAAGCGCACGTGTGCCGGGTGGTCAAGTAAAGATATAAGAGATGCCGTAAGTAAACACGAGAGCGTCGCCTTATTTGCCAAGCACCCCCGCGACGTTATTAGTCGCGGTCTCGTTAGTCGGGGCCAGCGGCTGAGGGGGGAAATGAATGTCAGGAATGAGGAGGAGGAGGCAACGGCGGGGGGAGGCTGCTGCCCCCCCTTCCCTTGCTCTAGTTTGGCGGGGAGGGGACGACAGAGACCCCCGACCAAAGGAAAACAACAACAAACGAACAAAAACCCTCCAGTTTTGCTTTCGTTTTCATCACGAGCGGCTCCTAGTATTTATATGCAGGGAGGGGAGTGGGAAAGCGCATCCAGCCGCGCACAGCGCGAATTAAGAAACGCTGAGGAAAAGTGCGGCGGGCAAATCCTGGGGGTAATAAAATGTGAAGGCTCCTGCGGCCGCGGGATGTCCGCTCGCAACGGAGGGCAGCGCGGCTGAAGCCCCCGGGAAGGGAAAAGCGGGGGCCCCTCCTTTGATTCCCCCCGGGAGCAGCAACAATTCCCGCTTGTGGAGAAGTTGGCGAGAGGAGGGAAGGGCTCCGTGCTGCCGCTCGCGCCTGCCCGGGTCGCTGCCGTGGGCGGCGGGCAGCGGCTGCCCGCGCGCGGGGAGGCGATGGCGGCGGTGACCGTTACCGGCCGCTAACGGTCGCGCCCCGGGCAGTCCGGCCGCACTGCGGAGCGGGCGGGGACGGCGGCGGAAGGAGGTGGGAGTCTAGGGATGGGGATCGGGAGAGACCCCGAGTGCCAGGGGCACTCCCGGCACCCGCTCCCCGCCGCCGCCTTCCTCCTCCTCCTCCTCCCGGCCAGGGTGTCCGAGGTGGCCAGGCATCGCGCGGAGAGCCTCTCCTCCCCCATTGTTCCCAGTCTCTTTTTTTTTTTTTTTT
>NW_020454838.1:294871-461065 GCF_003342845.1 Nothoprocta perdicaria
GGCGAGGGGGGCTGCGCGGCGGGCCGGGCCGGGCCGGGCTGCGGGTCGGCGGCGGGGAGCGCGGGCTGTTTACGTGTTTGCCAGGGGCTTGGTGCTGCCGGGCGGCTCTCGCTTCGCTCCGCTCGGCTGCCTTACACCCAGGGAGAATTAAAAAAAAAAAAAAGGAAAAAACCCCAAACTACAACAACAACAAAAGCCAACCAGGTCAGGGAGGCGAAGGCTCCGCTGCCAGGTTGGTGCCCGGCGGGCTGCGCTCGCCCCTCTGCCCCGTTCCCTGGCCTCGCCGCGGCGCTGGGAGCGGGCTCCGCCGCGGCAGGAAAGTTCAGGGACTTGAGTCTACCGCGCCTAGAATAAGCGGCTCTGGCCGGCGGGGACGTGAGCGGCTTTTCCCAGGGGATGGCATTGCTGCCTGCCCCAGCGCCGCGGTCAAGGGTAACGCCAATAGAAAGCTGTGGGATTTTGGGTAATAAGTGTGGGAATCTGCGAGGGGAGTAGGTCTGAGAGTGATTTGTTTTCTTACTGCTCATGAATAATGGCCTCTAGCTTTTATTTTATTTTTTTCCCCCTCCGAAACCAGCAGGCCGGCGGGATAGGCACGTGGGAGATTTGGAGGCGCTGGACATTTGAATCACCATCGGCAGCCGCGGGAGCACAGGGGCACCCGGAGGGCTGGGGTCTCCCGAGGGCTGGTTTCTCAGGGAGTGCCGTGCGGCACCGCTGCTACAGGTAGCTCCCGTCGGTGGTTATCGCTGCCGCCTGACTCCCGCGAAAGGAAAGTTTACAGGATCTTAAAATTAGAGAGGAAGTGATTTTTTTTTCCCTATAAAGATCTATTTTGCTCCCTCCCTGTCAGAGTGGGGTATTAACTTTCACTCAAATTAAAAAAAGATGTTTTATTCCCACAGTAAAAGCATGAGATAATGTGTCCTGTTCTCCCTCCTCCCCGTTTAAATAAAGCTAGCTGCCTACAGCCTTGCTGCAGTGAGCTACAAAGATTTAAAATCACTCCTCCTCATCAAAACATTTTATCACCTGGAACTTACCTGAGAAAGGCTCCTGAACCTGCTGCTGCTTTTATATCCCCTTAATCCTTCCCAGTGGTAGAAAATGCATTATTGCCTCAGAAACGGATTCTTCATCCTGCAGATCAGACTATTTACAACTATAAAACTGGGATTGCAGGGGGAGAATCTTTGTACTACTTAGCTATAACCTCTAAGTTATAGCCAGCTTTGTGTTATGAGGCTCCTCCAGCTGCAGAGGGAAAGGGTGGCATCAGTTTGTTGCCTTTTGTGAGCGGATGGCATGTCTGCTTGGACATCGCTTGAACATGAGAAGCTGATAAACACGTGGCCATTCTGTGTGGAAGTCTTGCAACAGAGCTGGCTGGTTGGGCTTAAGCTGTTTGGGTTGGGAGTTACGCTAGAAGGAGCGCATGGCTTGAAAGCCACAAGTGTCTTTCGTAAACAGATGGACATTTGAGATGCACTGACTGTTTCAAGTTAATTCGGTTACCATGTGTGTGCACATGTGTCTAATTTAGCCCACTGAAAGTTTTTGTAAGCAGTGGAAGCTAATATTTGCTTTGTGGAAAGAAAATAGAAGCCTATACATCTTGTCTATACGCGTTTGAGCTCGAGTTGTAGAGGTTCTTTGGGGCTGTAGTTGTCCTGTTGTCACGATCCGTTAGCAGGTGGGAGGTACGGAGCGCTTACTGTTTTCCAGCTGAGCATGCAGGCAGTTTGCTAATGAATTCTGAAATGGTAAGATACATTTCTGAAGTCTGTCTGCTGAGAAAATAGAAAAGTGTTTAAACATACATATTGCTGCACCTTTATCTTACGTGCTACTTGCCAAAACCAGTTAGGTTGAGCAATATCATTAAACTGTCAGATATATTGTTTACGGTGAGATAGTTCCTTAGTGCTCAGGATGAAGAAACAGCAGCTCCGTGTTACTCATCATAAAAATACACCGCTATGTTCCAAGCAGGTTTGTGAGGAGCGTAGCTGCCTCTGCCTGCACGGAGCAGCGGAGGAGACGGAGACTTGGCACCTCTGGCAGTGCTGCTGTAAGGCAACGTGTACGCGGGAGCTTTGCCTCTGCCGGGGGCTCGCACGCGCCCTGATGCGAAATACTGCGCTGCTGACATATGGATAGACCGAAAAATAGAGCGTTTGTTGAAAAATAAGAATTCCAGCGTTTAGGAGAAAGTAAATGAACAGTCCTTCTAAAAATACAACAGTATGCTCAAGTATTGCCAAAGCACTGCTGTGACGCTGTTGTGAGCTGTCATATCTTTTGACCATTATAAATAGATTAGTATTATTATAAGGATTTTTCTCCTATTAGCAAAGAAGGTTTCTTTCCCCCCCGCTCTCTCCATGAGAACGCCCGCGTGTTCCCGGAGCAGGCTGAGCTCCGCTCGCCCCGAAGGCCGTGGGAGGGCTGCTTGCAAGCACGTGGGCACCAGGGCCCTCAGCTGTGGGAGCTGCCCCTGTCAAGTTTATGAGCTCTCCTGTCCCGTAAGCTCCTCTATGTAAGCTCAATTTTCCTTACATTCTTGCTTTCTTCAAGGCATCAGAGGTGAGCATGGCGTAGTCAAGTTCAGATCCAGATTTGGTTTCGATAGCGTGCTGGTTTCAGCCTGAACTAAAAAGGAGCTCCTGCTCAGAGGCACGGAAGCGCCAGAAGCCTTGCGAGCTCTCTGCCTTTTTCAAGGCGTGCATCAAGAAAACTCCCTCCCAGGTTAGTGCCCAAACTGTAGGACTCAGTGAGTTGGAATCCAAATGTTTTTCTCTTTTTTTTCTCTTTGTGAACTTGAGTGAAACTTTCTCTTTGTGAATAGAGAACAAAACTCAGGGCAAGACCAGCACCTTAGATTCCTGTCCCCCCGCTAATTCCGATCTGATGGAGCTGCAGGTCCTGTGGCATTCTCTGGGAGAGTGGGGGCTCCAGGGAAGTCGCTTTCTGACTGTGTGCACACAGTCTGTGAAAGCAGCTCACATCTGCGTGTCGCTCTGCTGATGGGCGTCTTAGGAAGGTGCAAAGTTGTCATCCTTGCAGGCCTCTCACTGTGGCTCGGATCTCTTCCAGAAGATACATGCACACGCATGCACAGGCCTCTGCACAGCATGTTCTCTATATGTAAAGCGCGTTGGCTGAGCAAATTTTTATTGCCCACCGAGCACACGTGCTTTGTGGTGCACACGTTTCCGGATGAGGAGACCATATGCTTCTTGACAGCTTGAAGGAGAGTCTCCTCTAATATTTCTGACAGCTTTATTTTCTCTCTTCTTCAGCCTCTCTTTTTTCCTTTGAGCTGCAAACGTGGATTGAGACCCTGATAATCCACAAGAGGATCCATTAATATTGGCTATTTTCGGCAGCACAAAGGACAATTACTTTCTCTTCCTAGTTACCTCCTGCTGGCTTCCTAGCTACTTGGGAGGCAGGTGATTTTAAGGCTGCCACTTTACCCAGTACATCAAATACCGAGCAAATCTCTGCTCCCCAAGATTCCAGCTCCTAAAGCCGATGGTAACACCAAAAATTGAACTTGAGTGGCCCAGAGCGCCAGCTCCCACTGTGAAGACCCGGCACTTCTTAGAGGTAAATTTGATCCATTGGCCCTGAGCAGTGCTGACAATTGCCAGCTAAAAGACCCTTCAGTGAATTGTCCTTTAACAAAAGTCTTTTTCTTTCCCACTTCCTGTTGTCTTTTCAAATAAAAAGAAATCCTGATGACAAAGCAAAAGCATATTTTTTTTGTGTGCATAGGAGTGTATTCCGTGTCCTTTCGTTCAAGGAACAGAGTATTTACCTATATTTTAAGGAAGTAAATTGCCTGAGACTGCGGGTCAAAGTTATTCTATAGGGAGAGTGTTCTTCAATTCTGCAAAATCTCTAAAAGTAAAAAAAACACATGCTATGTAAAATTACGTGTCATGTAGGTGTACTTGGTCCCTTGAATGGGTTGACGTCAAAATACAAGGAGAAGTCTATACTGTATTAGTACTGTATTAGTCTGCAAAATGTTTTTGTTTGTGAACATCTTAGAGAAATTGAAAAGATTTAAATATCCTGTGGAATTTGACAGCATTTTATACCTTCTGCAAGGAACAGAGTTTTGCAAAATGAAATTTCGATAAAATCACATCCTGTAGTTTGATTTTGAAGTCTCCTGGACCCTGGCGGGGTGGTCTCTGTTTTACTTGAAATGAGTCTGTATATGAGTCTATAGAAAGATACCTCAGAGATACTGGACCCTTAGTAAAATTGTCTTTAAGGTCTTGTTCTTAGTGGCAGCAATTTTAATTAATTTAATTTAAAAGTAGATTTTCAGCATTGGCCTTTGGCCTGGGTAGAGTAGAGAGTCGGCTAGGCTAGCAAAAAGCCTCCATGATAGAAGAACTGGCAGGATGGAGCAAATGCACCTGCTCGTTCCAGGGCAATAACAACCCCATCCTGCCCTGCAAAGTTACTTTGGCTGCATCTGTGAGGAGGGGTCAGAATTCAGCTTTGCTTGCGCTGCTCAGAAGCCTTGAGCTAGCTCTGAAATAGATGTAAATATGAATTGCAGGATCTTGGGTTTCTGTAGGGGGTATATGAATAGAACAAGTCTAAATTTGATTAAGAGTGGCATGCTGTGTCTTGTAAAAGTCAGTTTAAAGAAACATGTTTAATTAAACTGGTTCAGTTACTAAACTAGGATTATGGAGACTGTTCTACGCGGCTAGAGCATCTTTATATACCAGTAAGTTTTCGGGATAATAAGAGCTTGGAGGATCCCGTTGTAATCCTCAGGTAGCCAATTAAATATTTACTTAATACTGATTTAAAAGTTAATTTTACAGTCTGTTTAGGAAAAAATACTAAGCAGTTATCTGGCTAAGTCAGTGTCTTTGGTCAGTGGATGGAAGAGCTGCATTTCTGAGCTGGGAGCACCATTTCTAAAGCTGTAGCCGACCTTCTAGGAGGACATTAGTCCCAATGAAGCAGATTTATACTGAGAAAAATTCAGAAATTCAAGAAAAAAATGAACAGTTTTCAGGTGACTTCAGAGCATTTTTGAAATAAAGGTAATTGCTAACTTCCATATTAACAAATTCTTTAGGATGTAGAGAAGCTACCTTTTCTTTAACAGTGATTTAAGCACCAGATCAGGCTCTGCTAGAGTCTGTTCCACTTTCTCTGTTCTGGAAAGAACTTTGGGACATTGAGGTTCCTAGGCCCAGTCACTTGTGGCTCTCTCATATGCCTTCCTTAGGTGTACCCAGAGTAAACTGCAGGTGTGCTTTCACTGAAATGGGATTTTGACTTATGCTGTGGCAGTGAAGATCATGCTTACCATGCCAGAATATAGGCAAATACATAAAGAATAAGAAGAAATGAAGTGCACATTATCTATTTCACTTGCATTTTATAATAAACTGAATGCATCTGCTCTTGAAAGGTATGTGAAATATATGAGAAGTCTATGTAGCCACAGAAAAGTCAATGTGTTGCTGCAATATTCTGCTTTCCTAACTCAAATCTGCGAGAAGAGCGTGTTCAGTATCAGATACTGAGTTCTCTTCTGTGCTTGGGATTGATTTTATGTTGGGAATTGTATGTGAAGCAGGACAGCTTGATTCTGAGAAAATAAAAGAATTGTTCTGATACATGAGAATGAGCCTTTTTATAGAGGCACCATGGTGCGCTAAGCATTTTATGGTTGAGATTAACAAATTTAGGACAATTAATTAGTTCGGGTTTGCAAGTCATGCATAGGTTACTCAGCATCCACACATGTACAGTGAGCTTTTTAGTTCCCATTGAAACCTGTTGCTGAGTTGGTTTTATGCATTCTGCCCATAGCTAGAAAAAGAGCAGGAACAAAAATTACTGAGGTTCTTGCCACGTCTATAAAACAGTTTCCAATTGAAACCTGAAATTATATGTAATGAGGCAGCTGCATACACAGGGTTGCCGTAGGTAAGTATCAGTTTGGAAGGGAGAGTGGAAGTTTTGCAATTGCAGGGGAATAATATTAATTTCCACGAGAGATTACACATGAGTAAATGCTGATGAATATGTACAAATATGTACGTGTGAATTTGGGGCTTCTGAAAGGCAGTTGACAGTTCTGGAAACGGAAGGCCTCTCTTTGCCAGCGACGTGTGGTAGAGGAGCAGCTCAGTGCAGTTTTGTGCGGCGTATCACCAGGCTGACCTGGAATATGTTCCGCAAGCAGCACCTCCCGGCAGGAGGGAGAGTCAGATTCCTCACACTTTTGGGCCCAGATTCAGTAAAACTTCTTTGGGGATGTTAGCCTGTAAAAACACATGTAGTAGAGTAGTAGTATGTTCAGAATGCATGTTTGGGAACTTTTGCTTGGATACTTCCTGCCTCCCCCCATGATAAACTGTCAGTAGAGCAGCGTCTCCCTTTACATACATTGTCCTTAGAAGACAGCAATGTGTGTATGCTTTTTATGAGGCAAAGAGGCTCCAGTTTGGGTGAAATAGCAGGAATATCAGCAGCAGTTCCATACTTAAGCATCTCCCTAACACACACAAATATAGCCTAAAGAGTAGCAGTAAGGAGTTTTAGGGGAAAATACCACTGCACAATGCCGTGAAGTTTTAGAAATTCATGCAGGACTTCTTTTCTTTCTGTGCTTAATTTTAAATTCTGCGTTTTTATGTATGAAAATAAGGAAAATACTTGCAAAACCATGCAGCCTGATCCAATTATTTTCTTCACAAGATGTTTTGCTCTTTCTAAGCTAAGGTGCTTAAAAATGTTTCTGTCTTCGTCACTATTTATAAACTACACATTTACAAACACACCCAGAATACGGCTTGCAAGTTGCAGCCGTGTGTTCTATGGCCCTAATTGAGAACAGTATGCAAGTATAAGCTTAACTTTAGGAACATGATTTGGTTCTTTTCATTTAAGCGAAAGGTGAACATTTGCATGAGGGTTGAGTTTGAAAGCAGTGGGGTTCCAATGCAGCCAAGCCTGCTTTTGAAGGGAATTTGGACAGTGCCCTGTTGACCTTCAAGGTGATTTAGGCGCTTAAGTTGCTCTTATAAAAGAGAGAGTTAAAAAAATGAGGCTCCTAAGTTGCATATGTATATAAGCCTTGCTCATATGTTTTGAAAGCTGGTGGGACATGTGTGTTAGAGGTACCTTGCAGGAGCTCTGGAGCCTACAGGATTTACACAGGTTCTGACTCCAAGGAATGATCTTATGGGCGTTTAATCTTCGCAGAGATGGGCTCTCCTGCTTGCTTTGGCAGAGCCCAGGCTGTTCCTCCCGCAGTCGTGGGGCTGAGGCTGGCGGGGGTCAGGGTGACTGTGGTCGTGTTGAGCTGGCTCTGCGAGATCGTCGTGGTGCCACCGCCTGCCGGGGTGCCTTGTGGTTTGCTGTGGTGCTGTGTTGCCTTTCGCTCTTGTGGGTTGTGTTTCAGTCGCTGGTAAGCCTATCCATGTGCATTTAGTAATGCTTTCTGTTTTGGTCAAGCATATGCACGTATACGGGATCTTTGTTTATAGGGTACTCCCCAAGGCTGGATGAAACCTGGTAAAGCCGCTCCTTCTAGGTTCCCTCCATGGACAGCAAGAGGGAGGATCCTTTAGAGAGCGCTGTAGAGCAAGAGCTTCCTTCTCACCATGATCATAAGGGGGAAGACTTCGCCCTAGAGCTGAGTTAGACCCTGTGGAAGGAGCTTGAGAAGCGAGAGATGACCATGAGGGGCCTAGTCCTGCAGCCGCCGCTGTGTGGGCAGCCTGTGCGATGCCTCCTCCTCCTTCTCCTCCGTTTGAAAAACATGGGAGAAAGCACTGGAGTTTGGCTCTTGATGTCCCTGATTTTGGTGGGGCAAAATTTTGCCCTCTTCTTGCTGTTGCGGAACTGTGGAGAGTTGTCGGTGTCTTAAAAGGTTTTGTTTCAGCCCCTTCTACTGCTTCCCATTTAGAGATTTTGTTTGCTTGCCACAGCTCGCTTTCCCTCCCCTGCTTTGGGGAGGAACAAGTGAGGGTTTTGTGGAGCTGTTCGCAATTTTCTTTTTTTAAATCCCATGTACAACTTAAAGAAAATGGGGATGGCTGAGGGGGGAAATGAAAGTATTGTTTTTTCGTTTTAAATATCACCTGCTTTTAAATAAACCCCTATATATCTCTGTATGGTTTTTTTTTCATTTGAAAGACTATCTCCTTCTTCTAAACATTTGCACAGCAAAGTAATGCATTATTGCATTTTCATAAATAATTGAAAAGCGACTTAAAAGAAAGTAGGCCAACAAAAAAAAAAAAAAAGAAGGAAAGTGTCGGTTTCAAATTTGAGAGAAGAAAAAATATGTTTCCTTCTTGAGAGCAAGTCAGTTAAACGTTATTAAATCCCATTCTCCCACTCCAACGTGACCACAGACAAATTTGACAATTGACGGCCTCAATGAGAAGAGCGAGAAAAGGGAGGGGAAAGTCTTTGGACCGCCGAGTGTTTTATTTTGCTCCCTTTATTATCCTGTTTTTCAGCCTGGCAAGGAGGGCGATCGTGACCCTTTATCGGTTTGCAGGCGGCTGAGGAGCGCAGCTCCGGAGGCTGCGCGCTGGGTTCCCAGCCCCGTTCCCGGGCGGTGCTGTAATAATGCAGGCTATTTTAGAACTGTGCATACGTTAGTGTTCTGGCGCGGCATGATACAATAATGTGTGAAAAAGCCTCAGATCACACCTTGGTGAAACTTGCAGATTTCCTGCATAATCCGACAGTGAGCTCTTGTCAGGTTTTGACTATATGTAAAGTGAGAATAAAGTTTCCAGAAGCAAAGCACAGGCCTTGGATGCATTTTTATGGCTGTTTGGGGATTTTGGCCCTGACATAGTTATGAATGTGCCTGACTTGAAGCACTTGAGTCCGACTGTAGCCAACGGGCCTCCTTCTGTGCTTCAAATTTGGCACCTGCTCCAAGTCCTCTGCCGAATCGGAGCTTTATTTTTGCTAGTGCGGAGAGAGATCAAAGAGCCAGTATAAATAATTTTTTTTTAATAAAATAATCAGTCAACATGAACGCAGGAGCGCTATTGGAAAGGAATAGTTTTCAAATCACAATACGGTGTGTTTTATACGGCGGTAGAGCCGTACGTCGTGTGCGGTATTAGCTCGCCACAGATACTGTCACCTGGCTGCTGACACTCCAGCCCGGAACTGTTTTCATGGGAATTTGACTGAGAGCGGCCCGGCAGCCTGGCAGCAGAGCTGTGTTCAGCTACACGTGTTCTCAGTGCAAGGTGAGGACCCGTGCTGTTATTCCGGGCTTGTTACTCACTCCCTGGGGGTTACTCGCTGGGACGAGCTTCAGGCAGGAGGCCTGGCTGGAAGATCCCAGGGCTCCTTCCCGGCCTCCTGAGGAGGGATTGCCAGTATTAGCGTGTTGCTGCCTGGCATTTTCGGATCCGAGCTGCCACAAGAGAGGAGGACTCTGCTTGAGGAGGCCTGGGAGAGCAGGAGCTTCTTGCAACCCATCCATCTTCTGGAGGGAAAAACAACAGTGTATTTCTGTTCTCCGCGCTGCTTTCTTCCCAGATTTACTGTGTCTCCTTCCATCTCTATGAAATCACTGCAGCTGGGGCATATTTAAAGTCTCTCCATTTACAGTCGGGTGATACATTTGTTGCGGATTTGGAATTTGGGATACTTTTAACCCAGGTTTCATAGAAAACACCTGATGTGTGAGGTTAGTTCTTGAACACCTTCTGTGCTTGCTTTATCCTCGCAGGTTGTCAGGGTGTTCAGATGACCTGAAACCGAGGAAGTGAGAGGGAGCTCAGCTGGCAAAAGTCTGACATTGAGTCTGACTGCAGTTCAAGATTGTCTTTGCGGAGTGAAGCCCGGGCTGTGTAGGAGGTGAAGAAAGCCGCCTTCACCTTCTCCATTGTGTCCAGAAAGCTCTATCCAAAACCGCACGCGTTTTCCACGTGACGATTAACCTAGTTAGCCCACATTGTTTCAGACCTAGGATGCTTCTGTGAGAGGAGGGCGCAGAGATGTTTCACGGGAGCGACGTCCATCCTGCGGCAGATTGGGGCTGGAAATGCTCCAGCGGTGCTTCGGGAGGCTCCCTCAGCCAGGGCACCGGCCCGGGGGCCCGTCCTGGAGCAGCCTGCACTGCTGCTGGGCTGCTTGTGGTCAAACGCCCCTCACGGCAGGCACTGCTCTCTGCTGTGGGTCCGAGGGCAGGCCGCTAGCAAAGCCGGGTCACAGCTTTTAGCCTGCTTGGGAATTTTGGAGGTCCTGCAGCAGTCTTGGTCACGAGAGGCTGCGGATCTTCAGGTCGAATTCCTGGGGGATGCTCAGCAACAGTGTCATTTTTTGTCAGGAGTTTCCTTCCCCTGGCGGGGATCTTTCCGGGTGTAAGGCCCTGTCTTGGGACCCTCTGTCTTGGGAGAGTTCTTGTATAGGTTTTTTTGGGCAAAAGACAGTCATTTTGTTGACACAGAAGAGTATGTATCATTGTTTGTGTTATTACTGTTTTACATACTTTGTGTTCATGAGAACAGCATATTGATGGCTGTGTGTTACAGCTCTGTCTTTTGGTGGCTTGTTTTCTTTCCGAAAAAGGAAGAAAACTGCATTCTTACTAAGGAAAGCCCCGAATGATCATGGACCAAATATTAGTGCTGTGTTCGTACACCATCATACTCAGAAAGATGAGGGCATTGTGTACAAATTGCCTTCGTGTTCGTTGGGTTAGCAGCTGTCAAATAAGTGATTATAGACGTTGGCAGAGCTTTGGCTTTCTGAGAGCACGGGATGGAAATGTAGCAGATGCCGTTTAATATGGACCAGCACCTACGTTCTGTATCTGGGCTTGGCTCTATTGCCTGGTGGCCAAAGAAAGTTTCTTACCCTCTCTCTCTTTTTTTTTTTTTTTTTTTTTTTTTCTATAGCATTAATGATAGTGGTAAGTAGAATATCAGATTAAGAGCAGTTGTTGTTTTAAATGAGCTTTATGTGACTGGGCAGTGATAACTTTCTGCAGGGAAAAAATTGGCCTGAGGCTGTGCTGGGGCTTCATTTCCTAGGGATTTTTTTTTTATTTGTTAAGTGACAAGGCTTTTTTGATACCAAGCACCGTACTTGAAGTCCTGTTGAAGAGCAAATGAAGCGTTGAGATGCTATTTTTTGCAGCATAGGAGTTTATGGTGACTCATTTAGCGTTCGTAATGCTTGTGACAGATTTAAAAAAATCAAATCAGTTACTCTCAGTGAGACGGATACACTCAGCCAGACCCTATTTGAGAATTATTTGCTGCACTGTTAAGACCAAAGTACACATCTCCCCCTTCCCCCCTGCAAGAATCCAGCTTATCATGAAATGTTTATCAGAGCCATATAAACAGTTCTCGACTGCTGAATTTTGAAGGGAAATTCTTTTCAGTCTAACGTATGTATTGCAAGCAAAACTCGGCACAGACGAGAGAAAAAATATAATTAGCTTGGTTACAGCCCTACTTACTACCAAGCATGCCAGCATCTGGCAAGGGTACGGCGAGCTGGGAATTCACTGCTTGGAGCCATGGAACAAAGTGTTCTGGTCCGACCCCGGCAAGCAGAGTCCAGGGCTTGAACTGGAATCTTCAGGAGCAGAAAAGTCTTAAGTGTCTGGAAAATTGGCCTGTTGAGTCACCACGCAGGCACTAAAACAAAACTAATTTTAAGCAGGTCAGAGTTCAGTGATTCCCTCTGGAATCTAATTTTTTTTTTCCCCTTAAAAAAAAGTCTCATGTTTTAAGTGAAAAGGGTCAAAGTTGATGCACTGCTACAATTTTTGAATGCTTTCCCTTAAGAACAGCCACCCAGGCTAGGATTAGCATGAAGGGCTGCTAGGCTGGCACTTCAGTGTCTGGGTTAAAAATATTTTAAAGCCGTAAATGCAGTCAGAGCGGAGAGAGAGATCCCTGGGAGCCTTCCTATTCAAAAACGTGTGAGCTCAGGGCAGCAACTGCAATGTAATTTAGGGCAGTATCTGCTTCATAGCTTTAGAGCATATTGCCTCTTGTTAATGTTACATCGGAGGACAGTGGGATAGTAGTAATTTTAGGAAGGTGGTATTCCTGTTTGTTTTACATTGGAAACTTCAGAATAAATAAAAAGAAGCATCAATTGAGGAAGAAATGTAACTGCAGAAAAGCAGCAAGGAATCCGCTTCTGAGCAGACTATAGAAACGCCCGGGGGAAGTGGGTATAGAGACATTTTCGTGGGAATGCAGCTGCGAAAGGAGCTGAGCAGACAAAGGCGAAAGCAGGTATGTACTTTAAAAGGCATGTGGGCAAAGTTTTGTCAAAGAGCCCAGTGAGGAGCCTGCTCACATGAAATTACAAAATGTTTTGGGGGATCGAATGACAAAAAGCTTGTATTGCTTTTCCATTGCTGAAGAAATGGGTCTGTCTATAAGCAGGAGTGATTCAAATAGCTGGTTTAAAAAACAAGTACTTCTGAGACCGAGGGAGGTTTTCCCTTCCCTTATGAGAATGATTTCCTCCTTTCTCCCTTCATATCTTGCAGAGTTCCCTTCAAACCTGTAAAGGAAAAGGACGGGGCTACCTAGGGGCACTCGTGCATGGATTCCCTTTGTGTGGGGCTTTGGGGGCTTGGTGATCTCTGCTTCTCTCTTGGGAAATGCTCATGCTTGCACAACACTGCAAATGCAAGGCGCAGATGTCAGAACAGCTAAAAGCCATGAAGGCTTTTAGGAAAAGCAGTGCCAAAGCAGTAGGCACTGGTTGAGGGCTCAGAAGGAGCAGTTGAGGCTTCTGCTTTCTTTTCTCCTCTGTTCCTCTTTATGACAGGAAGCAAATCTCCAGGCCAGTGTGAAAACTCGGTCCTACTGGTGAGTTGTAGCTCCTGCTGACTGCGCTGTTGATGTGACGATGCTCATGGCAATGGTAGCCCATGTAGGTTTATATATATATATATATATATATGTATATATATATGTATGTATATATATGGGCCACCTGTGCTGTATCTGCTGAATAATACCACTTCCATGGGGTTCCTGTGCTTCTCTGCAGTAGCTGTTTAGTAAGTGGTTCCTTGAGTGACAGTGCTATAAAGTTTAACGTGGATCAGGAGGATCTCAGTCTAACTCTACAGTACGTAAGGTTACTGGAATGCTGCTCCTTCATTCTGCGCAGGTATTCAACACAGGAGGATTTAAACGTGAGGATGTGTGAGGCTCTGAGATCTGGTTTGTTTCCCAGCTTATGATGAGGTTTCATTCTTTTCAAACCACACAAGTTGCCACCATACTGTACTAAATATTTAAATTTAGGGAAAAGTTACTGTCGTGCAGCTGCTTTTGCCTTTAGGAACACAGTTTTTAGCCCTTTGATGTCGGCTTGTTTGAAGGGAAAAGAGGTGCTTAGTTTAAGCTGAGCTGGGATTGCGTAGGCAGCTAGCAGACTGAATTTGCAGCATGGTTCGTTGTGCGAAGGACGCGAGCGAAGCAGTGAGTAACACGGGGCCGGGGCGAGGCAGTGCGGCTCGCTGGATCCCGCCTGGGCAGCAGTTCCTCTCTCTGGAGGGATGAAGACGGTCCTGCAGAAAAGTTTGGGTGATTTTTGTAACTGCGGTGCAAAGCCGTGAAATTCGGATAAACCAGTCAGACTTCCAGCCCTGATGCTTTCGCTCACTGTGAGAGACAACTTGCAAAGTGCAGCTTGTTTGTAGCTTTCGGGTTCCTACCTGGCTCTGCTAGAGCGAGATGCAGGGGGAAATTTGCAATAGGGGAGAATTTGGGGGAGCCAGGATGCTGTTTGCGTGGTTCTCAAGCTTGCTGCCGATTCTCTGCTGGAGTTCGGCACGAGCAGTGCTACAGCTTTCCTTGTATCCAGGCCTGTTAAAATCTCACCCTAGCACAGGAGGGTCGCAGCACGTGTGTGCTGTGCTGCTCCTTTTTGTTTAACTGGCAGTGCTTTTACACTTACACCAGCTATCAGAATATGGCAGGTCACCGGGATCGTTCTCTTTATCACGAAGCACACCTGAAATATCTGCTTAGGTAGCGCCTGTGGTTTCTCAGGAAATATTCAACCCAGTAGGGAGCTGCAGGACTCACCTCCATCTCCCAAGGGTTAACGGTAACCTATAATAATAATCTTGTGGCACAAAAATGCTTCTTTTTATGCATTACCTATTTCCAGAGGCCTAATTTAGGTTTTGTATCAAAATGGATATCACAAACACTTGAGCTTCCTGCTGAGAAGGAAAGTGCTACCGAGAGCCTCCGTTCCCTGATATTCCCCGGGTGCCTGGGAGGGGTGAGGAGACAGGGAAGCAGTTGCTGCTCTGTCTACCAGGATGGGCTGCAAAGATGAAGGAGTTTGGCAGTGGTTTTCCCTGGGAAAGCTTGACCTTTGCTCCCTTCTCGAGCATCTCCCTCTCGCTTTTTGTCTCTCCGTATAGATCTGTATCTTCATATAGGGGGCAAATTTAACCAGTATCAAGGGAAAAAAGAAAAAAAAAAGGGATCTAGGTTTAGATCAGATTAGGTAGATTTAGAAAAGTTTGGTGTCCTCAGTGCACAAAAATGTCACAAAAATGCACAAATGTGCTGTTAAAGGCAAAGACTATCCTAATGCAGCAAAATGAGGTGACGTGCATTTATTCTTAAATGCAGGTAAGTCCATTCGAAGATTGGTGTATAGGCGCCTTTGCTTTATCCCTGTACATTTCCTGCCAGATTTACCTGCAGACCCAGGTAAAGTGTCCAAGTGTCTTCATCCACTAGTTTCATCCAGAATGTTGAATATTCTCTCTCACACACACATACACATAAAAATCCCTGTGAGAAGTAGAAACAAGGAAAAGAAAAACTGGAATCTAAGAAAACAAAATCTGAGAATCAGCCATGCTTACTGAACACCCAAGTACATTTTTTCCTCTCTGGTATTGAGTTTTTTTGCTGGAAACACATGTGGGAGGAGAAGAAAGATTGTAACAAAACTAAAGGAGTACTTGACTTTCAGAATTTCCTGGCAATTGGTATTTTTCCTGCTTTTTTTGAGCAAAATTTTGTTGCATGGTAGAACTTCTCCCAAAGCTGCCCTGCTCCTTCTGCCCATGGAGTTTCCCCCAGGGCTGGAGGAACCCTTTGGTGGCAGCCCCTCTGCTTCTCAGCCCATGGGCCACAAGCTCCATCATCCTCTCCACTCCTGCTGTGTTGGGAGCAGCTCCTCCTGGGGATCTATTTTCCTTGCCCCGTCTCTGGAGAGAAAGAGTTTCTGGCCCTCCTGGTTATTTCAGTTTATCAAATTCATGTGCTGAATTGTGGACGGGGTCAGAAGAGCTCCCCTGGTCTGTGAGCCCATAGCAATGCATATAGGCAGAGAGCTTTCCATACCTCATGTAATGGTAGGGAGCAGGATGGTCTGCTGTGGAGAGGACAGAAGTCATATTTGGCCTGTGAGACAGTTCTGGATGCTGCCTTCGTGGCTGGCCAGCCACTACCCCATCCCCGTTGGAAGTATTGGGGTCTGTACACACAAGTGTGTGCACACCTGCACATGTAGGGATACAAGAGGCAGAGGCGGGTAAAGGAGGTTGATGTCAGCACTGTCCATGTATTGACCTTGACCCTCAACCACATGGCTGGACATAAACAGTCCTTATGCACTGGGGCACTAGCCACCTCAACCAGAGTACCGAGTGCCTGGTGATGAGCGCAGAGAGTGGGAGCTCCAAGCCCTTTTCCAAGGTTTTGGGTTGGCCTGGCGTTTTGGGTAAGTTGCTTGACCTTTTGGTCCTCAGTTTTCGTGTGTTTAAAGATGGTTATACGGCGTGGTTGTCACACATGAGTGTGGCAAGAGCTAATTAATTACCATTTGTACAGTTTTGGAGACTTATAGCCCTAAATGAATAAGAACTTAATCTGTTATTTTCTTCATATTTATACTATAGGGAAAATCTACAAATTTATTTCCAAACACATGACACCCAAAAACTTCACACTTCTCAGTAAAGTCGGGGCTTGCTGCCGACACTTTTTTCTCCTAGTGAATATGGTATACTTGTGCACTCAAATGGAGTAGGACAACCTTTCAGTTTCACTCAAGAGCTGGAAATTTGTCCTTACTACCTTTCTCTACACGTAAGCCATAAATATCAGGTGCTTCTATTTGATCAGATTCTTCATCCACATGATTTGATTGTTTGATTGTACCCATTGCCAGTTATCCTTTAGATATGTATTTCTTTGGGAGTAGCTCTTGCAAACTAGTAAACTGTATGTGTTTATTTTTTTTCCCTCTCCCCATGTATTCTGTGGTCTCTTTTTACATTAATTCTTGTGCTTAGAGGGGATTAGGAAAGAAGAGAGATGGACAGAGACCAAATATGATAGAGAGGCTTGTCTCCTGATGCTTACTCTGTGTGTGCAGTGAAGAAGCCTCTCTGTAGTAAATAGTTTTGGGAAAGAGAAGTAAATTGTGTCCCAGACCTGATGTAACGTTACAGAAATGTCCTATGTCAGATGTCATTGGTTCAGCGTGGAACATCTAGACCCAACAAGATGAAGGAAGTCAGAGTTCCAGTCTGTCTCTGAATTTGCCGTCATATGGGAGTTAAATCAGAGCAGAGTTGGTTTTTTTTTTTCTTTTATGTTTTAATTTCCTTTGTTTTAACAAAGTATTGTTTTTAAATGAAGCGGGGAGGAGAGTAATATGCCACTGACATGCTCTGGGATCTGAGGCTCCTGTGGACCCCATAGGATGTCAATGGACTCATTAAGATTTCGCCAAGTTTTATGCATTATTCATAATATACATTCACAGCATGCACCCTAAAGACTGTCTCCTGTGAATGCTTAGTCAGAATCATTTGCATTCTGTATTATGGATCCATAATATAGAATACATTTACAGTGTTTTTTTGTATTATTCTTTACACATATTTCCAGCCTTTACTGTTATGGAATATGCAGCAAATGTGTTTAAACAATAGCGTGCAGTTGTATTTTGTCACTCCATAAAAACTAATGCATAATAAGGACCTTGATGAAAATTAATTATTGTCTATGGGCAATGGACATTTTTTTCCCTCTTTTTAGCTTCAGTGTCATCTTAAATGTAGTTTTTAATATGTTTAAGGGCTTGTTTTTTAATTCTGGTCTGATATTTTGTAATTTTTTGTTTCAAATACATACAAAAATCATTTTTGATGTGAGAAGTTGGCAGGTGATGAAACATCAAATTGAAGCTGAGATGTTTAATAATCATAAGAGCCGTTTGCTGTGCGTTTACTCTAATCCTATGAACATTATTTCTGCTGTACATGACAAGACAAAAGAGTCAACAAAACACCACATCAGAAAATAAATTCTCTTCCTGTCATCTGAAGTGTTGAAGCTCTTCTCTTTTCTCTCTCCTTCAGCTGCCATTGCATCCCGGGGATTGGGCTGATCCCAGCGTTGCCACCAGCCCACTGAATGGCCCAGACAACTTCTTTAACGTATCTCTGCCTTAGTTTCCCCACCTGTGGCACAGCAAAAGGAGAAATAGTGCTCCTTGAAATCCACTCTTGTGCCTGGCTGTTTATATTGGCACCTTTAGACTCGTCACTGCAGCTGGAGAAGAAAACTTTTGGAAAGGCTAATCTGAGAAAACTGGACTTCTTTTGGGTTGAAATTGCAGTAGTGTAAAGTCAGGGAGGTACGAGAATTACCTTCTATGTGCAGAATCTGTTAAAAGATTTTTTTCCCCTCTAGTTTCTTCTTGTTCGGGAAAGAACTGATTAGAAAACTAGAGGGGGAAAAAAAAAAAAAGGAATATAGGAGAATAGAAGTCAGCAAAGTTTTACCCACCTTTCTTGGCTATTATTAAGGAAGAAGGCCAGATCCCAAGCTAGCGAAAAGTCCAAGATCTTGTGGCATCTTTTGCAGATGAGTTTTTGCAAGGAAGCAGCCCATAAGTGTCTTTAGGAAGACACAGAGAATGCAAGAGTTCAAATCTTTTTTTTTTTTTAATTTTTCGTTTCTCTTCAGAGAAGTGCTAGAAGGTTCTACAGACCTTCTCCCCTTCTACTGCGAAAGGCCGTGTGGTACTGCTGATGTCCGTGCCTCAATGGCTTAGCTTGTGATGGGCAAAAGTAGGCTCTTGTACCTAAATATCCACAATGCTGAAGGATAACAGATATTATCAAGTGATTTTGTGTTTTTTTTTTTTGATTCCTACACCTGAAAGAAATGAAAAGTTTGTCAAAATGCTTAAAATAAGTCTCAATATAAAAGATGACTTTTTTTTCCCCCATCATAGATTTAATATAGGTGAATGTTTGGGGAAGTATGGTCAGGAAGCGAAGAGCTGGTATGAAATGAGTTGAAAAACAAAAAGGTTTATTTCTAATTTATTTTTACCAGTAGTTCTCCCAGTTTATGTTTAGGCAACATTCCTACATACATGTCTTGAAGATACAGCAAGGATTTAGGAAAGAGTTTGCTGTGTCCTCAGCAAAGTGTAAGGATCTAATTCTTGAGTTCGAAAGTGACTTCTGATATCTTGGTTGAATAACATCTGGGATACACACATTTCATTGCCTTTCTATGTGGAAGATCTGACCAGTTGTTTCCTTGAGTTTTTCAAAAATCAAATGCTAATTTTAAATTTGTTTATAAACATATAGATATACTTTGCATGCTTTCACCGTTAACTTTTTCTTTTGCTTACATAGCAGTTGACAATTCCTGATGTTTCAGTCTGAAGCACAGAAGGAAAATATTTCTCTTCTGTTTTCTGTAAGACATAGCACAGTGGAGTCCTAGTCTATGATTATAGTAATAACAAGTAAGAGTAATCACTGTAGAGACAGCAGCGATGGTGACATTGAGCATTATTGGATCTCTCAGCATTGAGGCCTTCTCTCCATTAAAGCAAATCTACCTCTCTGCCTTTTACTTCTTTTCTTTTGTGTTGCTCTTGGATCTATGTGACTGATGGTAGGAAAACAATACAGTGAGTAGGAGGCTAGACTTCAGGTTTCTCATTCACTTGGGTTTAGGTTAGATATTAAAAAAATATTCTGCATGGAAAGAGTGGTGAAGCATTGGAACGGGCTGCCCATGGAAGTCATGGAGTCTCCGTTCTTGGTGTTCAAGAAGTGTGTAGATGAGGCACTAAGAAATATGGTTTAGCAGGCACAGTGGTGATGGGTTTGCAGTTGGGCTTGATGATCTTGAAAGTCTTCTCCAACTGTAATGTTTCTCTGATTCTGTGCTGCACTTCTCCTTATTATCTCCCTTTGAACCACCAGCAGTCTTGGCTTGTTTCCTCCTCGTTCTCCTCCTTTTGGGGGCTCCTGCTGCTGCCATGGCCTTTGTCTGCTGCAGTCCTTCCTCCTTGCTCTAGCCTTGAAGCTTCAGGCCAAAGCCCGGGCTGATACATGAGTCAATGATTATAAGCTTGGGTGCTGCTGCACACTTGCATCTCCCGCGCTGTTGGGACATCTCCCCAGCTGGACACCCCCAGCCTTGCAGCGAGGACCTCTCAGTTCAGATTCCTGGGCCAGGCCAGTGACTTCTGTTTCTCCAGAGCAGCCTGAAATGCTGCTGCTTGCATCTAGCTCCTGAGCAATCCAGATTCACGTTGTAAGATGCGCAGTAGTGCAGTGAGTATGTTTTTGTTAGTGTTATGAGGCTTATGATGTAGGAAATAAAGAACTTGCTTCCTACTGTTCTGTGAAATTCCTAGAAAACTCCTAACGGCTCTATTTAATATTTGCAGTAGGTAGCTTCATTTTTCTAAATTATTTTTAACAGACTTTCTTCAATGAACAGCTGCTTAAATAGGAGCTAGGATACATGGAAAATGAGAACTGTACATTAGCTGGACTCACAAGGGATGGTGAGAGAAATAGAGTTTTTGTTTCCTGTGCTAATTTCTGTGCCTCCGTGGTATTACCTTGCAGAGCAAAGTACCTCTATAGCACGTTTCAATTCAAGACTCCTTGTGTGCTATGTTGTCCTTATTAATAATTACATTATGGAAGGAGCGGTTTGAATTGATACAGTTTAAAATGTTTTTGCTGGACTAGCTACCATTTTGTTAGCCAGTTATCCAGAGGGAAAGGGTTTGTGTTTGTTCTTCTGGACTTGAGGCACCAGTTGGAGACCCAGACATTCCAGCTAGCTGGGATTCAGTGCCGTGCTCCTTACATCGATGTTCTCTATCCTTTATCCAAAGTAGCCTGCATAGTTTTTTCTGTCCTTTCATAACATTAAAAGTCAGAACCCTGATACAACATGGAATTTTAAAATTAATAAATTCTGTTTTCTTCTGTTTGCGTTAGTTTTAAGTATTTATTGTTTAGCATCCTAACTTGGCAACAATAAGACAACACACTTTTAAAAAGTGAGATATTCATATGATCGTGCGAGCTGAGGCTTTAAAGGGTTTAGATGTCAAGCAGTCTGAGACAACAATAAAAAAAATCCACAGCTCTTTGCAACCCAGGAACTTCTATTTTATATAATTAAAAGGAGTCACGAAGTTATAGATCAAACGCAGCAGCTGGTCACAGCGATTTGCAGGTTGTTTACTCCTCTCATTCAAAAGAATTTTTGCCCTTGTGCTTCATGAGCAAAGGATTTAGCAAAGAAGACACCATCAAGTTGTTCTTTCTGCTTAGATGGACTTTTCAGAATAAGCTTTTTCCCGATGTTTTGTGAAGGGGAGATGCAGTTGTGCACAAATCTCTGTGCTGGACATAGCTTGAAGCTTTGTCTGATTCGGCAGGCCTGTTTATGGCCTGCTGCATGTATACAGGTTTCTCCTGGGAATAACATGTACAAGAAAAAGAGGGTTACAGTCTTACAGTCCTGTTTTCAAGATCAGCCCACTTTACTGTAGAGAGGATGACATCCCTAATGAAAAGGATAAGAGATTGAGGAAGCCGGTAGGTATGTCCATTTTAAATGTATGCCATATGTGCTGGGGCTGACTTGGTTCACACAGAATATTTGCAGCTCAGTCAAAAATAGAACTCATAGCTTGCATGCTTGTGCTTCCTCAGTCCAGTTTCTTCAGAAACAGATCTCCACATTGCTCACAAAGAACAGAACTGAAACACCATCGCTAGAGTTTGCATCCATGGCCTGTCAATGCAGAGTTGGAAGGAAAGCAAGGGACAGAAAATGGGACAGCATGTTCCAAGGCTTAGGCACGTGTCACGAGTGCTCTACCTGCCCTGCTGTCTTCAGGAGTGTCCACCAGCATCTCCTGTAATCACTGAATTCACGCAGATATTTCAGAAGCAGTGCTGAAGTATGGTGATGACCAAGCCTGGGGATTAAATGTAGTAAAGAAACTGCAAACAATTGCAGCTGGCTTCTTTCCTAAACGTTGTACTAGTACTACCCTAAAAAAGTAAATCAGTTTACAAGAATTGGTTGAAAAACTATACAGGTGTCCGAATTGGCAGGGCAGAGATTGCTGCTGAAAATGACAGCTGATTAACATTCATTAAAACTTTCAATTAGCACCTTGAAAAATGCCATAAAATACTACTGGATGTAAATAATGTGTGATGTTTTGAGCAGTTTCTTACCTGTTTTTTTGAGGGGGGCTGGGGAGCAAGACAGAAATACTTAGAAAAATGTCTTTTTTTCACCTTTGTTTTGTTTAGGAACTTGTCAGTCTAGTGAGAGGAGTAAACCAAGTTTATTGTGGCTGTCTATATGGGGAAAATCCAGCACGCATGAAAGTTAATGCTTTGTTTTACCCAAGATTTTCCTATCTTTATTTTTATTGTAAGCGTTTTATTTCTTTTCTGAGGGGACTTCTGAAGACAGAACCAATGAGAAACTGCAGGGCAACATTAAAGATGCTCTGAGCAGTAACTAATAAGAGAGCTAAGCACATGACAGTTGCAGTTTTGTCCGTATCATCATCCAGAAACTCTCGGCTTCAGTGGGATCTCTTTTCTTTAGTAAGAATTTGTGTCTTTTCTTGTCAGTATGTACTTATGAGCTGAGGAACACAGAACTGTTTCATTTAAGTTTTGTAAGAGTAAATTAAAAATTCTGCCTTCAGAGTTGACTTAGGTACTGTTAGAGATGACTTAGATACTCAGTGTTAATTACGCTGAAAAGAACTTGCAAAACTGGGCATGTCCTGGCTGTTTTGTCCCAAGGAAATTGTACCTCTGGAGGGAAAGAAATGAGAAAGGTCTTCTTATAAAAGCAGGTGTAGAGTTTAAATAGTATAATTTATTTCTCCTCAAGGTTACAGTGTATGTTACTGAGCAATTTTATAATCCCAACTAGAAAAAAAAGAAGAATTCTGTGGTCCTTGAGATCTAGACTCCAGACTTATTTTATTCTACACTGTTCCTGTTTGAAGTTCTTGCATTTGATCCCCAACTCTCTTTGTAATGGGATTCAATCATGGCATGACTGTTGCAATTTATACTGTTAACCCTCTTCTTCCGTCTTAAATGGTGGTTCCCAACTTGAGAATGTACATCTGCATCTCACCATATATGCCTGTTGTTAGCTTGTTAAAACTCTGCTGTGACCCTGCACAATATTTTTAATGTAGTCGGGGACTCAGCAAGAAGACGTGAAGACTGGTGAAAAATATTTCAGAATGGCTCCAGTTGTAGAGCTGTTTGCCTTTGGGATTGAGGAAGAGATGGAGAGATAAATTAGAAAGCCTTTGTGTAATACATCTGTTAAAATACTCAGGACCCACTTGGACCACTTTTTATATATACGTGGTTAGATTTTTTTTCTTTTGTTTGGTTTTTAAGTAGGTTGCCACTGTGTTCCTCTTACCTGTAATTATTGATTAGACTTCTGCAAATCAAGACTATAGCTCCTTCCATCCTCCACTATGTGTGTACTTCAGTGTGGGTCATACCAGGCAGAGAACCCTGACTCTTAGGGTGACTTCTATGGGCCATTACGGCCAGGACTGACACTCTTCTCATCAGACTATCCATGCCCACACTGCAAAGCTTGTGGCCTGTATTTTTTCTTGGTCCCACGTGGTGTCCCTGGGACAGTCCTGAAGCATAACAATAGTTATTGCTGTGGGGTTTCCAGTCCCCCAAAGCCCCCTAAAAAGGGGCTTGACCTCTCCATTTGGTCTTGTGGAACCCCTCTCTCAAATAGCATGTGGGTTTGAGGAGTACAGTTGCACAGAACTGCAGAGAGAAGCCACAGGAAGGAGAGGAAAACTCTTGCACCCCGTTTGCTGTCTTTGTGTGTTTGCCTGCTCTGAAGTTGTTGTTTTCAAAAGCAATCAGCAGTGGCCTCTCTCGGCTTCCAGGAAGGCAATGGGAATTTTATAGCTGACGTCAGTGGGAGCAGAATGAGACTGAGGCTCGCTGCCTATTTTAAAATCCTGTCCCTAGTGTACAGTCAGTTTCATTGTTTTCCCTGATGCTTTTGCTGGTCTTACACAGAGCAAGAAGGAGAAAATAACTCTTAGGAAAGACAAGTTGTGATTGTGAAACTGCAAAACTGTCAGAGAGACTTTGGGGGCAGCTGCGGGCCTTGGGACTGCTGTTATGTTTCAGATTTGACTGGATTTTAGTATGACACTACTGCTCTGAGGAGCATTCCTCCCTAGAGGACATCATCAAAAAAGTCCACTCTGTGACACAAGAGAATTGGAATGGTTACACTGCTGAGCTTCCGATTTACCTTTCTGTAAAGGAGAGAAGTGAAGAATCGGTCCCTTTGCCTTCCCATTTTTGCTGTCCCCCTGAAGCTTAGTGCCCCTTATGAGTTCACATGTTCAGAGTGGGGTGTAGAAAGAACATGTTTTTCCTTGGTGCATTTTGACAGGCTGATCCGTGGTGAAACCTTTACAGTGCAATGTGCGTTCTCCACTGAGCAGTAAATCTAAAATTGGTTGATGTGAACAGGCAATACATTTGTGTATAGAAGGGCTATTTAGACCAAGACTTACTGGTCCTGTCTGAAACTGAAGCTCACCTCTATTGCTGCTACACCTGAGGATGAAGGATGAGTCCAAAGGAACAAAGAAAGGGGAAACAGGCTTGAAAATTGGTATAAGGAGAACACACAAGATATGTCCCTGTAAATGCTGATTAGTATCTCTCCCTCCCTCTCTTGCCATATCTTTTTTTCTCCCAACCATAGACTACTCATTAAGAATTTACAGGCTGGAGAGTTGGGCAGAGAGGAACCTCATGAGGTTCAATAAGGACAAGTGCAGGGTCCTGCACCTGGGGAGGAATAACCCCAGGCATCAGTACAGATTAGGGGTGGACCTGCTGGAAAGCAGCTCCACAGAGAGGGACCTGGGAGTCCTGGTTGACACTGAGTTAACCATGAGTGAGCAGTGTGCCCTCGTGGCCAAGAAGGCCAATGGGATCCTGGCCTGCATCAGGAGGAGYGTTGCCAGCAGGTCAAGGGAGGTGATTCTGCCCCTCTACTCAGCTCTGGTGAGGCCGCACCTGGAGTACTGTGTGCAGTTCTGGGCACCCCAGTATAGGAAGGACGTGGAGCTTCTGGAGAGGGTCCAGAGAAGGGCAACCAGGATGATTAAGGGAATGGAACATCTCTCGTATGAAGAGAGGCTGAGTGAGCTGGGCCTTTTTTCTCTGGAGAAGAGACGGCTCAGAGGGGATATGATTAATATGTATAAGTTCAGGAAGGGAGAATGCAGGGAGGAAGGGGACAGGCTGTTCTCACTGGTGGCCAGCGATAGGACGAGGGGTAATGGCCACAAACTGAAGCATAAGAAGTTCCGTCTCCAGGTGAGGAGCAACTTCTTTACTGTTAGGGTGACAGAGCAGTGGAACAGGCTGCCCAGGGAGGTTGTGGAGTCTCCTACTCTGGAGGTCTTCAAAACCCGCCTGGATGCCACCCTGTGCCACATGCTCTAGGTGTGCCTGCTTGAGCAGGAAGGTTGGACTAGATGATCTGTAGAGGTCCCTTCCAACCTTAAATATTCTGAAATATTCTGAAATATTCTGAAATATTCTGAAATTTATTGAAATACATAATGATAAGAGTTTGTTGGGCTTCAGAAGTATTTTAAATTAGGCAATATGTGGTAGATTTAAATTTGAAGAAATCCTTTGCAGTGAGATGACCAAGGCTAGGCTCAGAAGTTACCTCTGTGAACTTCAGCCACTTGACTGCATGTATTCTCAGATGCTGCAACAGAGAAATATTTTAGTGGTATGTGGGGAAAAAGATGTGGTATGTGGGACTAAAAACTGATTAGGCTGATCAGATTTTCCCCATCTCCAGAGGTTTGCTTTTTTAGGTCAATCAGGAGGAATCTATGTGGAATGTAATGGCATTAGTTGAGCAATCAGAAACTTACCCTTGAGCCTACAGACTGCTCTTGTGGTATTTAACAGAAAGAAAAGATAACCTGTGTTGCCTTTTTTTTTTTTTTTTTTCCCTCCCTGCTCTTTAAATGGGAATAATAAATGTTTATATTGACAGGAGTTTCTGATAATTGAAGTTTTTTGTTTGTGTGTTTTTTTCTTTGCAGGATTTTAAAGTCCTTATAGGGGGTTAATTTTAGTACAGATAATTTAGAGGATACAGTAAGAGTATTGTTAAGTAGCTATATGCAATCATACATACTACGCTATTTGTTGAAATTATAAATGCAGTGTAACATATGGGAAGAAGTCTTGTGCTAAACCCACACATTTGATTGATTTGTGTTGTGTATATTTGTTTGAGTGTAATTCTTTAAGCCATATTGTCCAAAACAAACTTTCCCTTTGCATCAGTTTCTTCCTCTGCTAGAAAGAGATAATAATGTGCACCTGTGAAGGATTCTCTCTTTAATATCAACTAACAAAACCTTAAAACAGTCCTGAAATTATGAGTAAATGTAGTAGACTTGTACAATGGGACTCTCTAAAATCCTGTTTCTGTCTGTGGGATGAGAAAACTGCTTTAGAGATATAAATCTAATGATATATAGGAATTCTTGATAGAAGGGGAAAAACGCATTCTGTAAAGGCCCAGTCATGCAAATTGTTTTGCAAGGGGAAGACCTTTACTGCTGCTCTCATGCATGGCAGTTGATGAGATTTTGCATGCATGGTCCACATGTGTCTGGAAGGACTTTGCATTCAGTTTTCTGGCTTTTGATCTGAAAAGAGTGAGCTCACCTCATCGTATTTGGTTTAGTTTTGTGGCTATTTTATATATAGCCTCTGAGATTGTCTTTGTTTGACAACACTTGTGGTGTTTCTTTTGTTTGGACTATATCCTGTCATAGCATTGTCTGAATTTGTCACAGCACTTGCAGTTCTTTCAGTGTTGGAAAGCCAAAGCTCTCCTAAAGATTTTAAATTGTCTTACAATGTCTAATCAGCTCATACACAAGCTCGAATAGCAAGTGCTTCTGAAGAGCTTGCACCTTTAAAAAAAAAAAACAAAAACAAACCCCCCCAAAAAAGTGAAGTACACTGATAATATTGCAGAGTGTAGAGAGGTTTAAAATTATTGGAGCACTTAATTTTTTCCATAATTGCTTCAATTTGAAGGGAACTAGGCAAAATACCAAACTGAAAATGAGTTGCATTAATCGAAAAATTCATCAGTCAGAAGAAAGGATTTAAACCAAAACGCCTAATTAAAACAAAAACCGAACTAAACATGCCGGTGCTAAAACCTTAAAGTGATGAGGCTCATATTCCTCCCTATTGGCTGTTGACTTCCAAGGGTATTGGAATAGCTTCCCGCATCCTTTTCACTTAGAACTGCAGAGGCGTTAAGGTAGAGCCTGAGGTGCTTGAGTTTCGGAAGAGAATGCGGGGAAGCTCAGGTTATGGTGCTTTGTATAATGATTTAATGAATCTTTAAAAACAAACAAACAAAAAAAAAAACAACAAAGAAGCTTTATCTCTTGAAAAGTACCCCACAAAACCTGACGTGTTGCCTTCCCCTGGCGCCCCCCGTAAGTGGTGGCAACGTGCCAGGCCGCAGCGAGCAGGCCGCGGCCTGCGCGGCCATGAGGGCCGAGCCGGCGCGCTCGGCCTCGCGCGGCTCCCGGCGGCGCTGGGGCCGCGGGCGGCGGCGCTTGCGCCCTGCCCGATGAGCCCACGATGATCCTCATCCCGGATCAGCACCGAGCAGCTGCTGCTTTGTGCCGATTGCTTCTCGGAGAGGTCGCAGGGAAGTCCTGCTGCTGTTCCAGTTTTTATCGTCCCGCACACTAAAGAAGTGTTTGGGTAAATTGCATCACCAGTGGGTAAATTGCTTGCAAATTCTTCTTTTGGTAAATCAGGAGTGGGGAAAAACACTTCATCTAAAGCCAAATAATTTAATAAATGCTTTAAAGTCGTGTTCTTACTCCTTTTGCTCATACTGGAAAAGGCTATGCTTTGTGCAGTGCCCTGTTGACGGGACTAGTCTGGACCCACAGGACATCCCAAACTAGCAAAAAAGGTTGAGAGAAGGAAACCTCCACTTTATCTCATGTTTCTTAGGGTGGGAACTTCAATATGACCTATAGGACTTTGTCAGCTTCAGCTTGAAGGTAAAGTGTTATCTTCCTCAGAATATAATATCCAAGGAGGGAAAAAACTCCCCATGCACCTCCTTTCCAGCCATGGTTGGTACCCTTTGGTCTTGTGAGGAGGTGCCAGGCCTGCCCTGTGCAGCCCTGGGCCGTGGCGCAAGGACCCAGCTGAGCAAGAGAGGAGGAGGGTCCCCTGGTTGATAAAACCACGGGGGCTGGCAGAGCTGTGGCCTTCTCCTTGTTGCTCCATTGCTCCCATCCTTAGTCCAGGGCTGGAAGAGCTCTCCCCCAGAGCTCGGGCTGGCATCGTGGGAGAGTTTCTCTTGTATCTACACTCATGTATCGCTCTCCTTTCACCTGAGCAGCTTCCACTTCGTTGTCTCCTCTGGTTCTGTGTGTTCACTCTGTGAGCCACAGACAACTCAAGTTTTTCATTTTTGGATCTTTTTGCACAGTTTGTGTCTAGTCTGCTACAGATAATTTACAACTATTGACTTGAACCAGAAATCTGAGCTGTTTTTTTCCCTTATCTTTACATGCTTCTTTCCCTTCTGCTTTCATTCTTTTCCTTCCCTCTGTTTTCCACCTCCCCTCTTGCTGGTGGTGACATAAATCATCGTCAGAAGCACACCTACGTTGCAAACTGTGCTGCTGCAAGTTAATACTTAAATAGGTACAAGTTTGACTTTTTTTTTCCATTCTTTCACCTGAATCTAATCCTATCTTCAGTGCAGAATGAATAAAAGAAGTGAGAGGAACAGCAGTGAGGGTTAGCTATATAGTAATTTCACTGCATTTCGATTAGCCTTAGGCTCAGTTTGCTTGGGTTTGTAGTCCACTCATCAACGTGGATATAAACTCAGGGAACTGGAAAGCTGGCTGTGTTTTGAAGGGATTTTGCTGTTCTCTTTTTATACTGGAAACCAAACTCACGCTATTAAGCAGTAGTGATGGGAGGGAGGAGATGAGAAACTGCTCTGTTTTGGAACTGTGCATATTTTTAAATCAATTTTTATTCTTCCAGTGCTCTATGTCTGATGGTGGTGATAAGAGCTGTTGTTCAATATGCTTATTCATCAAGGTTATTCTTTTTTATTTCCTAGAGAAAGTTAATGGCCTTAATGAGATGCGAAGCTGACTTGTGATCTGCTGCCATCCTTGCTCTGTTACATATTTGTAACATATCTGCAAATATAAAAGGTCTCTCTGATTACACCTCTTTTTGAAATAGCTACTTTGCTGCAAATAAAATAGCAAAGCACAAACTTAGAATTTCAATCATTAATCCTCCATTAGCCTGCCTTAAAATATACAGTTCAGTCTGCTGTGTAGTCTTAATAATCCTTTTTTTTTTTTTTTTTTTTTTTTGAGAAACACAGCATGGAGGGCATGTGGTTCAGCCCTGCACTGAAAGCAAGACCAGCTTTGAAGTTGGATCCTATTTGAAAGCTAAATCAGGTTGCTCAGGGTCATGAAACATGCCAAGTAGCATTGCAGGTTAGGCACCAAATAGGCAAAAAAATGTGGTTGTCCACACTTTTTCCAAGTTTTTGTTTGAAAAAACAAACAAACACACTACAGAATGCTTGGGCTTCACATGTGGCTGCCAGATAGTAGCATTGTAGTGTAGCCTGTGCCTTTATTAGACTTTTTAAACTGCTAAAGGAATGAGACAACAAAAAGTATACGGCTTCTGTAGATAGGCAGTGCAGAATTTAGCTTGGTTCTGATTTCCATCTACAGGTTTGCATCTTCAGACATCATCCCAGACTGACAGAGCAAGTAGCAAAAACTCTACCCTGGCATGTTTTTTTTTTCCCAAAAAAATAGTCATGCGTCCATTCACATCCTTTAACTTAGTCCCAACCATCCATGAGACACTGGTAGTTGAGAATTACCTAAATGCTGCCTTCAAAGGAGCAGAGACAAGGAATAAGCTGTTTCCATGCTGCTATTCCAACAGGCTGGCGTGATTATAACTCTAAAGTTTTGGTGATGCACAAAAACTTAACAATAGGCCTCCGTATCCTTCCCCTTCTTCCTTGTTCGTTAAAGTTGCCCAAACACTAATTCACAACTAGATCACCTACCAAAGGCCTCGGGCATGAGTCTGAGACTCCCAGAGGCTCAAACACATCTCTGAAATTCTTTCTTCATCATCAAGTCTTACAAACAAGTAACATCAAATCTGATTATCCCTTTTAAGCTTGTAGAGCATGAAGAGAAGGAGCAACTTTAAGATCACAGTTCAAATGATATCTAGTCAACTACACACATCAGAAAATGCTTCCCAGCATAACCGCAGAAGACAAGCAGAAGGAAACTGAAAGTCCTAACTATAATGTTCCACAGCAGAAAGCTTAACTGATTGAATCTGCTTCATAGCTCACCCAAACTGGCACTCACAACAACAAACCAGACAATAATCTCAAGGTCTCCAGCCCTACAGAATCTCATACATCTTTTGGCCATGCCTCTGTCTATCCAGGACCGCTTAGTTCACCAAGCAGGACATGCAACAGTTGTGTTTCAGAGAGCATCTCTCTGTTAGTTTCCAAGACCACGAGGAAGGCAGGAAGTCTAAACAACAGGAGCACACACAAGGCAGGGGTAGACCACACTTGGAAATGCCCCAATCAGTATTTGACCTGCCAGTCAAGCTCCTGGCTCTTCTGGACTGATAGAAAGTATGTCAGAGAAAAGCGTGACTGCTGACAACTCGTGTATTTGCAATACCTTGGATAAAAAGGGCCTGTTAGTTGAGTAGCTGGGGATGTGGTTTTAGCAAGACAAGCAGGATGTTTGTAGATGCTGGAAGCAAGCATGTTTCATGGTTCTCCATAGTCAGAAACAAACCGCCTTCCAGTTTCCTGGTCCAAATAAAACACATAAAGAGACTGCTGTATAGAAATTCCTCCCAAGTGTAGCAAGAAACCCCAAAGGTTTTGGTTATGGGCAGTGGAGATGGAGGCTATACTATGCATATGCTGCATACCCCAGCAAAGACAGCTAGTTGTTGTGGGTTAGGCTTCCTGCTGGTGCAGAGTCTACTACTTAATAAAAGTTTGTCCGCTAGCGGCAGTCCATAGAGGCTTTGGATGTGGGTGCACAAAGACCTCATTCTGTAGTCCTCCAACACAACTTGCACCAACTTTGCTGGGATTTTTATTTGTGTAAGGAACATGTAAAGTTTCCAAATGTCATCGTAAGCTGCATGGGAAATTGTCTGCTCACTTGGTGACTACCCGAGAATGACCATCCTGAATTTGTAAGTAGCAGAGAAGCAAGCTATTTGCATTAACTGATAAATAAATTCCATTATCCCCTTACTGATGCAGTGTGAGAGTGACAGCTTAGAAATGACCTGTATGACCTCCCTTAGGTCTTAAAACTTTTGTGAAACTCCTCACCAATTCACAGCCCTGTTCTAGCTCCATCACTGATCGCAAAAGCCCCATTGACTCCGTGCCAGTGAAATGTGGCTAGAAGGGGAGTAAGGTCTGCCCTGATCTTCCTCCAATTTCCAGCAGCAGGGTCAGGCCCTGTACAATCCGGCAATGTCCCTCTGGACGCCCGTCATGAAGACTGGTCCACCCACACTGGCCCTCTTTGAGCTGCATAACAGAAATATCATTATTGTGTTTTCCAGCTTTGCTGTAGGTGATTCTTAGAGCAGCCAGCTTTCCCCATAAAGCAAGCAGTGCTTTTTCTTTGCCAGCCCTTGCAAATCACACAATTAAGAGCACCGGTGCTTTACTGATAGAGGATTGTTCATCTGGATCTTAGAAGGAGGAAAGGCATAACTTGCTGTGAAACTTTAAATGTTGTGCCTCACATTGGTGTCACACAGCCTCAGGATAACTAAATGCACACATCTGCCTAAACGTACAAGTAGCTTGCATGAAACTCCAGCAGGATTCCTCAGGCAGGACTGCTAAAAGTCCCTGCCTGTAATTGAATTCTGGTGCCTCTGCAATCAGTGCTGAAATCTCCATTGAGTTCAGTGCCAGCAAACTTAAATCAGCTGTGACTGTTTTGGTACCGTCGCCCTAGAATTTTCTCTTTTGAGCCTCATTGGTTAAAAAGACATTCTGCCCTCACTAGTTATGGCAAAAGTATGTTGGGAAAATAGGGCTGATTGATAAAACCAAATTTATATGGCTTGAAGAGATATATAACAGGGGTATCAATGCTGGAGTCTTTCCTAATTTCTTTCTGATTTTGATCTAAAAAAAACACATTTCTGCACAATGGGAAGTTCATATAAAGCAGTCCTTCTCTTTCCTTCTCCCTTCCCTGTGTTGAAGAGGAGCAGAACGGGCTAATACAATTAAAAATGAGCAGCCTTCAGGCAAATCTTCCATCCAGGTGTCTCACTGGCTGTTCAGCAGATACCCAGTCAATATGCCCAGGTAGCCAGTAGATTTGCTCTGCTTCCAGCCCGAATCATTTTTGGTAAGTGAATGTGGTACGAGTCTGTACAAGTCACATTTATTTCCTCTCTACTGCATTTCTTACTGGTTTATCCTTTTTATTTTTCCTACCACTGTCTGATAGCAGGATCCTACTATAGTCAGTGTTAAAAGTTTGTGCTCCTAGAGTGCTCCTAGAGGCAGAGCAGACATTTTTCTCAGCAAAGACATCGTCCATACTCTGGGCCAGTCTTCCTGGCTGGGCAGTTGTGTGCAGTCCAGTACAGCTTTGTTCTGACACATTTTGAGCCGTTTCTGGTCTTCTTGTGCAACTCTGCTTCTTCAAGTGCAACATCTGCCAGGTCGCAGCTCAGCATATGTAGGACCTCAAATAAGAAACCAATCATTTCGCTGTTTCCCCCTTCCATTAGGCATGGGAGGGGGTTTTCTGCCTTGTTGTTGTTGCTGTTGTTGTTGTTTCTTCATTTGTTTTTGGGAAGGGCACCGAGCAGGTGAGAGGGAGCAGCTTTCCTTGCCTCTTGGTGTGTCAGCATTCTGAAAAATGAATGTAAAATGCATTTGGTCTCTTGGGCTGTGATACACTTTCAGGTCCAGAGGCTGGGATTTGTAATAACTGTAACTCCAAATCTTGTTCACATTTTGACTTTGCAAAAAGTTTACTCTTTCCTTTTTGCCAAAATTTTAATTCAAAGTTGTTAGGCTAGCTCATTTCCTTGAAAATTGCTGTCTCTTGGATTTTTTTTCAATATTTATATTTATTTGTAGAGTGGCTTATTGTTTTTTTTCTTCTTCTTTTTAACCTCCAACTGTGTGCTCTTCAGATTCCATTTTAACCCTAGATATCCCCTGTGCCCCTTCTGGTTGACTTTGTTAGCAGTGTTCCTTCCTTTCATGGAGTTCATTTTTCTTTTTTCTTTTTTCTTTTTTCTTTTTTTTTTTTTTTTTTTTTTTTTTTTTTTTTTTTTTGTCCTTGCATGTCCTCAGCTGGGAGTTCTGGCTGCCCATGTGTCATTCTGAGTATCACTGGGTGCTGTGTCTTTAGTTGGAAATTGGGCTTCCCTAGAACTGGTGGTGACAACATGGGGGATCAAGGTGCTAAGTTGTCCATCTTCCATGGACAACTTCCATACAGGAAGGCTGCTGGTTAAAGCCTCCCAGAGGAAACTTCTTTACATGTTGTAGTTCTTGATACTATTGCTTTATTTGTTTATTTTAATTGGATTCTCACAGCTTAGTGAATAATATACTCAGATTCCTGGGATTCTACGCTTTTCCCATGTTGCAGGCTCTAAAGGTTTTGAAAGGGGTGAAAGTTCTTGCTTACAAAACTGGAAACTTAAGTTCCCAGCAAAAAGGGGGAAACACTAAAGGCACTTCTAGATCACATTCACCCCCACATTTCCTCCTTGCTTGCAGCTGTGCCCAGGCTCATGGGAGGCCTGGCCACCTGGTCCCCACCAGCACTGCCAGCTCCGAGAGGTCCCCTTGTCCCGCACGTTTGCTCTGCCTCTCCCACCCTCGTCGGGTGGGATCTCCTCTGTGCAGAGCAGCCTCCTTGGGCTGTGGTGCTGCTCAGTGCAAGGGAAAGGAGCCGGGTCCTGGCTCTCCACTGCCCGTGGGCCGCGTGGACTTGCTGGTCCTCCTGTGGTCTCTAATCAGCACATTGATCCTAGCTGACATAGTTTGCTTGGCTGCGTACAGCATGTTCAGAGAGAAGTATTCTTTGTACAAACATGTTTGGTCTCCATATAGATCATAAATTTCCTAATAAGTACAAATGATAGACTTGGCATTCATAGTATTATGTCCCTCTCTTCCTTCTCTCCATCCTCCTTCCACATATCTCTCATTTCTGAAGTAGTTCATCACACCAGTGGCCATGATTTGGTGAAAGTGATTCAAAACCCATTTGTTTGGAAAGAAGCATTTCAATTCCTTTTTACGTAGAGCTACATAGCAAGCTGGCAAAGGGACAAAACAAAACAACAACAAAAAAAAGGGCTGTCTGTGTGTTCCTTTTCACCTTCTTATTAATCTTTCCCTGCAACAGTCTCGCATCAGTGACTTACTGTGAGTTTGATGAGACTGTTCTGCTTTATGGCTGGAAGTTAATGTGCTGTCAGTCAAAACTTTTGAGCTGGCATTCTGAATTGAAAGATTTCCGAAAAGTAAGGGGAAGTTATGTGTCAACGGTGTGCTGGAGCCACTGTTTGTAACTTGGTGTCTCAGAGCAGGGGAGGATAAAAAGGCAATAAACAAATCCCAGCACTTGCTGGGTCATAGTTTTGAACATAGTCTTGCCAGTACAAGAGTGGATCCCATAAACTAACACAGAAGAAGAGTCTACCCTGACCCAGGGAAACCTCTGCAGGGGGAACGGAGTGAAATGTTCTTGGTGGCTCTTTCTGGGGTTCAGATTAATCTAATAGGCCAAGGCTGGACAGCTGATGTCACCAAGTTGTGAAGGTGTTTTGTGGTGACTTCAAAAGTATATTGTGCTTTCTAGACCAGTTGTGACCAATTTTCATACGTCAGTACAGTGCAGTTCACTGTTGGGTGTATAGAAGCCAAAAGCAGATTAAATCTTTGTCCATCACTGAAAGTGGGTTTTTTTTTTTTTCCTCTAAATTAGGGTTTTGGTGTTTTGTTTATTTTAACGTGAGGCACACTTGCCGAGACCACTCTGCTCTCTGTCTTTTTTTCTGCCACTTTGCTCCTCCTCATTTTCTCCTGCTCTTACAGGTTTACGTTTAACATGTAAGTAAATTGTTATTCCGCTCTGCGTACTTCAGGCATTACAGGAAAACTCAGCTGGGGTTTTAATGCATTGAAATGACTGATTTTTCATCTAATTGCAATTTGTTTAACTTTAGGGCCAGCCGAGAGCTTTGAACTTCTTGTAAAACCTTGTATAAAGTACGGGGTGTTCTTGTACTTCCTAATTCTGTCTGGCATTTACAGCAATTCTTTCACTGTCTGTAAGGGTATGGCTCCTGGTGCTGCCAAGACAAGCTGGGAGCCTGATCCACTCCACTGACATGAATAGGAGTCATTCCATGGCCTTCAGTGGGCGCCCATTCAGACTCGTTTGCTTCACCTTTGCAAACTGAATTCCATGCTGTTCTCCATGGCAAAAAGCCTTGGCACTCTCGAAATCAATGGGATATTTGCTGTAGAATTTAAAGGAGCTGGGATTTCAGCTAGAATATTTAATACCTCACAGTTCAAAATAACCTAGTTAAAGCTATTGGGCTGGATTTGTACTTTCTGCTTTGATACTGACACAGGTGATGAAGATGAAAGGGAACTTTCTCACTGATGCTTGATTAAGGCCAGAGTTACTAGTAGATATTTGCTGTTAACTACAGCTGTACAGGGTGGAATCCACTAAAGTCTGTAATTTGCCCATGAAAGGGAAGCCTGCTGCACTGAAGACATCCCTGAGCCAAAAGCATGCCACCCAAGTACCACTCTGGTGACTTGAATCCTGTTGTGGGGCTACTTGCTTTTAATAATAAACTTTTAATACTAACACTGTAAAAAGGAAACAAAGAGCAGATTTTTTTTCTTAATCTCATTGCATGTTTATTTATTTATGTGTGTTTTAAGTGGCAACATTTCATATGTTTGTGAGCTGGCCAAAGGAACCCTGCAAGTCTGATAATTGTCGTCTTTGTTAAAACCCTTCTTGGGGTCATAAGAGATTTTGCCTCTGTAAACTGAGTAATAATCTTGTAACTCTTATAGCCACCTCTGAATGCAACACTGAAACAGGATTCACAACTATATACGACTCAATGTATATCGACCATACTTACATCTCCCCACCTTTATCCATATAACACTGTAAGTGTATGGCTAGTGTTAAATAGTCGGATTCCCACTACAGCCTTCCAAGAGAATCTACTAGATGCCCAGGTAACGAGTTCTTGGAACACCAGATTGGGTATTTTTTTTTTTTTTACAAGAAGAGTCTTTTCAAACAACTGGAAAAGAAACAAAGCATCCAGGGAGCTCTTTAATGTAGTTCACGAGTCTAATAAAGAAAATTATTTATAACGTCTGTGTACAAAAATATATGTTAAAGTATGTCTGCACATATTAGTATTTAATAACACAGTATTGAAAGTTTACACTTAGAATTCCAAAAAAAGAGAGCTTGTTTTATATTTCATAAAGTTTTAATTTTTAATTTTTGGAAAACATTTTAACAATTACCAAGTAACTAAACTCGTAAACTGTTTTTGTCTGCCTCAAGGGTTTCTTCTCTTCCACTATGTGTTGAAGAGAAATCTAAACCTAAGAACATTAAAAAGGAAAAACATGTCTCATCTACTTGTCACGGCATCTATACTTTGCCATTTTTTTGCCACCCAAATGTGACAGGGCAGCACATAAATGTGTGAAGTCTGTCACAAATGGCAGCCAGAGCTGGGAATTCAGGAAAACGAGATGTGCCTTTCTGAGGCTTTTGCATTTAAATCCTGTGAAGTGCTGAGCGCCCTTTGCAAAGGTTATGCTAAGCCCCGTCTGCATTAGTTCCCTGGAGGTGTTCACCTTGGGGAACTCAGCCTGTAAAATGTGTATCCTCTATATGGAACTCTGTGAAGGATGTATGAGTTAGGACAATATGTGATGTTCCCTAAGCTCTCATATATCTCATATAGGAGATATATCATAAATAACAGGTGTGGTTTGGAAGTGTGGGAATGACAATCGTGGAGACAGAAAGTCTCTCTCTCTTCATAGAAGAAGGCAAGGACAGAATAGACTGCAACGGTGTAGATTATTCAGCATTTCCAGAACACTTTCACACAATGAAGCAGCATTTTTTTCCCTTGGAATTAAGGTGAAAATTCCATGATGTGTTTATCATACTTTCTTTTTTCTAAGATGCTGTTTAGTGTCTTCTTGTGTCCCTCATCTACAGGAGCTCACAATATGCTCAAACTAAAGAGACTTGAGGATAACTGACACCACCAAGCATGAGGACAAGGCCGTTAAATTAATCTGAAACTAACACCTCAGGGATAGCATCTGTGCAGTATTAAAGGTGGGCTGTGTTTTAAATCGTCATGTGAGACTCCAGGTGTTTTGCTAGCCTGCGACCATTCCGAGGCCTTCAACCTCCCACCGCATCCATCTGCGTATCTGTCTGCCGCTCGGCGTGTCTAGCACATATGCGTGCACATATGTATTTTTTGATTCCCTTGGGAGTACCATAGCAACACCAGTCCTTCCCCCTGTTACAACCAGGGCCCTCGGAGAGAGGCAGCTAAGGCACCCCAGCGGAACAGCGTCGCTGTGGGCTTTGGAGGTAAGAACCAACCATCTCCGGCCTCCTCACACACGAGGCAGCCTGTGTGTCTTTTCGTGCAGGAGGCAAGGGTAGGTTTGGTGTTTCCCTTACCGTTTCCTCTCTCTCTGTCTCTCAAATTCACTGGGTTAGAGGGGGATTTGGGAACCACATCAGGAAGCTTCTGGTCTTTGATGGCTGGCAACACAGATAGATATAGGGATAGGAGTCAGAGGTGTCAAGTGCATACTTTAATTTTGCAACCCATTCTCCCTCTCAAGGTATTTCATGGGGAAGGGAGAGGGGTTAGAAAGAGAAGAGAGCGGGGAGAGTGAAATGCAAACATCACCACTCTCCTCAGTAAAAGATTTAGATCTCTGTGTTGGCATAAAAAGGTCATTTTGGGCCTGAGGGTTTTGACATTGTTCCTTTAAGTTAGACCCACAACATAAACTATTTTCAACACTTGCCATGAAGAACAAATGACCTTTAGTAACTTGCCCAGAAGACAAATGGTACGTTAACACAATAAATATACTCTGCTAGTATCATGCTTCTTGCTTTAATTTTCAATTAGAATTGCTACCTTTCTCTCTTACACAAGGGGCTGCATTCCCATGCTTTGATTTTGTAACGGGCATTTCCTTGCCCTCTCCGAGGCTGGTAATAGTCCCTGACAATTACTGGCTACCCAGTAAATTTCCATCCATTCAGGGACAGGGTTTTGCACTCCTCTGCCCAGAGTGTGCTGGATGAAGTGTGTGTGTCAGGGAAGGAGGAGATGGTCTGCGGACATCACAGGACAGGTCTCCTCTAAGAGCTGAAGGAAGGGAGTCCAAGGGACAAACAGTCAAGGTAAGTAACAGTTAAGGGAATTGGGTGCTGGCAGGGGAGAGGAGGGGAGGAGAAAGGCAAAAGGATGGATAGTGCATAGTAGCTTCTCTAAAAGGCTGGAGAAAGGAGGTGGGCAGTAGGAAATCCTTGTAGAGACCTGGGCGAAGGTGTGTTGGGGGATGTGGAAGAGACGTCTCTGTCACACGAGCAATGAACGCCTGAAGGAAGGAAGAGCTGGTAGCGATGGAAAGACAGAAGATCAAGGGTTATCCTTGTGTGCTGCAAAAACATATTAAGGGAAAAAGGAGCACGATTTGTCTTCCATTAAAGTCACAGGTATAGCTCCCTTAACACTAATAGAGCTTGGAAGGTAAAATGCTCTAATGCAGGCGATCATTTAAGGCATTCCTTAAATGTTGGTTAATTATTTCTAGGGATGATACAGTGCTCTTTATCCCAAAGGAATTCGGAACACTTCATTAAAAAAAATAGATTTTTCAATTTGCTGATTGATCTGGGGATTATGGTGGTTTTGTGGTTAAATAACAAACATTTGGAGAAAGTTTTATACTGGGTGAAAACCTTTTTGTTTCAGCTGAACTGAGGCTATTTTATAGAAGCATAAATCAAAAATTTCTTTTATTTTCAGGATGGTAGGATCTTCTGCATCCTTATGAAGTGCATTTTAAGTAAAATGTTTTTAAGCAAAACCTTTGAAAATAAAAACAAAATGAAATACTTTAAGCTGAAATAGCCTTTTCACACCCAGAGAATTTTTATTTCTTCGTTTTGGACTGGACTGCCAACTGAATCTGACCTTATTTTATATATAAACTACTCAACTAAAATTGTTTTTCATCAGCTATAGTAGTCTCAATTTTTGTTGTTGTTGTTTTTTTTTTTTTTTCCTTAGCTATACATTTATGCCCTATTGTGATCACTGAAGTGGGTTTTAAATGGAGCTGGAGAAGTGTGCCAGCCCTTTGCTCTGGGGCAGTTTTATTAGGGAAAAGCTGAGCTGGGGAGAGGGGCCTTAAAGTGGGAGGAAGTAAGGGATGAATGAACTGAAAATGAGGGAAGGCTCAAAAGAGTTGGACAATATGAGTAATGGTGACAGTTACTTCCCAGAGTAAAAATAGGAATGAGGAAATGAGGATTAGGGATATGAAGATGAAAGAGGGATTTGAGAGGGGGAGGGAAGAAAAAAAGGCTGACTGAAAAGGCAAAAAATAGGACACTCCACCTTTATTTTAGTGAATGCTTTAATTCTCCATTTTCCTGAGAAATGCCATATATTTCTAAATTTGGAAGGAAGGATGGGATGGCTGTTTTGGAGAATTACTAATGTTTTCGGGCTGTTTAAGGTTTTATAGTTAAACAGAGAAAAAGAGAAAACAATGTAAAAGTTAGTGGAACATGAGAACATTTGAAAAGTAGGAGTTTACTAATGTCTAAGCTCAGGCCTTCCTACATCTAAAGGGACTACACAAAATTTGTATCATTTAAATTTCAAGGGACCCTTACAGGTGTAATCTTAAACAGTTATAGGTCATTGGCGCTCTTTTATTTTTACTTTTGATGGAAATTTAGACAACCATGCGACACTAGAAACTGGTGATTCAAGAAAAAGGCTCATTATTGATAGACTTGTGATAAGAAATCACAAAAACTGGGCTCTTTTGTGCCGGTCTTTCCCTCTAGGAGGGGATTCACCCTTAGAGAATTTTTCAGTATTGTTTTTGTTCAGACATTATGACTGTGCATGCCTCGTTCTCAGTTTAATATGCCTTGATTGCATTTATTTAGTAGACAAGGCTGCTAGAAACTGCAGATTCCTTCCGGACAAATTTCAATCATGCTTTTATTTTTTCTTAATATTTTACTCAAAATTAATCAGTTAGAATGGGATCCTCGTCTTGTTGGCCCTCCTCAAGCTCCTAAGGCGGGTTTGCTGATCTCTCCCTTTGGATTGTTCATCCTTTTAGAACAACAGTAGGAGCCCTGAGGACGTGTTTGACTAGCAACCACAGTCAAGCCTTCACTATGTGAGAAGGGGGAAGGAAAAAAAAAGACCGTGGGTCAGCAGTACAAACGGGGAAATGACACCAGTATGGTGGTGAGACTGAGGATTTCTGCTTCGCTGGTAATTTCTAACTTTCTTTTTAAATGGGTTTTAGATGTGGATTTTCAAATGAGCTCTTTGAAGTAGAGGCAGGGTATGCAAATTTTTTTCACAAGAGAGAAAAAAAAAAGAGGGAAAATTAATATGATCCATACTCTCACTCCTCTCCAGTCTTCATAGAGAGGGGCACAGTTATTGATTGTGCTGACAGTTCAACCGCCTTGAAGTAAAAGGAGTGTATGGTGTAGTTATCTGGTGAGGGGACACCAAATCGTTGCTTCTACCAGCAGCCATGCCACCACAGGTCAGTGCTCCTATGTTGGGCTTTTGGTTCTTAAAGACCTACTGGGTCATGGTCCCAGTTCCATGTCATGGATGTCAGTGGGAATTTTGCTACTGAACTAGTGAAACTGTGATCAGTGCCGGGTATTTCATGGGTTGTTCTGTTGTTTCGTGCTTGGACAACACAAGGCAAATAGTCATGAGCCTGTTCTTGCTCTCGTTCTTAGAAACCTTTTTTTTTTTATGTAGTACACATTATTTCTGCATTTGAATGACTTCATTAAATTCAACTTTTTTCCTGAAATTTTTCTTAATATTCTTGAATTTCTGCTTCTCTAGCAGGCCACTATTGAATTGTTTTAAGCCCTCTATTTTAGATGGTAATGTTGGGTAGGGATAACGAGGTAAATACATATTTGTTTTCCTTTGCAAACAGTGTAAGTTTTAAGTGGACCTAAAGCTGTACATACTAAAACAGATTTTCACTCATGAGTAAGAAATTTGGTGCAGGTATGGAAGAAAAAATTGTAAATTTGATTTACAGTTGACTACTACTCTTGACCAATTTGGAGAGTACAAACTGCTTTAAAGTACTGTAGAAAGATAGATTTGGGAACCTGATCAAGAGACCAAGAAGAACATCCAGAACAGCAGGATCCACTGAAGTGAATGATGCGGGTGGGAGAAAAGGTGATTTTTCAGAAATGTGAGAATCATTGATTATGTAAAACCAAGTAGAGATATCAAGGCAAATAAAGATGGAGAACAAGCCTGCTGGTTAGGAAGGGCAGTTTCTGTGTACGTGGCAAAAAACAGATGAGATGACCTCGCCAATGGGGTTTTGTGGGTTGTTTGAGATCTAATTATGGAGTGAATATGTAAGAGGTTGAAGCAGAGGAGGGAGATGACAACTAAGAGAGGAGCAAGAGTTGAATGAAAATACTGCTTAGCTGGGGGAGACCCATAATTCAGTAGTGTCAGAGGCCAAGAAGCAGAAAGTGAAACTTCAGAAAGCCTCCTCGTGAGGCCGAGTTCTCCATTGCTTTTGCACACCGCGGTCATTCAGCATAGCACAAAATATACACACAGGAGCTTTTAAATTTACTGGAGTTTGGAGACGTGTCGGTGTAGGCGTAGCAGGACTGTGCCCTGTGCTCTTGCTTGCGTGGCAGGCGTCTCTCCGCTGTCCCTCGCCGTGCCAAGCCATGCAGCTCGCCTTGGTGTGTGGCACTGCCTTCTGGCTAGAGGTCTTGCTCGTAATCTGCGTTGCTGTGAGTGGTTCCAGGAGTCGAGTCAAAGTGTGTGCCCGTACGTTCTGATATGTTTGTTACCTAAACAGACTGAATAGCTGATACATGAAAAGGCAAATTTGAAGGGTGTTTTTTTATTTTTCACTAGGACACCTACTGAAGAAAGGGACCAAAAAGATTACATGGACAACAGCAAGGTTGGACTCCATCAGCTCACTTAATAAACTGCATTCTGGATGCTGCTTGGCATCCTTACAGATAGGCAGATAGGACAGGCTATCCTACAGATGGGATTTCAGGATAGCAGCAGAAGGGGGAAGAGAAGGGGAAGTTTTGTAATTTACAGGTGAACAGGAGATTAGCTGAGAAGTTCCAGGGGGTTTCTTGATGATGAGAAGATGCTGAAAGCTGGTGACGTGTTTATAGATATGAGAGTGTGTCCTCTGAGTATGAGAAAAGGCCAGTCAATGGCAGGAGGGCAGATCCAGTGCAAACACCTGGAAGAAGCTGGAGCTCTGCTCTCTAGCATCAGGGAATGCATAAGGGAAGCATAAGGGAAATGTCCTTTTCTAAGGGAAACAGAAGACTAGAACTTAATGAGGGTGGAAAATACGACTATCATTCTGGCTATAGATGTTCTAACATGAGGCTGCTTTTCTGAGAAGAATTTAGCCAGATTTTCCAGCTAGCTATCAGCTAGTATTTTTCCCACGCTCCATATTTTACAGAACATCAACAGAACTAAAAAAAAAAAAAAAAAAAAGCCAAATTGTAAATAAAAGTAATACCACAGCAGTATTACCTGGTCTCATTGTGTGTAGGATAAGTGCAGTGTCAAATTCAGAAAGGTAGTCATCAAAAGCTGTGGAGGTAAGCATTCAGGACCAAAAGAGACAGCCTAGCCGTCAAAATGACCTTTCAGTGTGGAAGAGTGTCATCTTAGATAATGCAAATCACTTTAAGTGGAGTCACAGAGGAAAATCTGTGCTACAGCAAGTAACGATTGCCCTAAAGTAGCATTTTATTGCACTGTTTTAATTAGTTGTTGCCCTAATAATCAGAATACTATTTTAATAAACATTTTTTTTAATTCTCTTGAAATGGAAACAGCTTCATTTTTTCCAGGTTTGTTTGCAGATTTGTTCTCCCATTCATCTAATTCAATACAGTGTGTATTGTTAAGTTGTGCAGACAATTTTTGTTGGTGGCCTCTTTAGTCTTTATTCTTCCTTATACTACATAGAGAAGTTTGCCAGGATGTCTGTAGCCCTAAAAGAGAGGCGTTGTGTTTGTCAGCACTGCTGAAAAATTAAACCAACACTAAAACTGAGCTACTCTTGTATAAGTAGGGGACAGCATTAAACATGAGCTGGAGCTATGAACTAATGCCTACCAAAACATCTTCCCCCGCTTTAACCTTAATAATAGTCCTGTAGCTTCGTCAGCAGGAGCGACGGTAGGAGGAGGCATCACGTAAACAAAGCACAGGTGGCCATGGCAGGGGTTCATTGCATATATATATATGGATATATATATGTGTGTGTGTGTGTATACACACACATATATATATGTGCAATCGCATCATTACTACCAATGTGGGATCACAACCAGTTTTAATAACAATGGGAAATGATGGGGAAAATAAGTTAGTGTTGCCTTAGTGTTAGTGGCAAGTTCTCCTTTTCTCCATGCATGTCTGTAGGCCTCTCCTTGCCTCAGCTTCCGAGTGCGTAAAATCTGGATATTCCTTCCAGAGATGTAGTATGGGGCTTACAGGTAGTTAATGTTTTCAACATTCAGATTAGCAAAAATGACGAAAGTGGCAGGGATTGCCACTATTCCTCATTTAGAACAAACCTTAAATAGCGAGAGGCTACAGGTATTGCAGCGAGGCGGCCTAACGCCCCAGCATGACTGCAGAGGAAATCTCTTACTCATTTCCTGCCTTTGCTTAAAATAAAGAACCCCCTGGTGCCCAGCCTAGGAAGACACCTCATTGCTAACTTCTTGCCAGAATAATCGGAGTGACACAGGGGAGTCCCCCGGGTGTTTGGTTTTGTGCTGCGTGGTGCTGCCGTCCCAGAATAGCCGGGCAGAATTTGCCCTGAAACAGGAAGCTGAAGAGTACGAGCTGGGCTCACACGTGCCGCCTTTCTGCCTTGGCCTTACTGGAAGCCCCTGTCTTTATTTCAAGAAATGGCTGGAGGGGCAGTGTGGGAGAAGACCCATGGACTTAAATCGAGAAAAGGGATTTAACAGAAGAGAACGAAAGAGAAACTCTTTACTTTCAAAGCAGTTGAGGGGAGGATACTGAAATGATCTGTGTACAAGTGCACATAGAGTCCTTATTCTGAGTGCAGGTTCATTCTCCAGTATGCTCCAGATGCACATGAATTTTTTTTTTTTTTTTTTTCTGGAGAAGGGCATGACATCTTGCTCGTGTGGTTGTGCAAGATTACTCTTAATGAAAATGCCCTTACCATGGACCCTAGGTGTGTGCCCTGGTAGCACTCTGGAGGATTATGCTACAGAGCTTTCAGAAATGTTGCAGTGGTTTAAAGACAGGTGTGTGTGCAGCAGTGTAGCTATGCTTGCAAGGAGGTGGATAGTAGATAAGTGGGCATTCTGCCGTGGATGTATGTTGCTTTAACTACATCAATATGGAAAAATCAGTACAGTTTTTTATATGCACACAAAAGATAAACTACTCTGGTGTGTGCACCGAGAATGAATTCAAGGTGGTCATCGTTACTAGGCTGACACTTTTGGTTCTTAGGTTTGGCTCTTTTGTGAAATATTTTGGCACCAACTGCGAGGCTAAATTTAGTAAACAGAATTTCACATGCTGAGGTCTCAGACTTTCAAGTAGTTGGACAGATGTGCTCAGTGACAGCTTTAAAGTGGTGAGAAGATTTGAAAAGTCTGAACCTTGTTTAAGTGATTGAGCAGATCCTCTTAAGAATCTGGTTTAAAATATAGATATTGAACACTAAAAATATAGGCCCTGGGTCAATATTTGCAGTCATCTAGACTTTGTTCCTAATAACCAGAACTTTGCAGTGGGGATTGTATGCCAGAGGGATGCAATGCTGAAGATGGGGATCAGGAACATGCCTTTTGATCAGTCTATTATACATGAGACAACAACTGCTGACAGGGAAATACATCTACCAAGTACCAGATACAAGTGAAAAGCCAGTAAAATTCTTTCAGAACTTTCAGTGTGCTTCAAAAAGTTATTCTTTCTGTATCCTGATGTTAATTTAAGGATATCAGGACACTGTTTAGTCAATTATAAGAGATGAAATATATTAGCGTTACTGTAACCATCATGCTGGCCACAGAAATGTCTTTTTCTAATAATTGAAATACACAATTTTGTAGCCAGTGGAAGCATATTAATTCCACAGACATCTATGAAGCTCCAGTGCCATTCAGCAACTGGGGATCCCATATCCCATAGGGATCAGCAATTTCTAGAGGTGTTTTGACCCCGATAGGCCTCTAAAGAGGTCTCTTTGGTGTGCAAAGAAAGTAAGTGCAATGTGATATCTTGAATTTACTTGATATGCAAAAGCCACAGGAATATTTAGTAGCACCTATGAACATCTAGTACCCTGCTTTCCAAATGTCTCAGTTCAGCAATATTTGAAAGAATTTGGAAGTGCCCCTTCCTGCAGCACCGCTGTCCTTCAGGAAAAGGGGCTTTGTGGAGCTGTTGTCCCTTGTCAGGTAACTGTTGTCTTCATGGCATTTGGGGTGTCAGCCAGCCCAGCTCACAGGGCACAGCACCAACTGCAGAGTTTTGCCCTCTCTTCACTGAAGATGGGGTCTTGCTGGGTGACCCCTTTCTAGCTGTCGTGCAGAGCCTCCTGGCTGCTCCCTCTTCTCCTGGTTCAGGTGGGGCTGGACAGACCTGTGTATGTGGTGTCCTGCAGAAAGGCAGACCATAGACATATAATTCAAGTGTATGTGAGTGATGGGAGAGCATAAGGAGGGAGAGAGTTGCATGTGTCGTTTAGGGAATGAGAACATCTATTTTCTATGCCTGATTTGCTCTGCAGTTTTTGTTTAACTTTGGGTGAGTTGTAGATGGCGGTCACCAGCCCTTTCACTTCACTTAAAAATCAAAATAAAAAAATAGTGAGAAAGAGAAACTGGGAGATTTTTATCTATTAGTAATTTAAATGAGAAGAGGAAAAAGCTGTTCTTTCTGCAAACCACACAGTTTAATATTGACTATAATAGATGGTGCTTGAAAGTGCACAGGGTTTGAGGTAAGCTGGTGAGTGTCAGAGTTGAGACTTTGAGCACCTCTGCAACACAACCTCTCCCACTCAGAAAAACACATGCATACATACATATATATGTGTATATATACATATATAGGTAGTGGAGGAGCAATTACTGTATATGAGGATGAACTATATGAATACTGCTCTCTCCATCTGATTTTTCTGCCTTGCAGACCTGCCCCTAGAATGACTAAAATGTGAGTTTTGTGCTTTTGTTGATTGCTGGGGAGTCTCTCTTTCTGGGAAGGAACATTTTCTTGGGTGGTTTCAAGAGTTGCTGAGTTTTCAGAAGAGCTGAACTCATCTGTCTGATAATGAGCAGGACATAAGGTTGAATTCTGCCCTCAGCTGCACAGACACTGCTACCCCTGACTTCACTGGGAGCTGCATGTACACATTCAAGGACAGAGTGTGGACTGTAATTTTTAGGTGCATGTAAATGCTCTTGGGGGCTAAGCGGAAGTCATGCAGAGCTGCTACCCATGTATGATCAAGTTGACTGTGTTTCATCTTCCTTGGGATGCTTGCTTTAAAACCTGTTGTGTTTTTAAGAGATGAGGACATAGGGTTAGATTCTCTTCAGTCAGTTGGCTTTTTTTAAAAAAAAATGAGATATAGTCTGTGGATTTCTTACTGTGAACTGTGCTATAATACAGTTCTGTGCTGTGGATCAGCTTCTGGATTCCTCTCTAGAAATTGCCCCATTCTCAGTGATGAAACACTTTGGAAATTCTGCAACCTGAAAGGTGAATGTGTAATTGTGGAACCATCAATAATTTCCTTAGGTGAAAATACCTAATCCTTTTTAATATGATCCATATTGTTGTTAGGAGTGATGCTCAGGAGCAAGAGCAGTGTGTATAATCTCACTGTTTTCTATTAGAAATCTTTCCATACAGCCTGAAATGCATTAAGAATGTTTATGCTTGTGTTTTATGCCCTCAAAAGGTGTACTCCTCTTTTATTGCTTCCTATACAGTGAAAGCATTAAGGTCCATGCTGATGAGAAACTTCACATCCTGCAAAGTCCTCTTAAGTTATATGCACGTGTCCTTTCAAAAGAGAGAGTTTGAGACTGGAAGGATATTTCCTAGGCCTTTTGGGATTGTATTGGAGTGCTTTAAGAATGAATTGTCAGTTTGTCTAGTTAACCATTGAGATGAGCTGTGGAGCACGGTTATTCTGAGTGATACAGATGTCCTAGAAATCTATGGAGATGAATCTTCCTGGATATTCATATTTAAGTTTTTTGTTGTTGTTTGTTTTTAATCCAAATGAATATCTAAATGCAGAAAGTCTAGGAATTCTAAGAAAAATCATATGAGTAAAATAAGTATTTGAGGAAAAAATGGATAGTTGCAATAAAGTCAGATGTTTTTCTTCACTAAAATTAACATTTTGCTTCACAAGCATCCCTTGTAGCCACCTGTGATCCTTGCCCAACTATGTAGCATAAGCCCCAAAGATATATTCCTGATAAAAAGCCCTTCCTCACCATGCTCTTGAATTTCTTCTTTTTCTGTCCATTTTGCTTCAGAAAAGAAAGGCTTACAGGGGGACAAATTGTGTTCAGGTTCTTTTTTACTTGAATGAATGATGAGAACAGAAGTCCCACACTGAATTGGCCTGCGTACTTGACTGCGTGACTTGAATTCGGAGCCACCTCTCCAAGAAAAGAGAAGAACAAGTCATTTAATAGGTTTGGGTATTTCAGACTGCTGGAGAGACGTGTAAATTGCAAGGGACACTGTGAGGAAAAGGGGCCACAATCTGCGGGGTTTAGTCAGCTCAGCAGAGGGGAACCACTGGACAGAAACCAAATGTCTCATTAAAAATACCCAACAAGGAAGGTTAAGAGGAATTACCACTGAATAACCTTACTGCAAAGGATGGAGTTTGGGCCTGAGTCAACAGTATTCTCTGTGAATCCAGGTTATCAATAATGGTACAGGGTGTTTTTTTCTTTTTTCTTTACATGCTGCATATGAGCTTAGCTATAAAGCTGGGGTAGGACCCTCTGCTCCCTGGTGTAAGATACCATCTTCAGAGGGCTTCATTGGAGCCTCTCCGTCAAATTGCTCCTCCATAAAAAAGCCATGCTGAGCAATAGAGCTGAGCTGGGATCTAACTCCAGGAGAGGATTTACAGCGAAATCCCCCCTTCCCTAACTCACTGCTCCGAATGTCTTGGTTCACCGGCGAAACCTGCTGCTTCCCTTGCTGATCCTGCCACTGTTGCCATGAAAGAATTCAGTCTGTACACTTTAAGCTCGCTGCTTCCTTCCTTTTGTCTTATGCCAAAAGCTCGTGTTCAGTGGAGAAAAAAGGCAACAAAAAACAACCAGTCTGAATGTTATATCTGAGGAATACATATTTATGATAGCAAATACCGCAGTACATAGTATAAACCTCCACTAATGCAAGCAGCAATGCACTCCTGCAGTATTTGTGTTAGTGAAATGTTAAGAGGAGCATCACTGGAGGTACAGAACCAAGACTGTGATGCCTTTCCCCCCCCCCTTTTTTTTTCTTCCTTTTTTTTTTTAATCTGTGCCAAATTGTGCCCTGATGTAAAGCCATAACTATTAACACTGCCTGTGTTCAGCTTCATGCCGTCGCATTACTCAGGTACTTTCTTCTAACAAATTCAGAATACAAGGCATGCAAGTTGGGATAGACGGTTTCTTCCTTCATGTGCCCCTCTTTGCTCATAATTTGCATGTTGGAGATCATCAGGGCTCAGTGACTGTCCCACCATAGTTCTGATATGAGACTAGTGCGCAGAGTTAAGTCGTAAGGAAAGCCTAACTTAGTTTTATTCCACTTTTTGAAGCTGTACTACGATGAGTGTGTCATCCAGATGGATTTATTCAAGCAGAGTATAAAAATGGCTATTACAGAAATTGGCACAGTTTCTCCGGGGTAAAACTGGATGGAGATAAGACACTATGGCACAATACAACTGCATAAAACCACGGTTACTGCTCTGGATTCAGGTTCTCTTGTTTAAGTCCTGGAATGAAAACATAATTTAGTAGTTCTAGGTTTGGATGAAAAGTCCAACTTTTCATTTATTTATTTATTAGGGGAAAATAAAATATATTAAAAATTCCTAAGACTTCCAAATTCCAGCACCTGAAGGTTCCATGAAGTTCCGAACGTACATTATACGTTCTCTTTGAGCCCTAAGTTGCTGCACAAAGGAGTTTCTGCTCCTTTGACAGGCTGCTGTGTAAAATCTTTGAAATCCTTTTAGATGAAAAGAACTGCATCATAGTGTTTGTTTTGGTTTATTGATTGCTTCTAGTTTGTCTTATTCTTGTCCTACTTGAGGTTATATTTCCTCTTTTTGCCACACTTAGGTAAATTATGCATTTGTTTTTAACAACAGTAACTAATACAATATTACAATAGAATTACAATAAAGTGTACTTGAGGCTTCACTTCTAAATATTTTAAATGAAAATGCCTTTGTTCTTCCAATTTTTGTGTGCCTAGATTTGAAACAAGCTTTTTGAAACTTAATTTTGATGAATTAGATTGTTATAATTAGTTTTATTACAGGTTCCCTTTGGAGGAAGGATAATTAGCAAAGGTAGCTGGATCTTTGTAGGCAAATGATTTGTGTAAAAAATGTTTCTGAAAACGTTATTACGCATATACCAGCAGATAGTAAAAAGGAATTTACATTTGATTTTCCAACATCTCCTCAAAGGAAGAAGTATATAGGGGACATACAGGAGAGTATGTACAAGGTTTCATGTTTATTTTGTTCCTTATATTACAAATTTGGTTTACATTTGCTAAAATTGTCCTTTTAGGTAAGAAGAAATAATAGATTTTGTTTTGCAGTGTCAAATTTAATGGGTTTTGTGGTTGTCAAGTATAACTCAGACATGAAAAGTTAGTAAGCTTTAGATTTAAGGGTCCAATAGCTATTTCTGGAAATTAAGAGCCGTGGTAGTAATTTTAGTTATTTGAAACAATTTTCATACAGTGCAGAATTAATCCAGACTTTTTTTTTTTGTGTAGGTATTTCAATACAAAAATCATGGCAGATTTTACCAACAGAGTTACTAAAGTAATTACTCAGTTAACAAAACAGCAATGAACTCAAAATATTGCTTTGGCCTTACTGAGCTGATAAACCAGCTGCATGTGTATCACTCATTGCTCTCTTGTACTGTTGCTGACGTTACGTTAGCAGTAAGATAATGCTAGTATCCAGCTTATTTTCTGATTTTTTCTTTTCCTTTTACGTCTTATTTCCCACAGTGACTCTTGTAGGCATATTTTGGCAACCTTGGCTTGTGCTTCTTGGGAAGCTTCTGCGTCTTTCTGCCTGTTCTTCTCAAGGCAGCAACACCAGGGCTGGCTGCTTTATGACTCTGTGGGGTTTTAATGCTTGAAAAGCAACAATGTGGCCTGTCCTAAATCGAATTAGCCGAGCTGTAGCCTATTCTGGCTGCTGATCTGAAAGCTGAAGTCATGAAGTGTGAGGTTCCCAGCCAGTAGCACAATGCGTCGCAGTGTTTCGGTAGTAATGAAATTCCCCTACAGTATCTACCGATGCTTGTTTTTGATATGAAATATGTCTGATGTTCAGAGTTATATTAGCAGAATATTTGAAGGCCGCAGAGATTGCTCTTGTGATGAAGTTCTTCTCTGATGTTGTTATCGTGAACGCCGGCTGAAAATGTGCCGTTTCAACCGGGTCCGCAAAGCTGAGCTCTGAGACGTTTATGTAGGATAATTTTTGACTTTGCAGTTTCAGCGGAAAACAGAAAGATCTTTGTCTGTGGATGCTGCTCTGGTGCCTCATGGGAATTTTTGGTCAACTGCACCCGGTAGATCTGAGGGCCCTGGTGTTCCCGCGCATCCCAGAGCACCCACAGTCACTGATTCCCATAGTCCGGGCAAAAAGAGGGACTGTGAGATGTGATGTGTTCTGTCAGTTCTCTGCCATCTTTCTCATTGCAGTATTTACCATTTTTTTTTTCCCAGCAGTGCATTTGTTAATGTGACTAACGCCTGTCATGGTGCTTTTCCTCCCTTTCTGTTTCATCAGACAAAATCCTGTGAACGGCGCACGTCTTCGAATCCTTTTTGAGTCGGTTTTGCTTTCCTCTTTTAAAGAAACAAACTGCAACCTATAGCATAGCATAAATATAGATAGAGAGAGAGTGTGTGTGTGTGTGTGTGTGTGTATGACATATAGGATATGTAGAAAAATGAGGCTGAAGTTCATCCATCAGATGCAATGGGAAGTGGTGAAGTTCTTTATTCCAGTGAGAGCTGGTTCCAAGGTTTAGACCAGCTCCTGCAAAAATTCCCACCTCCTGCAGCAGCCTTTCCCATGGTGGTATCAAGGCTGTCAGGGCCCAAGTGGAGCAGTTGGCTCTCAGTTTGGAACCGTAAGTTGGAACATTATAACACCTGCAGTCTCCTGAAATTGAAGGCTGGGACCTTTTTATTCCCTCTTATGAAGTTCTGTAGCTTCTGCCTGTGCAGATGAGCCAAAACGTGCTGTTACAGGTATGGTAATTTGTGATGCTGAGGACGTGTGATGCATCTTGTGCTACTGGAAGACTTCTCGTTTGGTGTTTGCACAAATTACACACTTGAAATACACATTTGCATTTTCCAACCATTTTTTTTGGTTGTTTGCTTGTAACTTGAAACATCTGTTTTTTGGGGGGAAGATTAAGAATTTAATTAGTGCGGGGTGCAAGGTGAAGAACTTTTTCACATAACCAGAATAGTGTTGTTTTCTTCACTGCACTTCTCCGCAGTGCTACCTGTTTAAACGCACTCTTATGAAACACCTGCTATCCATCCTTGGAAAAATGGTTCATGACATTTGTCTGGAAGAGTAGCCTGATTCTGGGGCAAGCTCCATGTTGCTGCAAGGATCCCTTTTTAGGGAGCTCACAGTAAGATTAAGATTTAAAAAGACAGCTCAATCCATGACTAAAATGCATATGTGATGATGGCAGGAATAGCTACACTGGACCACACTGGCACAAGAAAAAAAAAAAAAAGAGGGGAAAAAAGAAAAAGAGAGGAAAAAAAAAAGAAAAATAAGAAAAATTGGCTTCACTGTATCCCTTATTTGTATTTCAGACCCACTGAAGTTAGCTGGCAGACTAGTTTGCATCCCAGGACTTGCACTGTACATTACCTGACTGGACCCGATTTTCTCTACACACATCCTAAATGCAGGTTTAGCCATGCAGAGTCACCTAGGCCCATTTCTCCTTGCAGGACTAAGGACAGACACAGAGATATTCTTCTTTACATTTTTTTTTTTTTACAGCGTTTTTATTTTCCTTTCAGCCTGTGTACACAGGTACTAACTAGGCTTATTGTGTGATGTAAAGGTTTCACCAAATGGGATGCCACTGGTGCCCCCCTGGCCCTCCAGATTAAACTCCATGTGGACAGATGCTCAGAAGAAGGGGAGACCAGAAAAAATAGGGATGTCATGTCCACCATTTTCCCGCGGAAGGCCCTGTGGCCTTGCCAGTCCACCTTCTCCCAGCGCTCATCCTCTCGCCGTGCTGCTTTCAGTCTAGAGAGTGTCTCAAACTTCATTTGCGCTCCTTTCGCACGGAGTTTGCTTATCAGCCTGAAAGGCGCCTGTCTGATCTTTCCTTTTGCATGCTTTCACTTTTAAGATCTTCCCTTTCTTATGTAAAAAAGGCAATTAGAGTCGTATCTGTTTATTTTAAACAAAATGGCTGTTAATTAGCGTGATCAAAAACCCTGCCATTGTAGACTATGGGTTTCACTTTGTAGTTGCACTAAATTGCGTACAGTTTGGTGCCAGCTGACATGATAGCAACACAAAGTCTAGGCTTTTTTTTTAACTTAATGAACAAACAGATTTATGAGGCTTTGTTATCTTCTGGTTTAGATCTATAGGTTCTGAATGCATTATTTAGAGTTCTTGTTTCTTAATGACTAATGTCATGTTGTTACTTATTAAGAGTGCTTTAACTTACTGAAGAAGTTTCCGTCTCTTTTGTATCCTCTTTTTTTCCATTTCCCTTCATTTTTTGATGGCTTAATTAAACAGTACGTTTGCAGCATGCAGAATGGTTGAGATGGAGTCTCCTAGTTTCATTCAGATGTTTCATCACTAACTTTGTAATGCTGTGGTCCTCACGGGGAGACTGGATATTTTGTCAACACTTAAAAGAAGAATATGGGCAAGTCCTTAGCTTTCTCCCCGCCTTCATTGCTGCTTGATATTCATTTAGATCTGGAAGAAGATTCTCCCAACAACGTATCAGTGAATTCTTGATTGATTTTGGAAAGAAAGAGCATGCAGCAATTGCTGGTAAGCTGTGAGAGTTTGACTCTCAGCCATCTCCCATCTTATCTCTTAGACCTACCAGCATAAGGTGAATGACAGCTTGTCCTGTAAAAGACACTTTAATAATGAGAATAAAAGAAGAGTTTATGTGCCTTGTTATTTTATCATTGTGATTATTATTTTTGAAGGGAAGGTTCTCAGACATTTTAAAGGTCTGTGTTTTTTTTTTTTTTTTTTTTAACCTTCTTCATTCTAACTCCTCATTACCATTAAAACAGTGACTAGGACTAGCAGAAATGTGGAGCTAGATGTTCCTCAGAAGGTTGTTCTCTCTTTCACCATCGGAGAACTAGGGAGCACAGAACGGTTTCCAGAACTTACTTTCATTTCAATGCACGTATCCCAACCTCTCATGTTCCTCTGCTAACCGTTTTGTTGTTAACTTTTCTGTATGCTGATACAGGCCTAATTGACACAATATTTCTAAGCATAGCTGATTATTCAGGTATGTCATTATTTCTCTGCCTTTTTATCGGCCACTATTGAAGAGTTCAAGTGAAATCCTTATTTGCATAGGGAAAATTAAGATTGAAGTCAAGTCATAAGCAAAGTCAGCGAGCCAGCATAAATTTGCTTAAAACAAAGTGCGATTAGATCATTTTATGGGTTTTGCCTTCATTTATAACTTTGCATTGAGTGTAATTCTTAGTTATGATTCTCCGAGTATATATTTAGTTTAAATAGATAAGGCAGTTGATACTTTTTCACTTGGTTGTACTTAAGTATTAAACTGCATACAATTCCCTATAAAAATACTGAAGAAAATTGAATTGCTATTACAGAACACTAGGATAATAATGTTCTGATGGTTCCATGGAATAGAAAGTCTGTAAAGACTCATGAGAAGAAAAAAAGACTGAAGAATGTCAGTATAAAAATGAAAAGAAAAAAAAAAAAGGAGGTTTTAATGATGGTGTGATAGATTCAGATATTTTTCATTGTTGCTCTTTTAATTTCCAAATTAAACCAAAATGAAAGAAATTTGAAAGTTTGAAATTTGAAGTTTTTGCTTTGATCTATCAGAACACTATTGAAATTAGAGTTCTTTTGCCTTTTTAACACTATGAAATCTAAAGAAACATTTGGTAAAATAAATTTAAAGAAAAATTATGATCTCAAAATATCAGAGTGAGCCTTTGAGAACTGAAGATTCAAATGGGATTTTTTCTTTTTTTTTTTTTTTTTTTCTTGCCAGGTCAAGAGATTGTTTTCCGTGTTTTTCAAAACGAACTTCTATTTAAAAAAAAAAGTGTACTCACTACAAATGTTTAGTTAGAGTATTATTTGAACATTTTTGACTAGATCTGCTAGCACTATAGAACGATAAGGTAAACAAAATAAATCATTCAGTATAGAAGTCAAGTACTCAATCCATTTCATCCTTGGTTAAGGAATCAGTCAGCGAAAATTACAAGAAAAAAACTTATAAAAAATAAGAAATAAAATAAGAATAATAGACACTAAATGCAAATAACTGGTGGGGCTTCTTAATGAAGTGCCTTTTTTAAATGAAAATTAACAGATTAAGCTTTTATATGAAACACTGAAGATAAAGCAGATGTGCTTTTTGTCCCTTTATTTTATCCTTTATTCTTCAGGACATACATTAGTTAAGAGATGTTTATGAAGAAAAGTCTCCTGTGGGAAGTTATTTGATAACTATTAAGTTCCAGGAATTTTTCACCCTTTGATGAAATGGCTGATGTTAGCAGATGTTCATCTTATGGGTTAACTGGACTACTGTACTATTGCAGATTGTATAGGGGTATAAAATTTATGCAATTAGTATTTTTCATGTGCTAGTTAATTTACATACATTTTACATTTAATTAACATATAGAATATTTTTTCTGTAGATGTGATAGAAATGGGGCTTTGATCCATCCGAGTGCTTCAGCAGATGCTTAACCTTAAGCACATAAATAATCCCATTGTTTTCAGTGTCTTTAATCTGTGCCCTTAAGTGCTTTGTTGGATTGTGGCCTAGTATAATAATATGTTTGCAATAACAGTTGCTTATTAAAAGCAGTTGTTAGATCTCAAAAATAATATAAAAGAAATAACATGAAAAAATGTGTATCAAACTACTGCAAAAATACATACAAATTGTTTTAGAATCCTTACTTGCTTGTCATTGCCCATCATATTGCAGATTTTGCCTTTTGAAAAATTGTTAATAAAGTCAGAACCAACCCATATTAGGTAAGATGCTACAGATATCTATATGAAAACTTGGAAAATTCTTAGAAAGTTTTATTCATTTATTATTCATACAGAATACTGTAATGAAACTACCATCTTCTGATGAATGTCTTTCTTGCATGCCAAGTTACAAGATTATCATTATCTGTTGCTTCCTACTGGAGTTTGGTTCCATTTTAAATAAGAATAATGGCCTAAAAATACTGTTCCTATGTTACTAGAGTTTACCAATGCTCTGAAATTCAGTGTTGGTATGAGCAGAGGTATGTGACATTTCCATTTACGCGTGGAGGAAATAACTTGCGTGGATAAAATGCTAGCCACACTATCCAGTGGCTGCACCTGCAGCTATATCCCAATATGTCCCCGCTCCATAAATTAATGATTACTTGATGTATGTGATCCTCTCAAATACATATTCCCTCTGTTTTATCATGGGAACCCAAGGTAGGAAAAGCAGTTTTCCTCAGTCTTTTGTGTCTCCAGGTCAACGCTTAGGGGGATTTTACAGGGAGTCTTCCGTCTCTTGAACTCGTGCAGTGCGAGCGCCTTGGCTGGAGCCCCAGCCGGGTATTTTCAGTGTGTTTCCAATGAATTAGCGAGCACAAGCACAGCGCAGCACCTAAAGGGTAAAACAAATGTGAAACGATCTGTAAATATCACTGTTTCATGTGGTTAGAAAGGAGGGCACAGCTACCCAAACTTGGAATAGCCAGCACATCTAGTGAGCGCAGCGCTCGCCCAGATGAACGGCGAACAAATCTCCTCGTGTGCGGCGGAGCTCTCACCGCTCATGAGATTCGGCGACGCGCGTGTGCTTGGAGCCATTGGCTTGAGATGGACGGGGAGCCTGTGTGATGCTCTGATCTGATGTCTGGTGTCTAGCAGATTGCACAGCGCGCCCCACGCGGTGGCCTGGCTGTGGAAAAGGTGGAAACAGAGCTAGCGGGGCAAGGAAAACCGCCTTCCACCTGGCTGGTGGCTTCCCCCCGCCACACACACCCGCCTGGGAAGTAACGATTTCCCCCCGCAGGAATTAGTTCATGAGTGTGTGTCGCTGCTCATGCAGGAAGGTGTGCGGTGTCCGGCGGCGGTGGGGATTTGAGGAGGGGATGTCACCTCCTATCACGTTCACCACCCCGCCATGCGGCGCTGGCCCGGGGCGCATCGTCTCCGGCCATCTCCCCTAATGCGCCGTGACGGCAGCGCTGCGGCTCGGGCAAGACGCCGCCGCCGCGCGAGGAGAGGAGAGCGGTCACCGCTTGGATCGGTGACACGGTCACCACGCAGCAAGGTGGCACGGCCCATGTGGCGCCGGGGCTGAGCGTGGGTCTTGGTGCGGCCCACGGGCTGCCCTTGGCTGGTGGGAGCTGTTAGGGTGATGAGCGAGGCCTAGCCATGGCCGGGCTCACGGTGGCCACAGGCAGCGGCCGGAGCAGTCGCTTGCTCCCAGCCCCATCTGAGCACATCCGCAGCGCCAGGGGGAAGCTCCTGCAGGGAGGATGGAGCCCCCCATGGGGCCATGCACTTCCCGGCCCAACTCCTCGCCTGCCACGCAGCCGGCGAGAGATGTGTTTCGCCTTGTTCTCCCCTCTCCTCCTGAGAGGGACCAAGCACAGTGACAGAAGCCATCAGAGCCGATCGGACACGCTCTCCCCAGATTTGTTAAGGATTTACTCGGCACATTTGTAGCGTTTAGTTGCCATGGCGATGACCTCGGTGCAAGAGGGAACAGCCTTTAGGTTGGACCTCAGATTTTCCTTTCATTTCCATTTAATTTGATTTGACTGCGAAATGTCACTTCCATTGCATTGATTAAGCTTCATTGCGGCCACCAGCCCCGTTAGAAAGGTTAAAGGGCAGGCCTGGGGCTGTCATTTTTCTTATACCCTCCCCAGCTCCATGTCCGCTTGTCTGTTATCAATACAGCTGCGGAGGGGGGAGAGAGGGGGTTGTTTTTCAGAGGAAAAACAAGGTTTTGCCCCACAGTGTTCCACAGTCAAAGCAAAACTAATGCAGCAGCAGTCCGAGCTGTGCCAGCCTCCAATTTCCACATTAGTAGTACTTAAAAAAAGAGATACTCATTTCTCTTCCTGATATGTGCTGCACTCCAATAAATCCAGATGAATAGAAATGAGGGTGTGCTCTCGTGTGAACAACTCGCTTGGCAGGAGTACAGGCACCTCTTCTCTACCCAGCGCATGGGCAGGGAAGCCCTCAAAGAAGAGCTGGGCGAAGAGAGGCATTCTGACCTGGGAAGCGACACTGCCCCTCTGCAGGATGCATTTGATCTGCAGGATGTATTTTATCAAGGCTTCCCCCTCTCCGTGCCCCAAGACCTCTACTTCGTGCTGCGTGGGCTGGTTTTTGCTCCAGGTGCTTCAGTATCAGTTAAAATAGCACCTTGAAACTTGCATACTGCCCGTTCTCCCAAGTTATGATTTCTCCTGATAGTTTGGTCAAAACTTATAATCTTATGGTTAACTTGTTAAGAATATGTCAGATGTGCATTCTGAAAACAGATAAACTTTGTTCTGAGCTCACCAGTTCTACATAATAGTTCTGACACTGAATATCCAAGTTTGCTTAGTTTGGGGGTTGGAGGGAAATTATATATATTAAAAAAGAAATCAGAAAGAATAAAGAAGCTTGGTAGGAAGGGAGGAATATAATGAACACTCATTAAAGCAGGCAAAGGGAGAAGAGCAAGTAGGTTGGTGAGGCAGAGGCCCTGAAAGGTCAAGGGAGAGAAAATGTTTGTCCAGCCACAGGGAAAATGATGCAAGGAAAAACTGAAAAAAACAAAGCAGCACATATGGCTTAAAAGGCTTTGCAAGTTGAAGGACCGTTTTTCTTCCCTGCCAGACTGAGTTTCTGATTAAATCCCTTCCTTTCTGGAAGGGAGAGCTGAAGGAGTGTGAAGCGAGCTCCAGCGCTGGAGCCCACGCGCCTGCCTGCCGTGGAGCAGCGTGCAAGCCACACGTGCCTCAGCAAGGGGGCATGAAGCCAGCGATGGCTTCATCTCCACTGCTTGTTCTGCCCTCCTCCTCCTCGGGGCACACGTCAGGGCCACCCGCTCCCAGGCGTGAGACGTGCCCAAGCTGTCCTTGGGCAGCGGCTGCCCTGATGGAGAGGGTCGATCCAGCACGTGACTCGGGATGATCCAGCTGGTGGCCTGCAGGGCGGCTTTGCAGGACGGCTTGCTTCTCTGTTGTGGCCTTGCTTTGGGACTCTAGGTGAAGGGGAAAATGTGAAGTCTCGCAGCTGGTCGATGTTTGTGCTTAGCCGTGCAAATTGTCAGCGTACGCACGGAGGGAGGAGGAGTTTGGCATTGCACGAGCCTTGTCAATGGCCCAAGGATGTGCCCCAAAAGTCGGGATCCTGCTCATGGCACTGGAAGTATCGTATTGTCTTGGCCTGGGTGTGTAGGAGAAAGGATTTGTTCTCAGATGTGTGGAAAAGTGTGGAAAGGGCAGCAGGTTTGAAGGAAAGTGATCAATCTTACTTTTGAATAAAATGCTGATTTTCACAGAGCATAAATACAGACACTGTGGACACTCACAAAACATGAATTTTTGTGTGGGAATGTTTCTGAAGTACCAAAACTTTCAAAATTACTTAAACTTTGATTTACTGCTTGGTCACAAAAAAAAATGTGAAACTAAAAGTTTTAAGATACAAGACTTAAGTCCTCCTTGTGGATGTGGTTTACTTTTTTGTTCTTTAATATGCATCATGATATTTGGCTTTATATGCACAAGCACTTTGAGGCCTTTAGAGGTGAATGACTGATATAGTTAATTTTTGTTACTTATGTAGTACTTTTGGAGGAAAATAGGTTTAATGCTAAATTTGAGTTTGAGGATTTCTCTCCTAAACTGTTCCACCATGTGGTAGGACTGTTAGTTTTGCGAGCTCTAAGCCATATTCCATGGCAGAGACTGGAAAACAACAGGCAGCTTCTTTCAGATGCCTTTAGTGACATCCTCTCAGTTATAAGCAGTATATAAAAAAATCGAAACCTTTTGCAGAAAATTAAAAGCCAATTTCTGAAAATCCTTTTCATCCCCCATCCCAAATCTTTGCTTAAAAAAGGGAGATCTTGTCGATGTGTCCTTCCAACAACACATTTATTGAGGTGAAGCTAGTGTGTGTGTGTGTGTGCGTGTGAATGTAAAACTTTGTGCCTTTCACAGAGCTCGTGCACTTGTGTGTGACTCAGGGTTTGAGCAATGAAGATCTTCCATTGCGAGGAGTTGTTGCATCTTCTCACCTCCCTTGAATACCTTGTGTGGAGCCCTTGGGGACCCTTGGTGATGCCCCTGGCAGAGGTGGAGCTGAACTGATACTCTTCTTCGTCAAAGTACCTCATTTTATTTATTTTGCACTATGTGAAAGACCCTGTCCCACCTTGGTAAAGCGAATTTGTCCTATTAAATTCCGTGGCACACTGTGAGCACGATTTGGCAGCTCCAGCTCCGACACGTTTTTGTTTTCTCAGCAGGAGCTGCATATTGGCCTTTCTCCTGTGGAATCATTTCTTACTGTTTTCTCTCAAGCAAAAACAAAAGGAAGATTAAAAAGAAGAAGCAGACAGATTTGAAAGAGGATCGCTATCTGTAAAAATCTGTTGTGGCTTCCTTGAGCTTGTTGTCACCCGTGCTGAAGTCATGCTGCAGTTTTCAGTGCCTTTTTATACGCCCCAAATAAATGCTGTCTTTCTCTATTTCTTCTTGTGTTTGAAGTTTAAAGGAAACAGTTCATAGTGGATTCTGCCTATTTGCCTCTCCTTTTTAAAATAAAATAATTACTTTGAGACATTAAAGTGTTCGTGTCATGGTATGCTGTTAGTGTCTTTGATTTGGATGGATTTTGCTGTTTCTCAAGACAGTTGTACTGAGGCATAAAAGGATAGGAATCTCACCTAGCTTTAAGTTATGAGCTTCCAAGTGGAAGCTCAGACCAGATTCACAGAAATTTCCAAGGTAGTTAAGAGTTATAAATAAAACTGAAGCTTTACTGTTTGGAGGAGGGGAAGCTGCAAACTCTCAGTCTTTTGTTCTAGTTGAGCCCCAAAATAAAGATGTGCTATGAGTTTTTCTCATTAAGCCCTTAGATTCTATCGAACCTCAAGCTTGGTAAAGAGATTAGAAAAAAAAACTTGTGAAGAATCAGTTTCATGCAGATATGAATCACGCATGGGCATCTTGGCTGTGGTTATCCTGTGAGTATTTGGTCAGGGCAGGATATATGATAATTTTGGGAGTGTTAAACTGACCACACTTGTCTACTATGCCTGTGAGGCTAAGCAGGAAAAAGGACATATTTTCCAATGTCAGAAGAAGTGCTAATTTCACAGAAAAAAGTACTTTACCTGCAGTCCCTTATTTTAGACTGTAAGCTTCATTCAGATGTTGTAGACAGGAGGGGTGCTGGGGCTTTAGGGCACCAAGCCAACATAAATATTAAAAATGAGAAGTCATGGAGCTTTTTTGTTATTGTTAATATCATAATGCATCTTTTGTTTGGCTTCCTCTCCACAGGACTCTCCTGGTTGCAGTAGGTCTGTTTACCTCTGTCTTCTTTTGTAAGCATAACTCCAGAGGCCCCATTCTGCAGGGCTGCTCCAACCAGCTCTACTAAAAGCTGAAAAATTTTGCATATAAGTGGACAGATAAACTTGTGCATGACTGATAAACTTAATGCCCAGTGACAACAGGAAAAATTAAGTCATGCATTTAGACAAATTAGAGTGGGGAGGGGAAAGGTTATAATGTGAGTCTATGATGTGAGTCTTTAATGTCTGAGGATTTGAGCCTGTGTTTGTAAAGAACCCTTTTTACTTTGCCCCCATTTTGAAGCCCTTATTTTCTTCTCTGCTTGCAAAGATTTTAAAAAAGATCTCAAGACTTTGTATTTGAGATTGCTTTTGTTCGAAGTTGTCCAGTGCTTTCTCCCCTTTTATTTTTCTATGCTGTTTGCTTTGCTGCGTGTTAACATATAGCCTGGCTTGTGTGCACATTGTGGGCTTTAATGTAAAAATCTCATGAGTGAAATTGTGCATATCCTCCTATTCTGGCCTTTGTTTTTACTATGTGAAGGAAGTAGTGAAGGGAAAATGCTGTTACTAAACATATAAATAAATCATGAAGTGGTAGTTTCATAATCAGTTTAGCAGATCGTATTCCAGATGATATATAATGTTGCATATTTGTATGTGAAAAGAAAGAGAAAGTAAAATTATATTTATCATCAGTTTTATTAATTACAAGAAACTAGTTCGCAAATACACAAGAGTACTATCTTCAGCAAATCCTTTGTCTTCTTGTTTGTTTAATAAATTAGATGGATGCACCGAACAGCATGCTGCTGGGGCAACATTAATTTTATTATAGAATAAAAAGTGGAACTATTAGTCTCTGTTTCTGGCATGTTTGTAAGCTATCTGACCTATTTTCTTCTCCCGCCCCCTTCTCAGTGCTCACCAAATTCCCATCCCCTGTGCCTAACGTGAAGCTGTCTTACAATTAAACCAGCTGAGAGGCAGTCCTGAAGACATTACCCACTATCCTGGCAAGTAGATAAGATGTATTGTTTTATATATTTGGGCAACAGGAAGAGAGAGCTTCATCACTTTAAGCAAGGGAATAATCTGTTTACACTGGAGAAATAGCTTCCCTCGTTTTCCTTTTAGTTGTGGAGATACTTTCAGGGTGCAGCATCTACCTCATATTTAGAAGCAGAAACATCTGGATATTTTATCTAAAATTGCTTATGTTCCAGGAGATGATTAAGCTGGGAAACTACAGTTCCCAGAATTCTCAGCTACTGTGTAATGCCCAGTATGGACTTTTAAAATTAAAGTGCACTGTGATTAGTTTTTTTTCCAGCTCTTCATAAGTTGTGAGCCTGATGTCAAAAGTCTGACTCAAGTCATAAATTTTAGGCACTTGTCAAAAGTCCTGTGTTTGCTCTAGCAGAGCATCTTCCCTCCGTTTCCTTTCGTGCAGTTAGATGACTCTCCGGTTTGGGCACTTCAGAAGAGGTTTGTGTTATGTGGGGTTTGATGTGTGAAGATAAGAAGCTGTCAGTTAACACAGTATCTAATAACATACCACTTGGAGTTCCCGGTGTGGCCGTGACGCATCGTATTTGGTAGGAAGGGGAGCGTGTGCAGGGAGGCCTGACCAGTTTGGAGGGGCCTGACGCTGAGGTGGCGTCGGCCTGGGCTGCCTCTCGGGGGGCCGGTGTGCGATGCTCAGGTCGCTGTGGGGACGCGCAGGGGTTTTGGTGAGAGCACCAAAGGGCACCTCTGCCAGCGCCTTGACCTGCCCATGTGGAGCAGCGCTTGACCTCCCTGCTTCCAGGCTTGGCCCGCGGTGGAGAAGGGTCTCCACAGCAGAGCTAGAAACTTGCCCGTGGGCAGCTGGATGCCCAGTTCAATCCTTAACCAGTAGACTGTGCTGTTCCCTCATCTCAGTTGATGGCGACCCCTATTTTTCTATTTTGGTCATAATTTAGAGGTTTTTATTGCACGGTAGCAAGGCTAGAGTGAAATATTTGAATACTGAGGGACGCTAGCTCTCAGGGATGACTGTTTTCTTACTGAGCAAACGTATAATAATATTTTTACATGTCTGCTCTGATTTTCCCGTTGAAAACACTCTGTAAATGCTCTTTATTAATAGCCATAATATGTCTTTGGTGTTTTTTTTTAATGGTAGTGGAGGGAACTGTGGTTTGAAAAGCCTCATAGTGCATTGGGATCCTAAAATATTACATTGTCTCCTTCTCCCCCATCCCTTTGGTTAATAACCTCTTTCAAGGAGTGCCAACACCAGTCTTAATCTCTGTCGTCAAAATACCGCATTGTAGTGCATATTTCAGCCCAGTGAAGCTGCCCAGGATGAATTTTCATTACAGAGTGAGGTGCTGTTATCGCTGATGTACAGTAATAGCGATAATATTGATTTTTCATTTGTATTCTTGATCTTTGTATATACCCTGAAGATGGATAAAGAGTTTATGAAGAAAGGTTATATTTAAGAAAAATGGGTATCGGTGCTATGAAATTATACCCATGACAGATGGTTGTAACTAAAGCTTCGCCTTTGTGCTGAAAAGCTGAATGAAACAGTATTCAGATCTTGAAGTAATGTTGGCTCTGTTTCAAGGGGACTTTTGCCTGAGTAAGAACAGGCTAAAACCTCACTAATGACTCTCATTTTTTATATCAGTTTTGAGTAGGTTTAAGAAAAGAATTTACCTTTTGTTTGGGGGTTGATAAAATTTCAGCAGAACGCGTGGAGGGGCTGCTAGTTTGTTAGTTCGCTCAGGGAAATGTGTGCAACATCGTGCCTTTGCTCCCTTGAATGACAGGGAATAAAACAACACCGCTTCATTTAATTTGGTCCCGCTGAAAAACAGAGCATCCTACTGGAAACCACCAAGGGTTTATGAGAGTAATTCTTCAGCTGTTAGTTGGTCAAGAACCTCAGAAATTCTTGAGGTTCAGCCTGAATAGTTACGTAAAAGATCGGCTGCTAACCTTAAGCAAATCCAAATATCTCTAGGCTGGAAATCTCTACAAGAACATATTTCCCCTTGACTTGCCTAATACAATGAGTTCAGCCAGGCTAGCCCGGGGGGAGTTTTGGCCCACCATGCAGCATGTGTGCATTAAGTGCTTAGGCTCAGCCACGAGGGGATTCTTAATTTCCTTTCGAGAAGCTAAAGCGAGGGACTTCTCAAAGGAAACCATCAGGAAGACGAGGTTAATTCTGGCCGCTGTTTGTGGGAGTATGGTGCCTTCGAATACCAACACGTTTTCTTTTTTTTCAGTGGTGGCATTTGGAAGAATAAATGAAGTGTGACTCCCGGCATCTCTTTAGTTGCCCTGAAAATGGAATGTCAAACAGCATATAATCATCTTCCTTCTTTAAAGAAAGAAGAGCAAGTGAGAGACCTAGTTTTCGATTTGTGTCAGTTTTTGGATGTCTTAATATTCTATCTTGTCTAATTTTCCAGAGAGTGATAATAGAGTTCCTGTCAAATTAGAGGTTACAGACTTTTTAACCTATGTCACACAAAAAAACTGCATTAGTTGTTATTACCCTGCATATAATCCAAATAAAAATTTAGTTTGTAATGCTGTTATGCTGAAGGTTGCATTCCAAGCATATAATTTGATTCATTACCAATATTAAAAATATTCAGGCTGACATTAGCCTGCTCCTTCCGCCGTTCCCCGTAGTGGACCGGTTGCTGCAGTTGGAAGACTCTGAATTACAGAGGCTTCACCCGAGCCCGCCGCAAAGGGTGCATCCTGCTGAAGCAGTCTCCTCCCTACCTGCTTTTGAGTCAAGCTCCAGGTTCTCCCGGACTTCCACAGCGGCCTGTGTAGAGCCCAGTGTCACAAAGACGCAAGCCCAAGGCTGCTTTTTTGTGGGGGGAGGTTTTGTTTTAAATCAGGTGAGCGTCACACGCCTTACTTCCATAATGAGAGTTTCTGCACTGTCCTAATTAGTACAGTGCGCCTGTCCTGGACCTTTGAAATAAGTGGGAGTTCTGCCACTAATTTAAACGGGAGAAGGATTTGAGCCAATTTGAACAGAAGTTTTCACTTATCTTAGTGCCTAATCTTCTTTTTAAAGGGATGTGGGAGTATCAGCACCTCCTACGTAGCGCTCGGCAGCGTGCAGAAGTAGACTTGTCTGGTCACTTACGAAGGCCCCTTTCAAACCAGTAGGGATTACTCAGGTGAGTGACAAGGCTTGAAGAACGGATTTTAGGAATGTTAACGCGGAGTGCAAAATGACATTTAACCCTTCAGTGTGAATATTAACAGTCGAAGCAGGCCACAAAATGATTTATAAATCTTAAGATTTTTTTTTTAAATTATCTGTTTATCATCTTGCTTTTGAGCTATCAAAGTTCACACTTTCAAAGATGGTTGCCTTTTTTTTTTTTTTTTTTTTTTAAGCGTGAGAGCTAGTATATCAATTTCTGTGTAAAATTAGGCTGATATTCTCCAATAAGTAGGGCAGAACAGTAAGGGAAATGGCAACTATGAATCTCATGATAAAATCAGAGTATTAGGGAACACTATACTAGGTCTGTATAAATAAGTATGTTACTTTGCAAGCCTTTATGAAGAAACAGAGAGAAACACATAAGCCTTTATCCCTGGAGGAACATGCTTGTCTGACCTGTCCTACTGTCTCACCGACAGTAGCTCCCTCTGAGTGCCTGACCAGCTATAGCTGAGGTATCAGGAACCTGACTATGTCTGACTGCTGTCCTAGGAGGGTATTGCAAAAATGAAGGCCAATCTGTTATATTATTAACCGGATACTGGTCAAGTATTTATAAGTTGAAGAAGATCAAGAAGTGATGTTCCTTTCATTCTCTCTTCACTGAGTGGAAAGGAGCCCATAAATACTGACCTCCTCTAGCCCATCCCATGGCTCTTTTAGATTAACTCTGATTTTTTTCCCAGGCAGATGGTGAAATGATCCATCAGCTGTTGTCTAAAGCCTCCTTGGTGCGCACAGAACATTCACCTAACAAAAGCCTTGTAGACAGCAGCATTAAAAGGCTTGTATATTGTGTTAGTGTTAAGGAAGGACTTTTGTTCTCCATACCATGCTACCTGACGTCATTGACAGGGTTTTATTCATTTTTAATTTAGTAAGAAAATCTTTCCCTTAACCATTCATCTTCCAAGCTGGTAAAAATAAGGTATCCACAATTGCAAGTACTGGTATATGAGGAAAGAACTGAAAAAGAAACATTTCCCCTTGTGTATCTCTAGCTGCCACTTATGGTAAAATAGGTCAGCATTTCAGAAAATGACAGTATGGCTTTATTTATGGTTTTTAAAATAAAATTCAAAAGAACATTATTTTATACATTCTTTGAAGCAAGTGTGGTGAGATTTTGGGTCCTAAGTTTTTGTTTTGTTCTGTTGCATAGAAGCCAGCTGGTTTGCTAGCTTGAGTGACCTCACATTCCTTAAATGTACTCATAAATCAAGCCAAGGCCATGCATTAAAAGCTCAGCTCTGACATCAATTCAAAGGAGGGAAAGTTTTATACATTGTGGGAGAAGTACATAGCTGGAAACCTAAGGCCAGATTTTTCAGTCCTTACATTTAGTAGAACTGCATCGTGCTGAGAGTATCACAAAAGACGTGGAAGTCAACTGGACTCTCTATTACTTAAGGTAAATATAGGTTGAAGAAGCATGTCCAGTAACTATTTTAAGTACTTATTGTAACTAAACAAACATGTTAATTAAAACAAAAAAAAAAAAAAAAGAACATGATGTTAATGAGATAATTATCTAATACTCAGTTACATGCAAGTGTCATTCTTGTGAATAAAGGTAGTTGGCAACGTGTTCAATGAGACTGTCATGATAGAACATTTTGGTGTGATTTAGTAAAAGGAATGTAAATCATTAGGTTTGTATTAATAGGTTAGCATGTCATTATATTTTTGGAAAGGAGCAATGTTTCTGGGTCACACAGAGATTTAGGTGTCAGCAAGTACTTCATTTTGGGAACTCAAGAAACGATGAACAGAACTGGGTTGGTTTTAGAAGCAGAAAGACAATGATAACTAGAAATATGAAAGTAAAAGCCTCTCACACCTTTTAAAACTCTTCTGCTTTTTTCAGACTTTCCAGCTCCTTAGGAGATTAGTAGTGATTATCCTAGAAGGTACTTCCAATAATAGCATTTATTGTTGTTTACAAATAACTTGATACAAAAAAACAGCATCAAACTAAAAATGGATATTTCTAAGAGTTTAAGGCTCTGATCTTAACACTATGGTTGCTGTGTGAGCAAAACTTCATCCTTATTTGCCCAAAACCTTTTATCTTGGTAGCTCCAGACTGACGTTAAGGCCAACTCTGGCTTACTGAGGGTGGAAAGACACTGTAGTGGGTTGTGTGTCACTTGTGCTTGGAACTGGAAGTGCTAGGGAGCACGAAAGAAACACACACGAGTTGCTTTTGCAGTACTGAAGCATCTCGTCATTGACTGGAATAGCTGAGAGAGCATCAGTCTAACTGGGAACGGTGGGAAGGACTCGGTGACCTCGCCGTGTCCCGACTGAGCCCAGTAGCTGGGATTTGGTGACAGGTGGATGTGTTTTTCTACAAGGCCTTATGAACTTCTATACAGAGCTGTACAGCTGTGTCTGTAGTGCTCCCTGGGGTGTTCCCAGGCCTGTTTTAAAGTAGCGTTGAAATCTGGTGGTGGTAATTTCTGGTCAATTCTGATTTGCCTTATATTGAATGGCTATGTGAGGTCCTTAACTGAGTATAAGTATCCAGAGTCTATGAGAATATCAATAAAATCATGTTATTCTGCAAGTGGGATGCAAATCAATGCCTCTTGCAGCCAAAATGATACTGCTTTAAACGGTTACTGAAGCATTTTTAATGACAACTCCAAATGCAATGCTAAAATTGGGGGAAATTGAGTGGGATTTGCGTGACAAAATTTGTGCATCCACAGTGCGAAATAAAAGAATGCATTCTAAATCTTCCATTCAAAAGGATTATATATATATATATATATATATATATAAAATACATGCATACATATATATGGGAGTGCTGTTCACAGACTGGGGTTATTTGGAAGGGCTAACGTAAGCTTCCCAAGGGTGGCCTTCTCTTACTGGTGAAGGGTGATTCAGGACTAGTGTTTAGCTTAGGTGCTCTGAATTATTCCTTGGAGTAGCTTCTCCCTCTTCACTCAGTATGAGTAGCCAAGGAAGATGGGCTTCTGGTGCTTCAAGTTACCCTTTGAGAATATATTCCATATTTTTACTGTTGATTCTTGAGTGATTCTTCAACGAGAAGAGTAGAAATCTACCTCTTGCAGTTAAAATACACAGTAACATCAAAATTGAAGTCTTCTTACTTACAATATGGCTTAGCCTGTATCAAAATGTTATCTTTTTTCTTCACTTACTAAATGCTCTCAATCTTGTCCGTATCAAATGTCTTTGAAATAGTTCATGCTCTGAATAATAGTTTCATGTACAAAATAGAATGTTGCTAAGTGTCCTTAGACAAAAAGTTAGAAATGGTATCTCTTCCTTCAGAGAGAGAGAAAAAAAACATAGCTAGTATTAGTAGCTACAGTGTTCTTCTGAATAGATTATAAACTGGAAGATAATGTTTACCAGCAAAAAGTGAAACAAATGGTTAACACTAATATTTAAATATATTATTGTGAGGAAAATCAGTTTTGTAGTGCAGACTCAAGAAACTCTTCATCATGGTATAGCTGCATAAGCAAAAGGGCTTGGTAGGAGTTGCATGATGGAGTGAGACCTCAGCGTGCTAAGTGCTGCTCCAGAAGTTTGCTGTCTTAGGGCAGTCTACACCTTGGTGGTGAAACTAGTTTTAAATGCCTGAGCACCAGATGTTTGTTTCTGTCTTTGCACCTGAGCTACTTGAGCTTTGACTTGCGCCCTTACTACTGTTTGTAAGTCCATGTAAACTGCATCCTGGTGGAATATCTTTTTAAAAGTTGCCTGAACAACAAAACTTGCGGAGTGCGGAATTGGGACACATCTCAAGTATCAAAAATCAAGCAAACAAAACAAAACAAGACCACCCATGCATGTAGAGGTAGAAAGGGTGCATAAAAAGGTAATGTGATAACAGCAGTCAGCGTGGGTTGCACCTGTATTAGCATTTTGTCTTTGAGTAGTTGTTTTGATGCACAGCTTCACGTTTGCCTTTCCTTAGCCCATGGTAGCTCAGGTTGAAGAACAGTTTTGGTAGCTGTTGATCCAGACTTCTCTGGTGTTCCAGAAACACAGCAGGTAATTTGGGCACTAACCTGAATGGCTGCTCCCTTGAAACAGCTTTGGACTAGAGCCACGATGGGCAAAGTCAGTAGAGGACACGGCTGAATCTAGTCCATAGCACTGGACTCCAGGTAATGTAGGTGCAGGGTTAGTGCTTCTGCAGTCTGCTGAGCTGCCTTTCTTTTACCCAACACCTTGTTAACGTAGACACACTTATAATAGCAGGTATCTCAATGCACCAATGGCCTGCAGTTAATATATCCGTTGCAGACATCAAGGCAAGGAAGAGACTGGAGAAAAGATTTGCAGGAGGACAGAGATAGCCATAATTGATATAATTTAGCTAATTAATCTTGATGGCACACTTGAGAGGGAAATATTATCACCCCTGTAGACGTGAAGGGAATTGGTGTAAGAGGTGGCATGGCTGAACCAATTTGACATTGGCCGGCTGGAACTAGAGCCGGGAGCTCTGCGTGCCCAGCTCTCTATTTGTTTTTCATTTTATTCCAAGCTTTCCTAAATAGGGACGTAGGCCTTTGCTGTGTATTTGCAACTGAGTTCTTAAATAGCTTTTAAAGTGTCTGTAAATAGCTTAGCCATGTCCATGTAAGGCATCCCTTCCTTCTCTTAGATGCTTTCTTCGGAGTTTTTGTTTCTGCCTAGGCCTCAATTTTTCACACCTTGTTTAGGCTTGTGTTTACTGCAGCTCTACTGTTTCAAGTTTCCTACCTCCTTAAGACCACAAAGCACTTCAAGAAAGGATTTCCATGTATTATATTTTGTTCTAAAAGCCTTATCTCGTACAGACATACTTGCCATTTTCTGTTTATATATATATATATATATAAAATAATGTTTCAAAACTATTTTATATGCAGCATTCTGCTTCCATTGCCTGGGTTAAGATCTCTCCCTGGCGCTGCGCACAATGAAACATTCTGCCTAAGAAAAGTTAACAATGTGATAAACACTGATGCAGTGTTTCACTGTTCTTTCTTTTTTTTTTTTTTTTATTGTTTGTCATCCTTTTGTCAACTTTCCATATCATTCCCCACAATGCTTTGTACTGGGTTTTCTTTGAAAATTCCTTTCCCCTGAACTTACCATGAACTTGTCTGTAAAATATGGCCATAAAATGCCACCGACAAAACAAAACCAAACCCTCTATTCACTAATAAAAGAACAACACCCAGTCTCTCTCCCATCCCTCACTAAAATATATATATAAAAAGCATAGAATTCATACAGGGGGAAAAAAAAAAGCAACTTTTTGGTTGCAAGGATAATGTAGAAAGTGAAGCCTGGTGGAAAGCTGAAGTCACCAGTCACGAGGTTCTGGTTTAAGTGCTGCGTGTGTTCTGTGATTCGCTCTGTTTGTTCTCACTCGACTCATGGCCATTTAGCTGGTAACGTCAAAGGCGCTGGGATTAAACGCGGTGTGATCGAGGGGGAGGAGGAGGACTGTGTTTCTCGAGGTGTTCTGGGGGAGGAGAAGGATTATGCATGTGCCTTATGTAATGAGAGAAGAGGATGGCGAATTAGGATGTATACAAGGAGGAGGTGGGAGGATTATCTCTTGATGTAAAGGGGAGAGAACTGCAGCTGTTTTGATCCTTGTGGAAAACATCAGAAATCTACTACCACCTCATAGTTTTCCCACTTCCCATTTTAGAGGAGGGATTTTTCTTCTGATCTGTTGCTGTGCTCTCTGGCAGGGTTTTGGCCTGTGGCACCTGCATGGGGCTGCCCAGCAGCGTGTGGGGAGACCTCAGCTCCCTGTGAGAGCGACTTTCCTTCTCCACCATAACTGCTGTTTCCTGTTCTGGCTCCAGGAAACCAAATCTCAAAGCATAAGGAGAAATAAATATAACAAAAAAGCAAATGTAAGAAGAAACAAACGTAAGGAGAGTCACCGGAAGCAGCATAGTGAATTTGGGTAGGGTTTTTTTTTTTTGTGTTTCATTCTGCCCCTGCCTCATGAGCCAAGCTCATTCCGAAGTAAAAGTATAGGCTGAGACACTTCCATCCCCAAAGAATCATTATGCAGTAAGTGTCCACAATAAAAGAGAATGCTGATTTTGAAAATTGCATCATAAGCTACTATTTTTTTTTTCTACTCACTCAAGTGACTGAGTTATCTCAGTTTAAAAGATCTTCAGATGCAGTTGGAACAGGCTAAGAGCACAGAAAGTTACAGTGGCTCAGCTGGGCTGTGGTAACCCGTTAAGCTTGCTGGGTTTGTCTCTCAGTTCTGCCTGCAAGTGCTCTGTAGATGCATTTATCCTGCCCGTGCTAACACTCATTTTCTGTAATACTGAGTTTATGCTTAGAACAGCTGAGTAAAGTAGGCAAAGGTAGTCTGAAAGACTCTCCCCAGGAGCTAAGTAACAATAAATCAAAGCTTGGATGCTTTTATATCCTCCTTATTTTTGCCAAATAATACTTAGATTATAATAATACCTAATTATAACGTTCAGCTGTTACACAGTGCTTTTGACTCACGGATTTCAAAGTACTTTATCAAAGAGGTAGCTTACTATTATTTCCATTTTTATCAGTGGAGAAATGACAACAAAAGTGGTTAAGATCACCCACCCAAACAAAGATCAAGCTGGAATAATGTATGTGCGTGCAATAATGTTTTTACTCTGGGTTATGTTTCCTACCCATTGGATCCTAATAATGTTCTTAGAAAGGTGAAATTTTGAAGAGTTCCTGATGAGAGACGGCGTTCAGGACGTGATAACTGCATGGGGCATCAGGGCTGCACCTGAAAATTCTCTCTGAAAAGATTCAGTGTTTAGTTACAGGTTCCCAGGGGAGGAGATGGTTATCACCTTGTGAAATCCGTCCCCTCCTCTCCCGTGCATCAGTAAACAAGGAGGTGGGAGCGTGTGCCCTGTGAGTGCTCGAACACTTTCTCCTGTTCTCCTGTGCTTGGCCCTGCTATCTGGGTGTGAAGAGGTGCTGCTGGAAGGATCTCAGTTTAGGTCCACCCCCACTGCCTGGCATGGACTAGTTTATTTTTAAAAACCTCCACAAGACTCTATAGTGCTATTTGCAGGAGCCAAACAAAGCCCTAAGAGGCATATACGTTAGGAGAGGAAGTATTTTCAGGGCTTCCGAATCTTTGATTATTATTTTTGGACCCGGGATTGGGATAATTTTTGTTTTCTGTGTATGAACAGTACAGTTGGCAAGTTGTGGAAGGCACCTATAAAAACTGAAGACGGGGGAAGCTTTCCCTGCTGGAAAGCACCAGTTGGTAAGGACCAATCTTTTCTTAAAAGAAGTGATGTTATTTCTGGAGACCAGACAAAAACAAATCAGATGCATTATTTATATAACTCAGCGATGGTGCCATAAGTAGCCAGGTCCAAGGTGAGGTCAGTGATAGGGCAAGGTGGGGACCAAGCCTACCAGGTACATTGTAATGCCTGTAGATTTGCTGTAGCTTTTATTTTCCAGTGCCATTGTTTTTTCCAACATGATCATTTCTGCTTCCTCACCCACCCACTATTGAAAAAAAAATCACAAAAGGTTTCAATATACAGTAGTTAATTACTATATTACAAGCTCTAATTAAATTCTTGGAGTCTCTGCACAGTATGATGTCCATGCCAAGAGGGACATATCCCGTCCTTAAGTGAATACATGTTCTTGTCAAGTTAACTTATCTGCATTTTACTCACATGAAATATTCCTCATCTCTTGCTTCTTGACACACATGACTGATAAATGTTTTAAAGGCACATTTAACATTGGTATTTTTGTCATATGAAATGACAATGACTTCAATAATTCCCGGATTTTATTTTATATAAAGTGACATATTATGTGATGGCAGACTCCCCAGACTTTAATGTAAGCTGCACACTGGTAAAAATATAGATTGCATCAAAGCTTGATCTTAATGCGATGCAAACCTGCATATCTCATGTTTCAAATGCAGGCAAGTAGTTAAAACTAAAAATGTTAAATATTAAATTAGCTCTTACAAATACCATGGACACTCCGAAAAGTCAGAGCTCATGTTACTCTATTAGCTGTTCAGGTTTCTTTGAAGCATTTGATGAACAGGCATTTTTTTCAAGCTTTTTCATAACTGAGTCATCTGAGAAGAGAGATACAGTGGAAAGATACCTAGATTGTTATCAAGTCATTTGCAGTTTTAAATGAAGTGTTAAATAGAGTTTCGTGCATTCTTCTATATTTTTCATCATAGATCTTTAGGGTCATAGGTAAAATTTTAACTCAGAATTTTAGGTAAGGAAAGATTTACACCCATCTTGTATCTGTGGACAAATGTATCTTAAACTACTCTACTTTTAAGAGAACTTTAGAAGTCACAAACCAATAATTTTGTTTTCACATTGAAATAAATGAGAACTATCATTGTGCTTGACCTTAGAGTTCCATTAGATCAGATGTCTCCAGGAATTATGTGTGTGTGTGTGTGTAGCTTAATGACAGTGAAATTTAACTGAATGAGCTTTGTGTTGGCCTCATTATTCATCTGATATTAAACCTTTATATTAGACCACGTCAACACTTACCCTGACTTTGGCCCTCATTCAACTTAGTACTTAAACACCTGGCTAACTTTAAGGGCCTCCATAAGCACTTACTTACTCAAATGCTTAAAGCTAGGCACTAGCTGAATATATCTGTTTATGTCACAGTTAAATAGTAATGCAGTATTTAACAAGTATGTTATATTGGCAGCAAGCAGATGGACTCATATGTATGATAGCTGCGTCTATAACTTAATCTCCATCTTCATTTGGAAACACTACAAAGACCTGCAAGCTGCCAAATATCACGTCTTGATTATGCCCATGATAAGTGGGAAGAAATAGTTCATGCGCATAGAATAGTGTATCCCAGCCTTGGTTGAAAATGTAGTCATGTTCTTTGAAGCTGAGATATAACTTTTAACATGACTTGTAATTAAGCTTTGGACTGAAATTGCTGTTCAAAGCTGCCAGAAAACGCTTTGTTCGGTTTATGGTGGTGCACAGTGCTGACAAAACCACGAGCGAGAACTGGGTTCAGTCTATGGTTTGAGTTCTGTTCATTCATTTATTTTACTAATTCTGACTTTCCTCTCTGCAGGTGTTGATACATTCAAAATAGGCAAGTTCTACCTGTGAAGTGAATATTGATAAGAATATTACATTGCAAAATACAGGCCATTCCAGGCTGAGGACAGTAGGCCAAATAGATTTACCTCTAATATGAGTAGACAAGTGGCAGATGTGTCATGAGCAAGTGAAACAGAGTTTGCCCCATTATCTACACACTTCTCACACAATGAAATGGCATCTTTGATGTGAAGATGATCAGAGAAATAGCTTATGAGACAGAGAATTTCACCAGGATTTGAGACAAACTTGTATCTGTGACTCAGCAAGGGCAAATGTTTAAAAAAATTGAATGCATGTGTTTTACAAATAATTTACTTTTAGTTTTTGGCTTATTTAAGGAGCTTGGCAAAGGTTTTGGAGGAGTCCATAAGATTTTGGGGGCATGAATTGCTCTTTCTTTTTGCTAGTCAGCTTCATTTCTGACTTTTCATTAAAAAGCCTACATCATTTCTATTTCTCTTGGGTCAAGTTACAGGCTAGTCAAGTTACGAGTGTAACGGTGATTTAAATGCATCTGGGTTGATTTGCAAAAGTGGATGTGCTGGCCTATTGTAGTTCAGTTTTCACTTCAAATAAAGCCCTCCCTCCTAGAAATCAAATCAAACCATGAGGAAAGACAACGCTTCAGAGTGGCTCATATCCCAGAGCGTTAGGTGCTCCCCTAAACCACGTTAGAGCCAGGTTTAGGGCTCTGATCTGAAGGAGGGCTTTGAACTTTGATTTTGGGAGGGTATCCCTCTTGCTGACCTGCGAGCTGTTTTGGGGTGTTTATGTTTCCCTGCCTCCTTCAACTCAGTCATTCCAGGCTTGAAGAAGTTTGCTATTGACACTATCCAGTTTTTGTTAAAATTCCAGTAACCCAACATTTCCCTATCAAGATGCATTTAGTCGAAAAAGTCAGAACTAGGACTACTTTGCTGGGTCCAGTCTGGCTGGTGCAGCAAAGCCAGGGCCACGATGGGAGACAGAAAAGCTGCAGCAGAGGAACAAGTGAATCATTTTAGCCTGTGAGGAACTGACTCTTACGCCCGTTGGGAATCCCTTGAACTCCAATAGAAGGAGAAAGGATCTACACTAGCAAACTCCCCTGCAGGGCTGTCAGCTGCAAATTGAATTTTTGCTGCAGGGAAGAACCAGCACTAGAAACATATGTAACTTGTGACCTTTGATTTTATTATTTCTTGTTACACTTTCATAGCCTTTTTTCTTTGTTACTGATTTCATTTGGAAGAAAGTGCTTTCATTGGCTTCCCCCTTCAAATGGTATCTAACTTCACTGCAAACGTAGTATTATTTCCTCATCCTGCGTTTCTTTTGCTTCCTTAATACTGAAGTAGTAGAATGGTAGAATGGTAGAATGAAATGCTGCTGTTGGATTCAGGGATCCCCAAGCACCTTCTATTGGAGCACAGCTTAAAGAAGATGTGTTTCCTTTGCTTAGTCATCTGTATCTCAAGAAACATCCCACCAAGCACGAGGAGGTGGCCAGGAGGCTTCCAAGGAAGAGAACTGCTGCTCTTTGGGGGTGATGTGAGGTTGGGGTCATCTGGATATTGCAAAATTTCCCTGACTTCTGAACTCCTTGCACCTGTCTGTCCTGTGCTGCTTTTCTCTACAGGTGATGAGAAAGATGTTTTTTCACCATGTGATGCCTTGCCTGGCTTCCCTGCGTGTGCAGTGAAGTTTGGGAGCAGTGAGGCCGTTTCTTGATGAATTGCCATGTCCTTGGAGCCTCGCGTGGCAGGGTCCTGGTGTTGGTTGAGGACTGTTAAGCAGTAGTGAACCCCAGATAACGCCCAGGAGTGGTCATTACCCTTCTCTTGTAATACCTGCCCAATTGTTGGACCAAACTGGGAGCCTTGGCAGAGCTGCCTGAAGGTATGACAGGCTTAATCAATAGCTTTGCCTTTCATTTTTCCTTTCCCCTCCCTTCCTCCCTTTCCCTTTCACTTTCAAAATTTCTTTTTTGAAATAAATTATTGCCATACTCTAAACATTTGGTTTTCCAAACCATCATTCCTTGTTTCAAGGGGAGCTTTCACATGAGGTCCCTCTTCAAAGTGAATATATATGATAAGACAAATTGTTTCAAAACTTGCTTGCAAGGCCAATAAAAAGAGATGTTGTAGTGCAAATTACCCTTGCAAATGCTCTCTAAAAAGCTAATAACATTTTTTTCCCCCCAAAGCATAGTTCCCAGCCAAAAGGATAGTTTCTCTTTCATGTTCATTTGCCACACAGATTTATAAAATGATCCCAAATCCTTGCATAGGCTGTGAGGGATTGCAGCTTTTGAACTGCTGAATTGGAAAAGCTATTACTGGAAGAGAAAAGTTTTCAATTTCAGTCAGATTGGGTCAGGATGGTATAAACTCAGCCCTCCAAGTTTTGGTGTAAGATGGAAGGCTGTGTCTCCTTTGTTGATAATTTTCATAGTAAGATTCACAAGGTTTTGTGTTTAAAGGCATGAAATGAGATGATAAGAATGTAAGGAAAAATCATTAGCATATTCAGTGCTTTAATTTTTTTTTCCAAGTAAAAACAGTCGTTTTAATTTGCTTTCTGCAGAACATGGTATAATTGGAAACTTTTCAGAAACAGAACTATTAGGCAAGTGGTCAACATCTTCAGAGATGAGGTCCAAACATTCTGCCCTGCAGCTTGTCCTCTCCTCAAGCGCACACCATGATCCCTTTGGCTAGGGATTTTTTTCCTGGCAAGTGGCATTTTCTCCTTCTGTAAAACCCACAGTTGGTCCTTGTAGTGGTTGGGGGCAAGAGGTGCCCAGCCCAAGGGTCAGCAAACTGGATTTCCAACAGAGAGAGACTTTGAAAACCGAAACAGGGCCAAATTGCTTCTCCTTCGTGCCGTTTTGAGAGGGGACTTCCACAAAAATCCAACAGTAGCTCGTGTGCAACGGTGTCTCCTGTTTACTGAGATACGGTGTCTGGTGGGATACACGCTATGCTGGAGAGTTGCCGATCTCTCTGTCCGGGCGCTCTTGGACTGAAGCGGAGGTGCAGCAGATGTGCCTGCGGAGCCCGGCCCCACGTCCTTCCCTGGCAGACACGGCCCGCGGCGAGGCTGGCGAGCGGGGAGCTGCTCTTTGCCCATGCTAAGTGCTCCTGACGTCCTTCCGAAGGGCCGCGCGCGCCTGGAGCCAGCCCTGTCGGCGGCCCCCGCTTCCTGCCGGCCCTTAATGTGGTAACCGCAGCTTATCGCCTGCATTAGCCTCTCATGGAGACCGAGAGGAGCCGCTGGCAGGAACCCCCCGGCTCCCTGCGTGCGCGCGCTCCGCTCCCGCCTTTCCCGGCCCTGCCCGCCTGGCTCCGGGGAGAGCTCCGTGTGCGCCGTCGGAGCTCCCGACCCACTTGCAGCGTGGGAAGGAGCGCGGGAGAGGCCGCCAGGGAGTTTGTGGCCTTACATATTAACATATGTGCTTGAGGCCTCGGAGAGGGCCCCTCGCGGGAAGAGCGAGGGAGCGCGGCCCGAGCAGGTGGCTGGCTTTGTTGTTTCTATAGCAGCCCCAACGAGGGGAGAGAAACGCCTGTTTTAACACTAAGATATTCAGCCAAAAAAGAAAAGAAAGCAAAACGAAACAAAAAATCCCCTGACAATTACAGGAAGCCCCCCCCCCCTTTTTTTTTTGTTATTATTAAAGAAATTGCATTAAAGATGAATGAGCATATATTGGAATAATTGTGTTTTAAGGTGTGCAACATTAAAAGGTGCTGAATGGAATATCGACTGTTTGGTAGGAACAGTAATAATGAGATTTCTGTCACCTAATCTTACAATAATTGGGTTATTACTATGCAAATTAAGGTATTACTTAAAAAAAAAAAAAAAGGAGGTAAGACAGATCCTTGAGGCAGCCATTTATCTATCCTTAAAGCTATGCTGTCGATTCTCTTTAGGCTGAGGATCCTTTTTTAAACAATTTGGAGATGCTAATTTCATTATTTTTTCACCTGTTTCCTACTAGAATGTTTTCTATTCTCCCCAGGTAGCAGGCCAGGAGTGGTGGTTTTTATACACTTACTAGTCTCTTATGAAATCCTTTAGGAATAATTAGATCAAGCAGCTCTGATTATTACCTTTTTGTCCCTCTAGCTTTTAAAGAAAATAATGGTGTGTGTGTTTTTCTTGAGCTTCTTATGGCAAGATCACAGAGAATGTACATGATTTTTCTTGTTATCTTTCTTATAGTAAAAAAATATATTTGCCACGTGGTTTTACCTTACTTCTTTTCCATTAGTTGATAAGATTTATTTACTGGCCTGCTATCAGTTTTGAAGAGAAATCTAGGAGTACTCAGCATTTATACTTTCTGCTTTGGAACCTGTTTGATTTTACTGCTCCTATTACAGGTCCTATGGTATTTGCTCGGTCCCAGGTGGACAGAGGTGATATTTAAGATAGGGAATCTCCTTGTTTCATGAGAATTAGTTTCCTCGTAATGCATAGTATTTGTTAGAGTTTTGTTTGCAGAAATAAAAAGCGCCTGCAGAGGTGCTAAATTAAATCTAGAATTTGACATCCTCTGTCAGCAATTTGCCTGGGCAAGCAGTGCAAGACACAGCGGCTGGATCTCGTGTACTTAGAGCATGTTACTCTGTCTCAGATCCTCCTTTGCTCTTCTTGCTAGCAAGCTCCTGGTGACTCTTGTTTTCCCCTTCCTGATCACTGCTCTTCTGCCCTGCAGTGAAGGCTATTTCTGATTCTGTAGCCTCAGCTAATACTCACTTTTAATACTTTTTTTTTTTTTTTTTTTTGAATGCCTATTTCCTGAGAGAAGTATAGTCATCCAGAATGGACACAGAGTTACCGCTGGATTACCTTAAACTTTACCGTTTAATCATAGAATCATAGAATGCTTAAGGTTGGAAGGGATCTCCAGAGGTCATCTAGTCCAAACCGTGCTACACACGCAGGGTCACCTAGAGCACATGGCACAGGGCTGCGTCCAAGCAGGTTTGGAAGATCTCCAAAGAAGGAGACTTCTCTGGGCAGCCTGTTCCAGGGCTCTGTCATCCTCACAGTGAAGAAATGCTTCCTTAAGTTCCTGTGGAATTTTTGGTGCTTCAGTTTGTGGCTGTTTCCTCTAGTCCTATTGCTGGCCACACTGAAAAGAGGCCGGCCCCCTCCTCCTCACTGCCTCCCTTGAGGTATTTATAGACACTGATCAGGTCCCCCCTCAGCCTTCTCTTCTCCAGCCTGAACAGACCCAGCTCCCTCAGCCTTTGCTCATAGGGCAGATGTTGCAGGTCCCTGATCATCCTCGTAGCCCTGCGCTGGACTCTCTCCAGCAGCTCCACATCCCTCTTGTACTGGGCAGCCCAGAACTGGGCACAGTCTCCAGATGTGGCCTCACCAGGGCTGAGTAGAGGGGGACGATCACCTCCCTCGACCTGCTGGAGACGCTTTTCTTAATGCACCCCAGATCCTGTTGGCCTTCTTGGCCACCAGGGCACACTGCTGTCTCATGGTCAACTTGTCGTTCACCATGACCCCCAGGTCCCTCTCTGCAGGGCTGCTCTCCAGCAGGTCCACCCCTAATCTGTCCTGGTGTCCGGGGTTATTCCTCCCCAAGTGCAGGACCCTGCACTTACCCTTGTTGAACTTCATGAGATTTCTAAGCGCCCAGTCCTCCAGTCTGTCCAGGTCCCTCTGGATGGCAGCACAGCCCTCAGGGCTATCAGCTACTCCTCCCAGTTTCGTATCATCAGCAAACTTGCTGAGGGAGCACTCCAGCCCTTCATCCAGGTCGTTAATGAATAAGTTGAACAGGACCGGACCGAGGGCCAACCCCTGAGGGACACCGCTAACTACAGGTCTCCAACTAGACTCTGCGCCACTCACTACCACTCTCTGAGCCCTTCCATCGAACCAATTCCTAATCCACCTCCCCGTCCACTCATCTATCCCACATCTTCGGAGCTTGCCCAGGAGGATGCTAAAAGGGACGGTGTCAAAAGCCTTGCTGAAGTCCAGATAGATGACATCCACCACTCTGCCCTCATCTATCCAGCTAGTCACTCCATCATAGAAGGCGATTAGGTTAGTCAAGCAGGATTTCCCCCTGGTGAATCCATGCTGGCTACTCCTGAGCACCTTCTTCTCCTCCACGTGTCTGGAGACGGCAGCCAGGATGAGCTGTTCCATCACTTTCCCGGGGATGGCGGTGAGGCTCACCGGCCTGTAGTTACTCGGGTCCTCCTTCTTGCCCTTTTTGAAGACCGGAGTGATGTTGGCTTTCTTCCAGTCCTCCAGCACCTCCTCCGTTCTCCAGGACCTTCCAAAGATGATGGCGAGCAGCTTGGCTATGACATCCGCCAGTTCCCGCAATGCTCTGGGGTGCATCCCATCAGGGCCCATTGCGCCTCATTTTCTGTTGTCAGTGTATGTGGGATGTAAGTGTACCTAAAATTTGCCTGTCTCAAGGGTAGTTAAAGGAAATAAGTTTACTTCATTATTTACTTACATAATTATATTGTGAGGTGAATTACAGCATTCTGAGAACACGTTTATTGATTAAAAGATTAACAAACATCGATTAGTCAGAATTTTTCAAGTGTTTTGTTTCACGAATTAGTAACATACATAGTGATGATGCTAAGTAATTTTACAAGAACTTCCACTGGGACCATGAACAGAAGAGCAACTACCTGCAGATCAGCAATGATGTGGGGTCCCACTTCCCATAGTACCTGCCATCCATGCAAGATGAAAGAGCAAGAGAAAGCTCTGAAGCTACTAACTAGGGGTTCACAAGAGATAGGGGTACTAGGGGTACTAGGGGTTCACAAGAGATAAAGTTCCTATATTGGCTCTTAACTAACAATTTCTGCTATACTCAGATTCTTGCTTGATTAACAACTCTGGAACAAGCCATTGACCTCATGGACCCCAGTTTGTTTGACTTAATGATTGGGAAGAGTTGTTTAGCTAGGTGAATCTGAAGAAAAGATGCAGTTTGGATTTTTGTTTGCATCTGAGTCTGAGTTGAGTCTTGTGACAAATACCAACTGTAGTAGAAACAACAAGATGTACAGAAGAAAAAAAAAAAAAAAAACATGCATTTTCTTCCTGGAAGGGTCATGTAAGCCTGTCTCTGTAGGCCTTGCTGCAACATTGATCCTAATGAGGGGCATGGCTGGCCTAGCTGCAGTGAAAGAAAATAACGCTGAAGTGTTTTCCAGAATTCACAGTGAGAATGTTTGAAGTTCAGAAAGATTATTTTATTTAAGAAGGGTTTGGTTTAACACATATGCGTCCTGCCCTGGTGATTGCTGGTGGTTGCCAGGAAGTTCTCCAAGAAATCTGCAAAATGTCTAATCTGCCTAGCAGACGGGAGTGGTATAAAATTGTGTGAAAGTCCAGAGGGTTTTAATTTTTTTTCTCTCCTTTTATTTTTTTTTAGAAGTAGTTTTGAATCATTTAGATAAGATGCTTACGTGAAGTTTGAATTCTTTCTTTTTACCTATTTGAACAAAACCTCCAATCCTGTGAGGAATTAGTCCTTCCCTTGTCAATCACAGAGTGAACAACTAAAGAAGTCCTGGATTGTGGGACTGATAAATGAAAAAAATAACTATCTTTAGGAAGGAACTGAAATTCCAGCAACTCCCTCATATGTTTTGGTTGGTACTACCAGTATATTCCCATGCTGGAAGACCCTTGGGATAACTGGCTAGGTAGGAAGATGTCATGGCTTGGCCACAGAGTACACGAATGTACCCCAGGAGCACTGGCACATCAAGCAGGGAAGCAGGGCATCCCATGATGGTGCTAGAGGGCACCATTGTTGATGAAATAAAACCTATTGCACCAGGGCTGCATTTCTTCTCACCAAGCAATACTGCTTTGAGGGGCCTTCATGTGCTCAGGTGAACAACTACCACCCCACTGTGGCTTTATATCTACCCTAGGTTCTCAATCAGCTCTACCTTGACTACTTTTAACTGCACCTCAACTAACATCCTTTGATAGCACACCAACCTGTGCAAAACTGGGTGAAACAAGCAATAAGGAATGCAAATGCTCCTTCCCCATATGGCTAAATACTAACACCTGAGCCAGGTGATAGCAGTTCCCTTGTGGAGGTGACCAAGAAAGGCAGCCCCTGTAGCAGGTGAATCTGTTTAGCAGACACACATGCAGAGAGGAGTGCATGAAGGGGCTGCAGGACCTATATGGGTTGCAGGTATTTTGTTTCTCTTTATGTCTTTTAATATAGCTTATTGTTGGTCTCTTAAAGTTCTCATGTGCTGCTTGATAACTGTTACCTGCTTGGAGGTGTAAGTTTGGGTCTTGGTCTATTACAGTAGCAAAGTAAAGTGTGCAGGAGCTTTGACATCTGAGTGGAAGGGGCAGCATACTTTACTTTTACTCTTAAAACCTATGAAGACTTTTTCTTTTAATCGGCTGTTGGGGAGTTTGTGTGCTGAGCCACAGAAGCACTTTGTGCTCTCTAGAGTCTTTGGCTTTAACTGTAGATATAAGGCAATTATATTAGTTATTTTATAGGCTGTTCCTCTTTTTTAAAGGTAGGTGCAAAAAGAAAAAAAAAAAAAAAGTCCCACCTTTATGTTTGAAGTCACTGCTGTTGAGGCTTCAGTAACAGGCGAAAGAAGGCCTTAACAGTTTTAAGATGAAGCAAAACTGGCTGAAATGTGTGTTTAGATAGCACAAGATTGGTTGGGAATGAGATGTGGGAGTCATCAGCACAGAGGTGGGGAATTGGAGCCATTATTCCACAATGATGTGAAAATACAGAGCTATAAGTGCATATAATTGCTCAGATACTACAGGGACATTAAAAATACACAGTATTTTATATAACATAGCAATTTGTAAGAATACAGTAGCAGTTAGTGTGGGGGTAGTGGGGAAACCCTGTAATTATTGGAATATGATGTTAATAGATTCAATAATAAGCTTGCAAAGCGACTTCAAATACATTTTTTTTTCCTCTGGATTTCCTCTCTCCTTCCTTTTCCATTGCTCAGTTTAACCGCCCTCGTGTCCCTGTCCTTCCTTTCCCGCTGGCTGGAGGGCCACGCGGGCCCCCCGTGCAGTGGCAGGCAGGTGACTCTCTCTGCTCATCGCGCTTGGTGCTCACCAGGGCCATTGAGCTTGCTGCGTGAGAAGCATCAACGCGCTCATTCCCTTCTGCCGTGAGGCTCACTTGCCAACATCCCCTTTCCCGGGGGAGCTGTTTCTGCAGCGGGTTCAGCGCTCAGCCCCCGTGTGGGTAACCTGTGAGTGGGAGTAATCTGGGCTTTTAGGCAAGTGCAAGCTCATGATGCAAACCAGATGAAGGTCTTGTTGATACGTGATGCGTTGTGTGTGCGTTGATAGTGCTGGGGTGCGTATCAAGGGGAAGGCTGTGTAAAGGGAGGAGTGCTCATGGTAAAGTTCTGATATTTCAGTCATAGTAGGTGACTGAAAATGTGAGTGGATGACCTGGGACAGTGTCTATCTAACTAGAAGACAGGAAGGCTTCATGCATCAAAAGTAATTTTTCTCAACTTAAAATTTCTGTGGATCAGGTGAACTGATGCAGAGTTACTCTTCAAGGAGAGCAGGAGTGAAATTTAGAATTAGTATTATAGGGTTATTCTTATGCCCTGTATCTTTTCATTGCTCGGGGTTTTTGCCTTTCTGCCTTTTTCATAAAACTGAGGTCTCCTTTTCAGTGTTCATGCAAAACTTGTAGTTTCATGTTGCATGGTTTCATGTCCCTTTTAGTTTCCTTAAGAGTTTAGTCTTTGACTAAAACCCGAAACCCAACATAAAACTCTACCGAAACCACCACATTTTGCATAGTTTCCACCAAAAACCCATAAATTGGCCCGAGTTCACTGTAAGTTTGGCCTGGATATATGAAAAAAATTATTGGAGTCTTACTGCTGATTTCTTATAGCTTGATGTGCTGTTTTTGAGCCTGAAAACCAGAACCCAGTACTCTTCTGAAGTCATCGCAGATCCTGATTAGCAGTCCTGAAGTTTTGTGACCTTCAAGGAGCTTAGGGTTCCTCTTGTGACCTAGCAAACCACTTAAGCTGACCTGAAATGCGTGTCTATCTCTTGTGCAGTTTCCCAGGTGTACAGTAAACGGGAGCAGTGGGGCAGAAAAACACCTTGTCTCCTTTTGTGATATATGAAGGGGTCTATGGGCAGGCCTGTAAACGTGCCCAGTGTGCCCCTAATCATAGGTTTTGGAGTATCAGGGATGCCAAATTCTTCAGTGGAGGTAGGGACCTGAGGAGCGTGGTGTGGTTGTTGGAGGGTTAATGGCATAAGCATTACTGCAGTCTTAGTGTCTGTGTTTTTGATTTGAGGAGTGAGGGTTATTCTTGCATTACTTCATTTCAGTTTGAAATGTCAGTTGCTACCAACCTGCTGATAGTTTTTAGGTGCTCGTTCTGTGCAGTCTGAGCGTGTATAACTTCGGTTTGTTGTTCACCACCTGAAACACTTTGACTCCTTAAAGGTTTAGGCCATTACCTTTAAGTGGTTTCCACAGTTTTCACCTGTCGATCCTATTCCTGGGCTCAGGTGTTGCACTTGTGTTGCAAACTGGACTTTGATTCAATTTTGGTCAAACCTGTGGGTCCCAATTGCCAGGGCCGCCTCCTCTACCTTAGGAGCAGTAGGCTCAGGCAATTTGTGTTGTGTTCTGGCGAATTGCCATTGGGGTTATTGTGTGCTGTTTAGTTTTGATATCTACTTTGGCTTCAAATCTGGGCGTAATTCCCCTTTGTATCTCGTTTGGAAGTGGCGCTGTCGCTTGGTCATTGCGGCCCGTTTCGGAAGAGGGCGGCCTGTGAGCGACAGCCGGGGCAGCGGTGCCCTCGGAGCCTGGTGACGCAGGCCGGGTGCTCCCGCTCCCAGCGGAGCCGGCCTCCACGCCTGTGGATACATATGCTCACACACACAGATATTTATATACAGTCGTTGGACTTGGCCAAGCTGAGGTCTTAATGAAGCTTATAATGCTAGGGCTTGTGGACCGTAGTGGCCAGGGTCACTGTTAAAGATCAGTGGATTCAGGAGCTGCTTCTCCTCCTGCCTTTCCATGTGGGACAGCGCAACACTGTGAGGGAAACCAGGATCTATAGGTGGGTTACCATGAAAAGCCTCCTTCCTGAGGTGTATTTCAGATTGCCTTTATCCACTTGCTTCTCTTTAGAAAAATGATATTCCATTTATTTCTTACAGTATTCTCTCAGCAATGGGCATACTATATCTTCCCTGGTATTTTTCTCTTGATCTGAGCAAACGAGGTTTGCTGAGGTTGCTCGGGGATTTCTTTGGCAGCAATTCGGTAGATGGCAACACTACAATCAACTCAGACCTAACTACTGCCTCTCCCTAATGTAAGGAATGGGAATTATTTTGATCTTGAAGTGAAATCTTCTAAGTAAGCTTAGCTATTTTTCAAGTCAGAGAAACATAACCTATTATTTGGATTGGATTTGCAATTTAACAAGGTGAGCATTTTATTGGATTCTTCTTATAAAACATCAGTGTCCAAATCTTCACTGATATTTGAAGGTGGATAGAAACCCCGGCTGAAGACAGTACTGAAACCTTCTTCCAGGCCCATTTGCCACTATTATATTAATCTAACTTTCATGTATGTAACATCCTTCAGCACACAGACTATCCAGACAATTTACAAACATGTGCCCTGATTCCTTGGAGAAATCTGCAGTCAGCCAAGCTTAAATTTGTCCGGGGTCACTTAGGTTAATGACTTGATCCCTTCAGAAGGGGCTGCAGTTTTAATGAGCACGGTGCTCGGAACCTCTTCCTGAGCTCTCATCCCAAACCGAGCACCTCTCTTGGCACGGTGTCAGTGTGCCGACCCCCTGGCCACCAGTGGGAAGAGGGTCACCCATTCAACCAGCTATGCGACCTGCAGGACCTTCCCTGGCCCCTGCCTCTGGTCCATCTGCTTCCGAGGTGTGGGCTGGTCAGATATCAGCCTAGTACCTCGTGTTCATATGTTGTTGTTTTATGAGCTTCTTAGCCTATTTTTTGTGTTTATTAGGGTGGGAGGAGAAAGGTGGAAGCATAGTATTTTCTAAACAGAGTTCAGGGCATAACCTACCTGTTGGACTTTATCCTAAAAGGAGTCAAAGGGAGTGATGATTTTAATTTAGCAGGAAGACTAGGGGTGGTTTTGAGTCCTGGTGGTTTTGAAACGGATATTTATGGGGACAAGCATGATGTGTGCATGCAGCAGTCCGCCGCTGCCTAATGCCAGATGTCAAGCACTTCACTGTTCCCATTGCTTAGGTCTAAAATATGTGTTTGTGCATAATATAAACTTGGTTTTACAACCACTCACATTTAGACTGATTATAGGAGCTGCACTACATCTGTGTATCTCTTGCCTGACTCTTCGGTCAGGAAAGTATTAAAAAAAAAAAAAAATGCAAATTTTTCTTTCATTTTGCTTCTGAGGTTTAAGAGATTCGTCCTGAAGAAATATCTCATTATAACATGTAAGACTTTTTTGTTGCATTATGACAAATGACTATTGCGTATGCAGGACTCTGAGTCCTTAAGCATGTAAAGCCCAATTCAAGAATATCCTTGAATACTGTTTAATATTAAACAGACACATAAAATATTGGAGTCAGGTAGGTATACTCTCAAAGATAGCATTTTTTTTAAAAAATGCTGATAATTAAACTGTGTGCACAATAATTACACTCGATATCATGTTTAATGTTTACATTTTCCTATTAACTTTACTATTATCTGCATTCATGAGCTATTCATAGACAGCGGTGTATTTATCCAGATAACTAGAAAAGCAAACATGCAATTGATGAGATTTTTGCTCTGAAATCATTACGTTGAAGAAGCTGGAATTTCATCCCATATATCCAAGCAGGGAGCGCTAGCGTAAGTGGTTTTTACACAATATTCTTATGTGAACTGTACTGTCACAGTTAGATGTTGCTGCAAGGCTATTTGAAATTAGTCATTTAGATAAATCAAGTATTATTTTACAGGGTTTATCAGTTTGTCACTGCTTCCCAATTCTGATGTGTCCTACAGAAATAAATCAGCAGGAGATGGAGGCATATTTGTGTATAAATTTACAGTTCAGCTGGGGAGAGAAATCTGACTTGTGCAGAATAATTTTGGTAGCTGTCTCCAGTTGGCATGCCTGTAGTCCTTATAGGTACTGATGTCTCTTATAGGTGTAACTTTTCTTTGGGCAAGGTGGTATGGAATGCAAATCAAGGAGAGAAGCCAGTGTGATACTTGTTACTTGTCATTGTGATTACAAGAGAACTTGTCATTTGGGCTTCGGCTGTTGTCTTAAAATAAGAGGTGCTCTCCTTAAAAATATAATGCTGCTGCCCCTGATACTTTGTAGTGTTATTTTACGATGGTATTTTAGACTGTTGCTGGTAGAGTTGTGTGCTTTGATTCCATCTCTTTGGACAGGGTAATCCAAGCCCTTGGATGGTCGCCGGTTGTACTCAGCTCCCTGCAGTAAGTGACACAGCACTTGACAGTGGCAAAAGTGGGACTTGTTGCAAAAGCGTGTGTTGTGAAACAGCGTCTGGCCTTGCTATAAATAGCTCCTTTACAATAATTCAAGTTAAAGACAGCCCAATTAATCAGTATCTTTCTCCACGCTCAGTGCATCGGGCATGCCCGAGCATTGATATTTTTCCTGAAACAACTGCTCAGCTTAAAAACAGCTACGTAAGGTGGTTCCCTAGGGGGAAGGGCAACGCCAGGCTGGTGCTGTGGCAGTAGCTGCAGCCCCAGCCTTCAGAAAGTAGGTTTGTGGAGAGCTGTAGGCGACCTGCCCCGTGGTGGCAGCGCGCTCCGAGCCGCGGGCTGTGGTCCTCCGCGGAGCCGCAGCCTGTCTGCATGCATCAGTAACAGCTGAGAGCTCGTAGCAGGGTTAGCCATTTGTTTTAGATTGCCCAGCCTTTACGTCTACTTTGCTATATTACTCCTATTCATGTTTAAAAAAAAACCACAAAGTGTGCAATTTTCCATGGGGGAAAGTTAACAAGGTGCTTGGGGCACCTCAAGGTTGGAAGAAGTTGCAAGTAGGTTCCCACTGAAGTAGGTGCTAAGCTTTTGTGAGTGGAAGCTGTGTCCTTGCCTGCATTAAGTGCTCAGGGTATCCTTGATTGATGCTGAGCATATTGCCTTATTTCTCCCTCTGCCATAGAGGAGGAGAGCTAATTTGGGGTTTCCTGGAAGTTCATGATTATATGATGAAAAAAGGGAAGGAGGAAAGAAGAGCCAGGGGAAGATACCAGGATACCCCCACCCCGCGAGCTGTGTGTGTTGCGGGGCTTGGCAGGAGGGCGCAGCGGCGAGCCCGGCACCAGCAAGGGTTAACCGGCCTTGCCAGCGCCGACAATGGAGACGGGGCTTTAAACGAAATGAGCTGAATATTTCATTCGGCCACTCGGCTGCCTGCTCCAATTGCCTTCTTTGCGAAAGCGAGAGCTTAATCTAAAGTGACAACAACATCAGTTTCTATGCGCTCCAGTCACACAGAACATGACTTCCTTAACATAAACACTATTTACATGGACCGTCTGGATATAGCAAGGGATCGGGAGCGTGCCCGGCAAAGACAGAGGCTACAATGAAGGACGAATAACAGCCAGCTGAGAATTAACATTGGCAAATGAAAGCCTGACCCTCAGAGGGCATGTCCCTGTTAGGTTTTTTTTTTTCTTTTTTTAAAACTAGAAAGTCTCACACCGCTAACTTTACTTCCAGTAAAGACCGTGTAATTTGAAAGAAAATAGTACCTTATAGTACCTTTTTGGCCGAGGTACTTGACTAAATGCGTTGCGTCTGACCCACTTTCCTGCTCGGTGTGACATGGAACGAAGGGCCCCCCTGCTGCGATCGCGGGGCTCCTTCAGACAGCTGTAAATGATAACGCTCCCCCTTGCTCCTTGTGCTCCCGTCTCGGAGCCACTTCCACTTTTCCACTGTCCTCCGGAGGTGACGATGCTGCTTCCTGCCCGTGTGGGAGGGGGGTCCAGCTGCCATGTCCAAGGTGAAGACCTGTGGTACCATCCCTGGTGGGATGTCGTTCTGCCGTAGGGGTGACCTGGCTCTGTCCCACCGGCTCGCATGGAGCTTTCTCTCTGTTGGTGGCAGCCAGGGCTTGGGAGCACCCCGGGAACTCTATTTTGCTAATTCCAGCAGTATCCTAGACCTGATATTTAATTTTGCTTGTCTTTATTTTCTTCTTCTCTTCCCTTTCCTATCATCTCCTAAGCTAGAGCTGGGCTGCAGGGTTTTAGGAAGATTTAAGCATTCATGGTCCAGAGTGTGGTCAAGCATTTAGGAAGAGAGGGTCTAGGTTTTTTTGTTTGTTTGTTTTGTTTTCTTTCCTTTTGAGAATAATTGGATTATTGGCTACTGGGTAAGGCAGAGCATGAATGGAGTGTGGGGTGACCCACATAGCAGGCAAGCACAGGGCTGTGAGGGCATCTCCTCACCATGGCATGGACTCTTGCAGCTTTACTTGGGGGGCAGCCCTTCTTCCTCAAATTGGACACCAGGGCCAGCGTGGGGATCTTACGGCATGATTTAGAAGGCATGCTGGTGTTGGGTTTACATATGGACTTGATCATAAAGGTCATTTCCAACTGTAAAGGTTCTCTGAAGGTGCCCACCCATGTCCCCCAGCAGTTGCTCTAGTGCCGTGTTGTGCCTGCTGGGCTCTTGATGTGTGCCGGGAGTCCCTTGCCTGGGTGAGGATGGCACTGTGCAAAGGAGACGGGCCAAAGCTTCGCTTCTCCACCATTTCCTTCCCCAACATATTGGTGGGCACCTTCTCTTCCTACATGAGAAGGGCAGAAGGTTCGTGCTGCCAAAGCAGCAGCCTCTTTCCACTCGTTGGGCTAAGACCAGAACATACAAAACTACTGATCCTGGAAGAGCTTGATTGATCATATCAGAAACCTTGCTGTCCTAAAAACTTAGGATATGCTGAGATACATATACACATATATATAGCATTACTTAATATTTACCTGTTTTTTGTTAATGAATGTTAATTCCTAAAATTTAGGAAGCTTGTAAAGGAGAGGAAATGAATATTTGCTGCTGCTTCAAATCATTGCTGCATCCAAATGAGAGGTCCAGCCTGTATAATTCCAGAGCTGAGCTGAAACTCTGAGCTCTTCCTTTTTCATGCTAAAAAGTAACTCCACTTGCCAAGTTAAGTGGACTTCTGTGATGCCTTTTTTTTTTCTTTTTCTTTTTTCCTCCTCCTTCCCCCTAACATACTTGGTAGTTAACTCTGAGCTGCTGTAGCTTCGTTTTAAAGAAGGAACACAGATCACTTATGGTGTCAATACAAGGCTTAAAATAGTCGCCAAAATCTGTGCTTTTTTGATTCTCTCTGACTACCATCTTTCCTTTTCCTCACTTTCGGTTCCAGAAAGGAGTGTAAGCAGTCACAGATTTGCAGAGTTACAGATGTATTTCTTACACCATCAGAAAACAAGGTCTACCGTTCCTGAGATGCAAGGCACTGGCATTGCTTCAAGAGCTAACACCTCTTCAAAGAGAGCAGTCGCTAAAATCAGCTCAGTTCTGAAGTGCAAAGGGAAAAAAAAACAAGATGGAAATAGGGATTTTTGGAGGGTCATCTGAATGGCCATAGCTTGAGCTGGCTGTGTTGGGTATCGATGCTGACCATCACTGGAATGGGTAGGTCTGCAGAGGTGCAGAGCCTCTAAGTTCCTTTTCTTGAGATAGGCCTCGAAGCTTCAAGTGAAGGATTAGTGAGCAAGTTAAGCTTATTTCCTAAAAAGGCTGCTTGGCACTTGACCCTTCTGCTATAAATATCTCTCATGGTTTCAGTTCCAGAAACAGGTATTGTGCCTATAGCTCGATGGCTAATGGAGATGGGGATTAGATGAGCAACAGGATATGCATGTCTCCCTAAAACTTCTTTGAAGAAGGGACTTGAAAGAGAATATATGAGGAATAAAACAGTAAGAACTACATTTCTGTACAGCTGCGAACTTAGTATTCCATAGGACTGGGAGTTCCAGGGAAGTTTTCATTTGCAAGACATTTATCTTTTTACCTTTCCTTTCAGCTTCCTGTCCAAGTCCTCCATCTTAATGATTAGATTGCTGTCCAGCAGCATCATAGTATTGCCTTCAGGAAAAGAAATTGTCTGGACTGCCTTCTGGAAAGGTGTGATGTCAGGCACTTTGAGGGAATGGGGAAGTTACAGGCAGATGAACTTCAGGCTCTCACGTCATCTCCTTGGGGATGTGCATCAGAGGTGGATGTTAACCTGTTCTTTGGACTGCATTTCTCTAGGCAGGGAAGATGCAACGTATTGGTTTTCGCATTGGAGAGTGACTCTGGGATGCTAATAAAAGTGATTAGTAATCCTCAGAAAAGGAGATTTTTAATAATCTGTCTATTAGATGTATGCTTATTACATAGTTATTAAACCTAATGAATGTATTTTTTAACATGCAATAATTATCTAATTAAATATAAAGCATTAGATTAAGTAGGCTAGCTCTCGTACTAAAATGCTGTCTATTACAAGTAGATTTATTGAGGATTAACAACTACATAATAGAACTGTATCTATTTCATGATTGTTAATCCTCAGTGAATGTTTTTAATAATTAATTGGCACTTAACTAAGGGATTATGTTCATTGTGGTGGAGTTTATGAAGCAATAGAAAGGTTTTTGTGGATGATTAAGTGCCAAAGGGAATGTTCCTATGATATGGTTAAATTAATATTATAAAAAAAAAAAAAAAAAAGTGGGTTGGGGTAGAAAAGAACAATTCGCAGCTAGTAGAAAAAAATCTGTTTTTACCTAATGGGAGTTTGCAAGTTTTGTTTGATTTCTTCAATATATTATAGGAGAGAAGTTCGAAGTACATAGCTGTTTAGACAACAATATTATTAGTGGTGAAAAATTAGATAAATGGGAATTGTATCAAGAAATATTGTGATTTTAAAAAGTGAAATATTTGTCTGATTAAATGATTCTTCAATACTTTTTCATTCTTTAAGTCTTTATTATGCTTTTGAATTGGTAAACTACCACATTAACCGTTTTGGAAGATTTACCCTAAAACTGCATCTACATGAGTTTCAGGAATGGGTCCCTCTGTTGGCTCTTCCATGATACAGGAGAAAGGTGCATGTTTTATCTGAGCACTAAAAAGCACCATGAATTTTTCATAGAGTCCATTACAGAAGCAAAAGAGAAAACATGTGTTCAGTTGGCTTAGTTGACCCCAAGAGAAGATGCTGGTCCTGATATCCAGTCAGGATTTTGTCTGTTAACTACTAGAAAGACCTAGGGTTGGCTTAATAATCAGGTGGCTACTCTGACCCCCTTAAGATTTCATATGAAAAGAAGAGTTCTGATGTAACCCCAAGCCTTCCAGGGAAACCTTGGTGAATTCCTGTAACCAGTATACATACACTTGGGTTGATATGAAGATGTGTACAATGGACTCCTTTTCAAAGAAGCTATTCCATAGCATTGCATATTATCACATAAAACTTAGAAAATTAAATGGTTGAAGTAAATGGCAAATATCCTGGATTACTAGATAAAAATACTGATAACTGCAGATATTCTGTTGACTGTTATCACACTTTTCTAGTTCTACCGTGTGAAGAGCTTTAAGAGGAATTATTAGACATTATGAAAACAAATCTCATCAGGAGTATTGAAGGGGAGACGGGTGCTGTTGCATGTGAACATATATGCACATTTCTATTTGCACAGCAGAGCTGTAAGTTATCACACTAAAACAGTTCATTTTTTAGGTTGTTTGTTTGCTTTTTCTTTGTAATAGACTTTGCAACACATGATTTGTTATAGTTCTTGCTGAGTATTGTTAAAATTTGATCTTTTTAGATTGGGATGTGTTTGATTTGAGCGATTTTTCTGATGAGACTTTTGGAAATGAGAGCACAATGTTGTCCCTCTCTGGTAGGGTTAGAAGTGCTAGTAGTATATGGGGCTCAGAACTAAGCCTGTGCAAAAATCAAGGTGTTGGATATCCAGAAATGAGTCATTATTGAAAATTGTGGCTACCAGTTGCTTTTAGCAATGTTTAGAAACTTAAGAAGTCATGGGGGACCTGGGGTTTAGGAGCAGATCTTGGGTTATGTAAAGGAAGGGGGTGATGTTGTCTGAGCAGAAGTCCTGTTGACCCCTGCAAGTTGAGGAGCCTGAACTCTTGCTTGAGTTGAGGACTCCTTCACATCTGGGAAGACCCAGAAGGTGCAAGCTCGGCTGATTCCCGGAAATTGAGTGTGTGGATGAACATCACATCCATACACAGCTCTGTAGGCCTTAAATACATACAAATATATACGCGTGTGTGTGTATAAATATATTTATAGATTAAGAAAAACAACCAAAGCCCCTATTTTGTTGGAAGGTTGCATTTTTCCAAAGGGTGTCGGCCCTGAGCGCCCACAGGAGTTGGCAGGCTACGAGGCAAAGCCAGCCTTTCCCCCTAAAGCTCAACAGCAGTTGTGTTGCAGCAGCAGCAGCTGCTGCTCAAGGTGAGTGTGGTGGCGATATTGATGAGATTGCTAATTTGTTTAGTAGACAGAGAATGAGGATTTGTCTGTTGGCTGTCATCATCCATCAGCCGTATGTTGCCCCAGGCAGTGGGTATATGTTGTTAGCCTGTTACTAATTTTACTTTGTTTTTTTTTCTCAGCTTAGTTCTCTTCTTTGGTTCATTTCATTCATTTGTTGTGACTGAAAACTAAATAGGAGGGGAGCTGGGGGGAGCAAAAGCAGCATTGCTACCTGTCTGTGGTGAAGCAGGTACCCTACAGCTCCTGCCTGCAGCTTATTGTATTCCATTTGGCTGAAAGCTGGCTGTGAGAGAAGCGGTGGTCTGTAAGGAAAATGCCTTTTGGGCTGTAAGAAGTTTCTTCCAGAAGAAGTTTGCTGTAAGAAGTTTCTTCCAGCAAGTCTTTGTGGTATTTAGTCTTTAAAGTCAGTAGCTGAGAGCTACTTTGTCATTAGATGCTATTGCACGAGCCTAGAAATGAGTCAGTGATGCCTTGACGTGGTTTGTCTGTGTGTTTGTGTTGATTAGATTGTGTCATTGCAGAGGCCGTGGTTACATCTGCCACGGCTGCTTGTTTGGTTTGAGACATTTGAATCCAACTTTCCATTCCCAAAAGGGACAGAAAGTTTTTGCCCAGGAATTTGGGGACAACAGGGTTAACTGGAAGTTAATAGTGGATTTATTAATATTATTAATATTAAAAGTTTGTGGATCATACCAAACTCTGTGGAGTGGCCAACGCTCCAGAGAGCTGTGTGGCCATTCAGAGGGACCTGGACAGGTTGGAGAGTTGGGCAGAGAGGGAACCTCATGAGGTTCAACAAGGACAAGTATAGGGTCCTGCACCTGGGGAGGAATAACCCCAGGCATCAGTACAGATTAGGGGTTGACCTGCTGGAAAGCAGCTCCACGGAGAGGGACCTGGGAGTCCTGGTTGACACCAAGTTAACCATGAGTCAGCAGTGTGCCCTCGTGGCCAAGAATTGGCCAGTCCTCGTTGCATGAGGAGGAGTGTTGCCAGCAGGTCAAGGGAGGGGATCCTGCCCCTCTCCTCAGCTCTGGTGAGGCTGCACCTGGAGTACTGTGTTCAGTTCTGGGCTCCCCAGTATAAGAGGGACGTGGAGCTTCTAGAGAGGGTCTAGTGGAGGGCAACAAAGATGTTAAATGGACTGGAGGACTTTTATATGAGCAAAGACTAAGGGAGCTGGGCATGTTTAGCCTAGAGAAGAGAAGACTGAGAGGAGATCTGATCAGTATGTATTAAGACCTGAAAGGTGAATGTAGGGAGAAAGAGGCCAAGCTCTTCTCGGTGGTTGCTGGTGATAGGACAAGGGGTAATGAATACACGTTGAAACACAGGAAGTTCCATCTCCATGTGAGGAAGAACTTCTTTACTGTGAGGGTGTCAGAGCCCTGGCACAGGCTGCCCAGGGAGTCTGTGGAGTCTCCTTCTCTGGAGATCTTCCAAACCCGCCTGGATGCCACCTTGTGCCCTGTGCTCTGGGTGTCCCTGCTGGAGCAGGGGGTTTGGACTAGATGATCCCTAGAGGTCCTTTCCAACCTCAACCATTCTGTGATTCTGTGAAAATAAAAATGCTTGTAATTTTTGAACAGACAAATTCTAAAGAGGGAAGCCTCACTTGTAGCTGCAGACTTTGTCTTGGAATAACACTTGCAACTTGAGCATCCCTGTCATAAATAGCACTTAATACTATAGCTAAGGTGTCACTTCCCACTGTTCTCATTAAGTCTGTTCCATGATCTTGTCACATTTCTTCCTTCAACATGCACTTAGTATTGTGTTTATGAACATTTTCAGGATCTTTTTTGCTGTGGAGATGGAAGAGTTGTAAAGAGCTATAAGGCAGGATAAATTCTTAGACTTCATTGGGAATATCTTTTTCTCATTGCAATCACTCTAGTGCTGATTTACAGCACTGGATATTTTCTGAGGTTCTTAGCTCTATGCCAACCAAAGGAGGTATCGACAGGGAAGTGAAGACTGTGGTACTCTTAAGGGAGACATGAACTGGAAAAAGTGGTCAAAAGAAAATCTAGAAGGTGAAGGTACTGAGAATGCTTTTTTTGCAGCTGTGTTTTTCCATTCTTCTTTCTTTCCCGTTGTCTATGCTGTTTCCCAGTGAACAGTAATTTATGACCCCATTCTCAGTCTTGTCTTGGAGGTAGCAAACTCTAGACTATGGTGTTAAATAGGATTGGTCTTCTGGTCAGCAGGGAGTATGTGCTGTTTCCTATCTACATGGGAAAGAAAAAACTCTATAATAACCCAAAGGATTGGTGGCTTTGTTGGATCCTGTTGATATTCTGGGTATGAGGTCAGTCTTTTACCATCTCATGTGGTAATGCATGGTATTTATGGGCCTGTTTTAAGAGCAAACAGCTTCAGCTTCCCAGTGTCCTGGTTCCAGCTTCCTTCATCTTGCCTCCTTCATCAGGAGGGATATCCTGAAGGTATCCCTCTGACAAAAGCTTGGAAGAGTTTACTTTTGCAAATGAGATATCTGTTCTGGAGGGCTTTGAACAGCACTTGCTGATACAAGAGCTCTGATGGGGAAGGTCTTAGTCACCTCAGTGTTGGTGTAGTTACGTCTGTCTTTTAATCCTGGCATTTAATTCTTGGGCCAAAATTAGTGTGTCCTTAACTTTAGTGCAAAGACTGAATCAACTACAAAATGTTCTCCCTCCAAACACATATGCATGACACCCATCACACACAGAGCATGAAATTATCAGTTGAACAAATAGAGTAAAATTGAACTGACTCAAGGGAATTTCAGCACATAGACTCATGCATTGTGATGAAGTCTCACTTTTCTGAAGATGTGATAATCCATCAACAAAACAGAAGAGTTCTACCAATTCTTTTGAAAATGTGGTTTGCTAATCCCAATACTAGGCTTGTGGCTTGGTAGGCACGGTGTTTAGCAGAGGAGTGACTTTGGGGAGATTTGGGAATCCTGATAATCTGGTGTTGAAACCGTGTTAGTTTGGTCAACTCTCCACTGGAAAGCGTTTTCAGCACACTTTCTGGGCTTTTACAATTTATTATTAGTTTATCAGTTATATTTAACTGCCAATGCATGTCTAGCATTGCTTTATTTTTATTTCTAACCATTTCCTTTGGCTTGCTTGAGAGTTGCTTGATGCTACCTGTGCATTAAAGAAACTAGAGCGGAGTTATTCTAGGCTCTATTGAGCCCTGATGTGGGGAGGAGGAAAGTAGTGGAACAAAATGTTTCTGTTAGCAGAAAGGTAACAACCCCTTCCTCCCCTCATGGATGAGTGGAGCACCGATGAGCATGGAAAGAGAGCAGAGGATGGCTGTAATTTCCAGGTAACAGAGACTACAGCTCACCAGGAACATCAGTGATCACTGGAACTTCCTTCCTTGTTGAAAATTGTTGCAGAAAGTTATTGCCTTGAACATTGGCATCTTAAGCCAAAGTGCTCCTTGACTGTCCCATGGCCTTATGTTTGGGAAGGATGGATACAGTTTTCAAGTGTGGTGAAACCATTGGTAAGCCAAGGGGTTTTTTGCTTGTTTTTGTTTTTTGTTTGGTTTTGTTGCTTGTTTTGTGGATGACAGAGGACTCTTGCACACTTGCCTGTTATAGGTACTTTTGTCCAACATTGAAGTTGGGTTGAAAGAGCGTTTTAGAGCACATTTCAAGATGCTGTAAGGGTAGCTATCATTGTAAGACTGTATGGGGGGAAATTGATGGCTACTGGGTTTTGATGCCCTTATCTTTAGAGCCATGGAAATGTCCGTGTGTGCACTGTGCAAAGCTTCAAATGGGAGCTCTCTCTCTGATGACCGTGTGATGGTGGTTGCAATGAGCTCCTTTGTGGTATCTCATAAATTCCTGAGGTGGAATGAGGTTTTGCTGCCTAGGAAGCGATTACAGTTCTAGCCTGTTTTGAGTTGATGAGAAGTATGAGAGCCCTTTCTGTAAAATACCACCATTAAAAGATGGCAGGTTTTTTTGAGCGCTTCCAGTTGCGTTTCTCTTAGCAAAGTGTTGCTTTTGCAAATTACTTGTGCTCTGCATGCCTGTGCGTGCACATAGGGCAAAGTAAAGGATTGAGGGAAGAATTTTCCAGTAGGCAGCGTATCCTGGTGCGTTATGTATGTGCAGCCTGGGGCAAGAGGGGAGGAAGGCAAGGAGGCAAACGGGCAGCAGCAGGAGGAGGAAGTGCAAGCAGAGGAAGAGCAGCAGTGGTTGCCTCTGGTGGGTGGTGATGCCTTTCCCAGCACGGCTTCACCCGCAGCATCCCGCGTGGGTCCCGTGTGTCTTTAAAAGCCGTAGGGGGCTGGAGCTGGGGGAGTGCTCGCAGCAGTAAGTATAACACAGCTGTGCTCTGTTTATGCTTAGGCTACAATAAAAAAGCTATAAAATGTGAGATGTCATAGCTCCACTTTGCTTTATTTATACTATTTCCTCTGAGCTCTGTCACACTGCACATTCATCTGCTAAGTTGCGGCAAGAATGGAGATTAAAATATCACAGCTCAAAATAGGAGTCAAGCGGAAGGAGATTCATCATAGCCCTATTAAAAAATATGTAAATATGGGAATGAAGTCATTTTAAAGCTGTATGGCTCTCCTCCTCAGTGGGCTGGGGAAAGCTGTGAGTGATGTGCTATGAGGGTGACAGATTTATGGAACTTGTTCTTCTTTCTATTTTTTCCACTCCATTCCACCAAAATACTTTTAAGATTAAAAATATCAATTTGAATTGCAAATTTTATCTGCTATATGTATTTTTAAAGAGGTTTTCTTCATAACCATTGCCTAAACTAATAATGGAAAGAAGCATTTATCCCTGATTAAAAGGGCTTGGAAGTGCAGCCTGGTGTTGAACTTGGAGCAAATGAGGTTTGCCCTTCTAGAGAGCTCTCATCTGAGGTCCTGGGCGTCCTTGGTAGGCATGTTGCCAAGCCTCTCGTCCTCTGAGAGCTAGGGAGGGCAAGTGAGGCCTCTAAGTCTACAAAGTGGCCTGAACTCTTGCAGCTGGAGCTGTTGGAAGTTGCCTGTGTTGGAAGAACCCCCAAATCCCAGTATCTGGTCGCTTTGGGTAGGTGCTGTGCAGTGGTGCACAGGTGTAGGTGCCTGTGCTAGCAGGAGCTGGGCTCTCTGTACCCTTTTGAACTCTGCAGCAAGCCCGTGGTCTTTGATGTGGTCACGTGTGTAGGAGTTCTTCCCTAGAAGACCAAAGCAGAGATGTTTCGAGATATCTGCTCCACAAAGAACTTGAAATAACACTCTGAAGATACTAGCAAGCCACCAAAGACTTCATCCCTGAAGCCTAGTTTTAAATAAAGAAAGTGAAATTTGCTGCTGCTTATAGGGTTGTTTTTTAGGACAGTGTGCACAGAATAAAAGTGGATGAAAACCAAAGGGGAACTGTGGAAGCTGCCTGCTGGGCTAGTGATGTTCCCCGAGCCCGCAGGGTGAACCAGGGGCCTGCAGGAAGAGCTGGGGCCTCCTTGATGCAGCTGACCCAGGCAAGGCCACCGCAGGGTCTGTGCGGCCTCTGCAGCTGCTGAGCTGGCCTGCTGCTGAAGACCAATTTTGCATGACCATCCATCCAGGCAGGCTGTCCGTTCAGTTCTTGTTCAGCAGCAGCAGTAGTATGAAGAAATTCATCCAAATGAAGGTCTAAATTTTGTCAATAAAGATGATTGAGGAATCTTGGTTTCCCTCTTCTTTCTTTATTTCTTTTCCTTTCTCTCTGAATTTTCTTAATAAAATTATTTTAGATTTGTTACCTTCACCAAAATGTAGTTGGTTGGTATCCTTGGAAATTGATGCTTTGTGGACAAACAAAGGTTCAGCTGAGCTAGAGCTGGAATAGCTCTTGCTTATGTCCTGGTACTGCCTCAAGTGCACTGCTGAAAACTGAAGAAATTGGACCAGGGCTTAATCCCAGGTTGACTTAGTCCCAAATTGCCTGGACCACAACCTAGGGAATGACCTAATGCTCCCCAGTGGAAGGCTGTCCACTAAGGAGGAGGTTGAACTTGGCCCCTTGCATGGGACTCGGGTCCTTTGCTGCAGTCACTGTGACTTCACTGAGAGTGACTTTCACCCTGTGTGTGTCAGTCCCTTCAGTCCCTTGGTAGGAGTAAGGAGAGAACATCTGAGAACATGGTGCTTTAAGTATGTGGTAAGATTAGACTGAGTCAGTGCAGGTTTTGGGGTCCTAATTACAGCATAACAGTGTAAACATACCAACATGATTACCTTAACTTGCATTTCCTTAACAAAGCTGTAGTCCTACAAACTAGAAGTTTTAAGATTTTAAGATTAAGATTTTTAGTGGAGCTTGACATATTTGCAGCTCTGAAGTAGCTGTATGTTGCAGCATGCTTGCGCTTATGAATAAAGATCCTTATTAGATGACGTTCTTCCTTCTTATATTCTCCTCTGGTTTTGCTTTAATCAAATAGCAAATTATTTGGAGAAGGAACTAAGAATGGTACTTGTGAAGTACCAGTGAGACTTAAGCCCAAATCCCAACCCAAAAGTAAGCTGAGCACTGGAGAAACTCACTGAAAAAGTAATGCATCTGGACAAAAAGGTGTTCTGATTTATTCTTTTTTCTAGGACAGCACTGTTTTTATGTTTATTGAATAACTAGAATTACTCTTGCTTTATCTGACTAATATTTTAGATATGAGTGTCAGCTTTATCTGACTAATATTTTAGATATGAGTGTCATCCACCCCTTTGTTTAAAGAAATGTAGATCACTCAGTGTATATGTATATAAAACATATGAGAAAATGTAGTAAATCAAATAATAGGGTTATCTGTGGAGCAGTGAGCCTTCCAGTGGGGTGATAGTGAGATTTTATATTTCAAGATCCGTTGAGGCTTAAAAAACATCTGTCCTTTCATTAAGGCAGTGACGGGGGAGAACTCATAAATTGAAATTATATTTCAGTTAGATTATGAGCACAAAGTTTCCTTTTGTGCTTTCTCAAGTAAATTTGATTCTATTTCCTTTCCAAAATCCTGTTGCTTGCCTTTCTGTAGTAAATGTTTGACTACGTACATAACCTGAACTGTTGCTTAGTGTGCATGCAATGGTATTTTTTTTAAAGTTGTTCAGGAGCAGTTTTTCTGTAGTTAATTTTTTTTTTTACTTTAATATACCTGACAAATCCATTTTTCAAAAAAGAAAATGGTGTTATTTTTACACAGCTGATAGTATTTTTTTCCAAAACTGTAAGCAACTTTAAGAGTTTTGACCTTAACAGGTTGCAATGGTGCATTATAAATATACTCATCAGCAGGTACTCAAGCTCTCAAGTCTAAGACACAGTCCTGTGTGTGTATATATTATATATATGTATATATAAATGACTTTATAGGGCTGTCTTATTGGTTGGATTTGCATATCAAATCATCAAAATATTCTGCAAAATTTAAGAAGCACAGCTATGATGCATTTTGTTAAAATTGGAAATTAGCCTTGGAATTAGTTTCTAAATTTGAACCCTTGTTTCTAAACAAGAATGGGTTTTAGTTATTTGGAGGTCCTTTAAGAAAGTCTTAGAACTGTGAACTTAGTTCATTTTCTGGATTTAATTTGGGTCTAAGTTATACAGCAGCTTTTGTGATGTAGCTGAGTTCCTGGTGACCTGTAATGAACTATCCAGTTGATCTGACCTGCAGCTGGCTGCCTCTTTGCTTGAATCCAAGCAAGGAGGTGCACGGTAGGAAGCCAAAACTACTTGGGTGTCTCTTTCTTGTTATCACTGCCAGTCTTGAGCTGAATACATTACAGCTGGGTGATGCTGAATAATAAAATACAGGTAATTAGTGAATCCACTGAGGAATTAATAGTTTAAAAACATGAGACTCTCCAAGGCATAATATGTCAGCTTGGCTAAATACAGAAGACTATAAGAGTTTAACAGTACAACAAAGTCATTTGCTATCACTTACATTTTATCAAGAGTATTTCCTAACGTGAGTTGGTTGACACTGATGCTTCACAGCCACAATACCATTTTTTTCAGTGTATTTAACAGCAGTCTTAACATGGTCTAGACTAAACATCAAAATTGCTGCTAATGCTGCATTGATTGATTTCCTTTTTCTTCTCAATAGGCAATGAGAATTATTTTAATGTATCCTTGCAGTAAGGTTTTGAATTGTATAAATCATAGTGGATTTGAAAACAATGCTGTCAATGCTGTGAAAGTTCTTAAACAAATTACCATGTTTTCACTCCCTCCTAGCAGCCTTTCTGTAAAAGAGTAATGCCAATATCAACTATTATTGGTTAATAATTTTCAAAATGGATCTACTAATTGAGTTCAGAAGCTGAAAGTAAAATATTTTTCTAGACCTTTCCCTGTCTATAGATCTTCTTGAAACAATTGTTCTTATTTTTCACATAATTGTAAACACAATTGTATCAGAGACATAGACAATAGAATTTTGTATGTGAAGTAGTTTGTGATCACTTTGAATTAGACTCATTAGCAATTAAAGTCAAAACTATGTCACTTTTCAGATGTCAGCCCCGGCCAGTTTTTATCTGTAATCCTGTTGTGTATCAATAGCGCTGGAAAACTTGCTTGGCTCCTCTCTTTTGCTTTGAAGCTTGTGAGATACTTGCTACTGGAGACCAGTAAGCACGAACCCTTGTGTACAGTAAGTCTGTTCTGGAGCTTCTCTGCTCAAAAGCATTGTACTACCTGTGTTAACTCATTGCTTTGTTCTTATTATTGACTGAAGTGTACGATTGAAACCATCTGCTTTCCTCTGATGACACGAAGTTGTGACATCTCAGAGGCAAGGAAGAGGGTTTCTTTTTTTTTGGTTTCGGTTTTTTGATATTTTTTCTGTCCCTAGAAATGCAGGTGACACATACTTTCCTTTTTGTAGTATTTTAGCTAATCATGAGGTGACTCGGGGAGGCCATGCTCTATTGTGATTTCATCTTCATCTCATACCCCCTGTGTTGCAGGTCAGCCGGCCTTTGCTCCTTCTTGAAGTCTCTGAGATGCCAAATGTGGCCTTTTATGCTGAGCCACTAACTTGGTCTTTATCAGATGGACAGCTTCTCACAATCCCTTCTCTTTGGCTCACCTTTGATGTTGATAACTAATAGCTTAAATTTGTCTTCATACTTGCAGGGTTGCACTGGGTTCCCCTTCCTCTTTTGTTCTACCAACCTGCCTAGAAATGGGAAAACAGGTAGCTTCAGTAGTTTCAGTTTCCTCCCCAAAACCATTTTTGTGCAAGTTAGTCATGGATGGGTCGTGTGGACCTGTAAGTTGCTTCTATTCCTTCGTATTGAGAGGACTTGTGTTCTAATGCCATAATTACTTCCACATTCCATATTTTACAGCAGGCCACTGCTGTCTACCCAGAAAAATCAACTGAAGAACAAAGCAGAGGGGGAAGCTGAGCTGGAAACCTCAGGTTTTCTTCTTGTAATGCATTTGCAGCTGCCATAAGCAAGAATGAATGTCCCTCCTTGCCTTCCTCTCCCTCCTTGGTGTTTGAGGTAGGCTGGCTAGCCGTAATTGGGGAGCTGCAGGCAGTGGTGGAGCAGGGGGTAATAAAAGTGGATGTAATGCATTCCCCTGGGGCCTGGAGCTGCCTGGCTGCCGTCCCACTGCTGCCCGGGAGCACCTTGGCCTGAATTATGAGATTCTGTAGCGGCCACACATCGTTTTGGGGACCACACAGATGTGGCTCCCCTGGATGCAGCGAGCAACCGGTCCGGCCAGGCTGCAGGGGCTACAGCGCAGATCCAGAAACGCAGCTTTTAGCAGCTGTGATTTGGGGGTGAGGAGGATGTCTTTTTCTTTTTTAAATACAGCTGTATGAAATTCAGTAGAGAGAACGGAATAAATGACATTACGCACTGCCCACCTGCAACCCCTGCAGAGACAATGAGTTTACACCTAAATTTACAGCTTCCAAGGATAATGAGAAGCAGTAACTATGTGACTGTGCCCTGGAGAAAGGAAGAAAACCAAAGATAATGTACTACTTACCAGCCTAATGATGGCTGTGAGACAGTGCACTATTAGTCCTACCATGTGCAACAGTTTATTGAGAGGATCTCGGTCTCTCGCTCTTGTCATGGTTACATTTTCTCATTAACTAACACAAGGTAGGTAAGAAGATAGATCCTTCCTTTGGATTTCTTTTTGGCCAGCTGACATCAGTTATGTTTCAGGGAACAAATAGAGTGAGAGTAAATCTCAGCCGAATTTATTTAGTTGGAGAAGTTTTCACTAGCAGCGTGGGAACACAATGTCAGGCTGTAAAAATAAGCAAATAAATAAAAACAAAGCCTCCATTCCAGTTCAGCAATCAGAAAAAGGATTTGGGTGTTTAAATGTTAAATACTTTATTGACGTCTTTCTTACTGCAACTCTTCTGGTATGGAAAAAATGAATAGGAAAATATTATGTAAATAACTGGAACAGCTCTCTTATTGTTGCTGAAGACTATTGACACTGTCAGGTTTCTGTTGTATTTTTATTAAGGTTATGCTTGTTACTTGGTTTTAATTCCTTTATTTAAGGAATCCTTAAAGAAATATTTTTTTTAAATAGCAATAATATTGAGACAATGTTTATTTGCATGAGGAACTTCAGTAGTTCCTCAAAGTCACTATCTGTTACTAATCAAGCCCACAGACCACTAACATCAATGGGAACATCTTCCTTGGTTTTAGATATTTGAACTGAGCCTCTAAAAATAGTTAGATATTATACACCCAGGGCTATTGGTTATGCTACTGTTGAGGTGGATGATCATAAGAATTTATAGATTCGTCACACTTATCTATAATTAAACTTTATTTTCAGAAGTATGATGATAATTGGATTTCTCAATCAAGACAACCTCTAACATCAGTGTAGGAATAACAGCACAGCAAGGATGCCTGTAGTCAGGTAACGCAAGTAGGAGCTAAGTTTTGAAAGGGTCTTTGAAACGTGGCAAGTGCACTGGGACACCTAGAATCCCATGGGAAGCCTGCAGAGTGGGAATTGCCTCCGAGAGGGAGCAGCTGGAGGTGCCCACTGTGCAAGGAGGAGGCTGTGGCCAACTCGCACTGTTGCCGTGTGGAGGTGACGGTGTGTGCTCCTCTCTGGGGGCCAAGTGTGCTGTGGGGTTTTTGGGGAAGGGAAATGATGCTTCACAGTGACAGAAATCAAAAACAGAGTTTGAACAAAGTGATGTTGGAGGGTGATGTGTTACGTTGTGTTTGCCTTTCGTCTTAGGGTGCTCTACCTCCTAGTTCTGGGCTAGACTTTTTGAGTGCTGGTTCAAATACGTTTGCTGAGGACTGCTAGTAATTTGTCTGGCATGCATGTTGTGAAGGCAAGTTCCTGTTTGGTGGCAGATAAGCAGGACGTGGTTCTTAACTTCCTTAGCTAAAACTACCTTAAATTTAGTTCTATGCACCTAAATGCATCTTGGGTCTGATCCTTGCCTCTTACATCTTCAGCTCTTCTAAAACAAGCATTGACAGGAGATTGGGATCATTCAAATACAAGAGAGCGTAAACCACAAGTTCTGCAAACTGCTTTTTTAAAACTTTTGGTCACTTGAGAAGATAAATCAACATCAGCATGAACTATTAATTATATCCAGTTTCTTTTGAAACGGTTAAGATCTCTCACCAGTGAAGTGCATGGAATGTCCAATACAAATATAAGCAGTATAAATACAAGCTTCATTATCATTACTGAAGTCATGGCTCTCTTCTCCCTGCTTAGCTGTGCTAGGATGATTGGTGGAACCCTGGTCTTGATAACTGTTCTCTGCCTCCTTTGTGAAGAAACGGGTACCACAGATTCTTCTTTTCCTACAGAATCCATCAAATCTAGGGGACTGTAAATTGCTTTCCCCAAAAACTGCAATGAAATTGCTTTTTAGGGAATGAAAAAGCAGGGGAACACCCAAGATGTGTGGATCAGAATTCCCTCCCCATGTGCTCCCTGGGAGAGGTGATTTTGAGCTTCTCCATGGACTTAAACTCAGTGCAAAGACACTACTAAGAGAGTAGGTGTTCTGCTTATCAGATAACTGGAAAAAAGTAGAACCATTGAACCACTGAGTGAAGTTGGTTTATGTTGATGAATTTCAGTTTATTTTTGCTTTATGTTGTATTAAATGCTTAAACAAGTACTTTCAATATCATATTCCTTTACTAAGGTGTAAAATATAGTTGTCACCTTTCCTGTACATTATATATAGAGAGAAATTGGCATATCCTGCACAAATTTTATGTCACTGATACAGTAACTACCTCCGGCTATATTATATTTAAGATGTCACATCATCCAAAGTACAGTGGAACATTTGACACATTCTTTGTTTTATAATAAATAAAACTATTTCTCCTGCCTTTTTGACCTATGTACAGATATAAAACATTTTAATAAAACATCTCATGTAAATGAATACTGTAGTCTTAGGAGTAGACCAGATTAAGAAAGGATTAAACACTAATATATATCGTATAACATAGATATTTATAAGGTGCATGTTTCGTGGCATATAGTAGCCATTCTTTGCTTATGGTCAGGAAAAGCTGTCCCATATGGTTGCCTGTCACATTACTGTAGCACACCTGATCTCTTGCACTTTTGAGTGTGAGGTTCTGGCCTCTGCCAGGATACCAATAAGTAGTTACTTGGTCTGGTGGAGCATAGCACATTTTTCCTTTTATAAACAGCTGCAATAAAAATATCCTTTCAAGGGGTCTCATAGAAATCTTTATTGCCATTCGTGTCACCAAAGACCTAAACTGTATTCTCATTACCCATTTTTTTACCCTGTTTTTTTTTTTGCAGTGTTTGCCTCTGCTTCCACTCGCTGTCATGCTCATGCTAAGGTACAAGCTATAAGTATGTTCAAGACCACTTGCACTTCTGTGCATGGATGTGCCCAATATGCAGAGGGGAGCAGTATTTGTGTGTGTGCTTCATCTCATTAGGTGGCATCTGGGTGACGTGAGTGTTGCTTCAGTCCCCGGATGCTAACTGCTTGCTTTTCCATGAGCACTGCAGACTGAGGAAGCAGAAGCTCTCCTGAATGTGACAGTGAGATCTAGGCACTTAAATCTGATTGTAAGCATGTAATCTGAGCTCCTAATTCTCCTTGAATTTGTTTTGAAAATCGTAGTATGAACTCTTTATAAAAGTAAAGGTTTAATAGTGAAGAGTCTGTTACCTGAAAAGCTTTCAGATGGAAGACTGCTGCTGGATACAAGCAGCTTTGATTGCATCTTCTCCGTCTGATTAAGGACACTGTTACCTGCGTGCAGGTACAAGCTCGGCAGCATTTTGGCTGTGGCCAGGGCTATTGAAGTCAATGGTGGTTCATTAGCCATGAACAGAGTGATGCAGAAGGAAACTTGTAGAGAAACATCTTTAAGACTCAGTCACTGGTCCAGCCCCCACCCCTGCTCCTTAGCATTTCTTGAAACTTGATTGGTTCTATTGTCATTTATCCTGCTCATGAACATTATCTGGTATGTTCTGTCTTAGGTTGTGCCCGTGCAACTACTGCAGTATTAGATATTTCTTTGCTTCAGCAAGGTATGGTGTAAAACCAGAAGGCGACAAACATGCTGGTTACACCCAGCATCTTAATGATCTTAATGGAAATGCACAAAGTACACGTGAAGTACATGTGTGGCCGTCACATAAGACTTGAACTGCTTTGAAGAACAGAATCACTGCCTTAAACCTCAAGACAGTATCAGGGAAGCAGTTGAAGTGTAAGTAGAAGTAGTGCTTTCTGAATACAGACCTAGTAATCATGTAGCAAAAAGCCCACTGATATTCAGTCACCAAGCAGTTTAGACTTGTTTTTTTAGGCTTTTGGTTTTTTGGACAAGCTGTTGCATCCCTGGGAGTGATCCCATAAGAGCCAGGGGCCCTGAGCAGAGGGAGAGTTCAGTACTGCTGTGGGCTGCAAGCAGCAGTTACTGGTGTTCAGATAGGATGATGTGATGAAAGAGAAAAGCAAAATCCCAAACTACTTTGGCAGTGTATTTGCTGCAATGTAAATGTAAAGCTGCAATGGATCCCTTAGGTGGGAGATGCCAGTCAGGAGGGTAGAGGCAGAGGCAGCTCGTAGAGATGACTCATGCTCTTTTTCAGATGTTATTAATTCAGGGTGATAGATAAGGGTGGGTATATATATATATATATATATATTTTTTTTTTGGCACTGACCTGCCGTTCCTGCCAAAAGAGCAAGATGTTGTATCTGAGAGGATTCTGTCTAAAATTTTGTCTAGGATATTTTTTCCTAATCAGAGCTTCCATAAAGAATAAATAAATGTAATGCTAACATTGATAATGTTTCTAGGTAGGTGTTATAATTCCAGGTTATCTTAAGGAAATATTTTTATTATGAAAAAAGAGATTTGCTGCTGAAATCAGTACCAGTTCTAAGGGTGTATGTTTTTTAACATGAATAAGTAGCTGGGTTCAGAGCAGCCAGTTCTACTATAACCGCTTTCCTTGAAAAGCGCATCTAGTTCAGCCTGCAGAATTTTGTGGGAAAGTTGGTTTTCATTCATTGACACTGTTTAGTGTTTGAGATTTATGATGCTTCCTTGTGTATATACACAATAGGCATTTTATAAATTAGATAGTTCATTGAGTAATACAAGATGTAAATGTTATTGCTACAAACTCAACAGTTGGTTATATTTTTTTATGTAAATGTAGCCAGTAGGAAAGCAAAGACCTGTCATGCTCTCCGTTATATGCTGTGGTCTAGGTGCGTCCCTTATGTAACTTCATTAACTCCAACTGCTTACTATTGGAAACGTTATTGCATATAATGTCTACATTTTGCAGTACCAGAGACTATAATGGCAGTTTTCCAGAAGCCTTGAAATCTGTATCTTCTTTGCAGAAAATATAGTGTATTTTCTGATCACAGCTAAATGTATACTAAGAAAGTATGTATTATTTTGGAAGAAGTATACTAATATTAATGTCTTCTACCAGTAACCATCCTGTGACTTGCGCTTTTTTTTTTTTTGTAAGGGTTATGATTTTTCGGTTATTTTGTGTTAAGGTGGCAAATACGGATTTGGCTGACCAAGCAGAGGCTGCTCCGCAGTGCTCCACAGGTGCACATTAGGGAAAAGATGAAGATGTAGCTGACACCAGTATGTGTGAACGAATCCTTCTCGTAGTATGAACCCGAAATGGCATTATCTGGCTTTTCTAAAGGGCGTTTTGTCACTATCCCCAGGTTTCAAATTCTAGCTGAAGAGTGGATCAGCAAACAGTAATCAGCAGATATGGATTCCAGGGAATGGGCAAAATGTCTAATGATGAAAGCAATGATTAGTGGAGGCAGGATCAAGGCAGAGCCATAATCCTTAGAACAGCCAATATCACTTTTTTTCAAAGCTACTTAATACCTTGCCCTTTTAATTATCCTAGTGTTGGAGGGAAGTGCCGTGTTCTACTCGGTTCTCATTACTCCAGCAGATGCATTAATTCTAAATACTTGTGAGCATATAAAACAGGCCTCCGATTAAGGAGCTAACAGCTTCTTTTTATTTTATGTTTTCTCATAAGCCTCTGGATTTCCATGTGCCTTACAACTGTTTTTGAAGCGTGCTAGTCTCTTCATGTGTGCAGCATGCAGAGCTGTGGTGTGCTCAGGATATCCGGTGGGATTTTGTGGCTCCAGTGACATGAGGACCAAGAACCCAACGCCAACTTGCAGGTCCCTGGAGGCAGCTGCCCTGCAAAGAGGTGCCCACCACGGCATGCTGCCATCTCTGAGCACTGGCAGGGACAGCTCCGATGTTCCGTCTGGGAGGCGGTTTGCTTTTTATGCCTCGCGTCCAAAGCTTTTACCACGTGGAGGAAGTAGGAACCTGTTGAGCAATTTGAGTAGCCTTGGGATAAAAAGAGGTAGTAATAAGAAATAAAGATAAAGCAGCACTGATGAGCTGTGTAGCGGACAAAGAGAGTAGAATCAGCTGAGAGAAATCCGAGGGAATAAGTGAAAGAAATATATGCTTGTTCTTGAAGACGGAAGGGCTCCTCTTGCCTTTATGCATTACTGCTCCAAACTTGGTGGGTTTTGTTCTCCCATGGTTTGGGGGGGTTTGCTGCTGTGAACTGCTGATAGCTTCTGCAGAAAGCAGTGCTGACTTTGGCATGGATTGGCAAGCCTTGCTTTGCATTATGTATTTACCTTGCTATTTTGACTTAAAGGCTGCTTAGCTTTGAGGATGAGCAGAGCATTTCTGCAGTAGTTACTGAGAACGCATTTGCGTAAGTGGGTGTTAGGAATTGTTCTTTTTGAATTCAGTGTCTTTTTTAATTGTCAAAATATTTCTTTTTGCTTGTTTTCCTCATATGGCCCTTCCTAATTAAACAGCATATAGGTAATTATCTTGTTTAGTGACTTTCTTTTGGTAACTCCTCTTTTGATTTTATTGAGGGTGTTTTGAAGATTGTATCTTCCAGGATGCAATCTAGGGATCTCATCCCTTAAGGGTAACTGATAGCATGAGGCAGACGAGAGATGGTTTTACTGAGAGACTGTATAGAAGTGCTTTCCTGTTTAAAATTTTGGCTTTCTGCCGTGTTGGGAATGGAAAGGGCAATAACTTCTGTTCCTGAGGCTTTTTCTTTGTAAAGGACACCTAATTTCCAGTGTGCAGGGAAATACATGATTAGTGCTTCTCATAAACATCCTTCTGCAAATAACATAGTTAAGGATTTCCTTCACAGGCAACAAAACCATCCCTTTGTGCTTATCTTGACTCGTGGAAGATAGATGTTAACTGTGGTGTGTTTCAGGTTAAGAGTAAGGCCTTGGTATGAAGCTGACCTTAGTGGAGAAGGAAAAAAGTGTTGATTTTTTTTTTTTTTTAAATAAATGCCTCTTTCAATACAGTTTTATTTTAAATAGTTTACTGTCTGTCTTAGCTTGTTCTGATCATTCCATGAATTAAATGTCTTACCTGCTTTGAATGTGCCTGTTTGGGCTCATCTATGTATTGATACAGGAGTACTCCAAGAGTCCTTCCCTGGCTGCAGTAGTCCAACAGGGAGAAGTTGGTTTGGGGGCTCTTTCAGCGCATGTGCTGTACGCATGTCGTGCTCAAGGGAGAGCTGCACAGCGGTTTTGAAGTGCCCTGCTCTGGTGCATGGAGTCACCTTGATGGGTGACCTTGTGGAAGATCATCACGATCAGCTGTAATTCCTCTCCTGCCAATGACGCTCCGTCTGGAGCCCACGTGTACCATATAGATAGCAAAGGACTCCCTGCTGCTTTCCACCTTTGAGCTGTCACCTTTGTTTTATGTTCCTGCATGGTGCCTTTGGAGAACAGTGATAGCAACTGCCCTTCCTTGAGGTCAGGTTCATCAGTTCACAGGTGGCTGAGGAGCTGCGGTACCTGATTTGCTCGTCTCTGAAGATAACCCCTGGAAATAGGAGTGTGAATGCCATATGTTTTTTTCTTTGTGGCCTCTTAAGTGTGTCTAGTGTTTTTCTCCACTTGTATGTTTTCTTCTGAATTTGCAGGTCAATAGTTACTGGTGTTTCCGCTTAGGATAAAGTGAACTTGAACAGTGGAGGACTCTGAAAGGTCATTTTAGAAGTCCACATGCACATCATCCTCGGTGTCCCTTGGGAAGGTTTTGTACCAGCGGGCATGATACTTGAGAAACATCTTGAGGAACATCAGAAAAAGTGTACTTTGGGTTAAAAATCCAAGTTTGATTGTGTCCTGCAGAAGCATGTAGTGTAACAAGTTCAATATTTGGGGGTATATAGAGATTTGTTTTTGTGGATTTTTGTTGTTTAGCTGCAGGACTCCCCTGATGTGAAGGCACTGCTTGGGTATGATAGACAGCAGCTCTTTAGAAGCTGAGATGTTCTGGATGCAAATTATGCAAATGCAAATTATTGTGGTAACCGTCCTCCAGCAGCTTCCAGTTTTGGGAAGATTCCCCCATTTAAAGCATGCACTGTCCTATGTTATATTGCTTTCAAGTCTTGAGTATTGCCAGCCAGGTTCAATGATAGTAGCAGGTTGTTTTTTATTACCAAGGAGCAAAGAGCAGAGTATGAGCAGAGTGAGGAAATCTATAGACAAGTCAGAAAAACAATAACAATCTACTGTGCCCTGGTAGGAAAGAAGAAAAAAAAAGGTTAACAAAGGTATTTGCTCCTGTAAACACTGTTGAAGGAAACTGAATTCTTCATTTAAAAGAATTCAAAATTTTGTTTAATTTGATTTTAACATACCTAGATTAGACAATATTAATAATTTACATTGACAGGTCCTCCTACGCTTTCCTAGTAAAGAAAAAGTTTAAAGGGAAGAAAAGCAGAGATTTAAAAGAAATGAGGAAAAAGTAGAATGGATATATCAATACTGAAAGAAATAACTGAAATATTTTACCAAACATAAAAATGTTTCATATAATCCGAAAAGCTACATCTGTAAAAGTGACCGTATTTTGTTGTACATTCACTCTAAAATACAGACAAAATTGCAAGGCCACAGAGTAATACGGACTTCACTAAGAATCATGGAATGGCAAAACATTAACTATGGAATTGGCAAAACACTGAAGAAAACTTCAGGTGGTAGTTACCTGAGTGGAAATTTCACCAATATGCAAAAACCAGTAGCTAATACTCAAGTTTTATCTCATGTTTTATTGTAATTTCACATAGAGGGAATCCTGTTTTCTCAGAGAAATGTTAGAACCAATAAAACGGGGTCCCATGATTACATGCTGGGAGCTTTTCATGATTTTTTTTTCCAATAATGGAAACAAAGTCTATCCGTAACATTTTTCAGAAGCTCTGTGCATATTGTCAGTAAAGAGTTAATGGCAGTCTTTGCTTGACTGCCTCCTTCATGCAGCTGTGTGAAGGAAGCAGTAAGGAACTTATGTTTCCTCTTGCCTTATTGATGTTTTTTTTCATTTTCATTCATGAAATTCTAAACCTCTGAGCTAAATAATGGCACATAACATGCTGTTGCTTTTATTAATTCATGTTTGGGGGCTCACAAAGGCAATATGAAGAAGTGGTTGAAATACTGCACTTGGGCAGTCAATATTGGAAGGGAGCAGCAAGGCCCTTGCCATCTCTACAGGAGTGAATGGATTACTTTTCCACTCACTCAGGCTCTGCCAGCTCTTTAGAGTGATTGAATTTGAATCCTCTCTACTGCTTAATAGAAACTCTTACAAAGAGGGAAAAGTGTTAGAAGGAAGGCTCAGCAACATCATTATACACAGGCTGTTGCTTGTACTTTGTTTTTTTTTTCTTCAATCCTACCTGCAATTAAACCTGCGTATCAGTGGAACTACACAGTTCAAGGAGTGTTTCTTTGGATCATAATTAGAAGTATCTGAAATAATTAGAAAATGGGAGGCAAACAACAGAGTAACTTGAGACAAATATATAAAGTCTTAAGAGTTTTTTGTTATGTTTCAGATTTCAAAACATGCCACCTACTTTTGCTGTGCCTTTAGTTAATAGCTGAAACCTTCCTCCCATCAGCCAAAGGAAAAGATGATGGTATTTTTTGCTGTCATTGCACATGTAACTTTTTAAGATGTGGCAAGTGGCAAATCCAGGATCTCTGTGCCCTGTTTGCCCCGGCTCCTCCTTTTTGGGGATGCTGAAGATGCAAGGCGGTGCTGCTCCGTGATGGTCATTAGGCATCCAGCATCTCTGAGATGCTGCTGCTGTGCAGGGTGCCTCTCCAGGTAGGATTCAGGAGCTACTCAAATAAAGAACAGATGATTTGGCCCCATCCTGACATTACACTAGCACAGCAAAGTATGAGACATTTGCATTTGCCTAATTGGTTTGAAATTCATTGAATAGCAAAGAAGCACAGTTACTTAGTTTCTGACCAAACCATTAGGGTTTCTTTCTGGCTGTACGGATGAGGCAGACTTGCAGGACATGTGTCTTGTCAGGAGCTTCAGTAATACTTTATTATGATTATTATTATTATTATTATTTATTATTTATTTTCTGCCCTTTCTGCTTGCCTTTTCGCATAGGCTTGTTCACAGCAACCCCCGCTGGAGGTAACGAGCAGTGACAGTATTGCTGCAGCGTTCCCCCCGGCAGCCCTTTGCTCCCAGTTAGCGCTGCGAGCCGCGCTTTCCGTGCGCAGGTTGCCTTGCCTCTAGTCTGCAGCAACATGTTTTCTGTCAAACAGCAGAAAACGCTTAAATGAATGCTTGAATAAATCTAAGTCTAATAAACCTGGTCAAAACAAAGTTGAGTTTTGGCTTACTCGGCTACTGAAATCACTTAGGAGAATGACAGAAAGTTGAATGCAGTCTAGCTTAATTCCTCCAGTACTTTGCTTATGATTTAAGCAAGAAGTGCAACTGTTGTGATAATGTGAACGTGCTCATTAGAAGCCAGAGCTTTTTTTTTTTTTCCTTTTTTTTTTTTAACAGAAGCCCAACTGTAGCCATATGTAAAGTTGGTATTAAAAATATAAATACAAGAAGCTTCTACTAAAGAGGCAGAAATGGCACTTGCCTGGTCTCCTGATAGGCAGGCGGATCAAGGGAACGTGCGAGGCCCCGGAGTTGTGCCGCTGTGTGAGCGGGGCTGTAATTTAGCGAGCTGACAGGAAGAGTGAAGTATCTCCTCAATATCTGTGTTTGGCAGAGGAGATGAATGCATACATCAGGAAACAATGTTTAAGTGTTTTATTTCCTTATTTCAGCCTGTCAAACTGTCAGCGTAGTTAATGGCCACCAAGAGAGAGTGAGGGAAAGGGAGGGAAGCGGGGAGAAGGATAAATGGAAGGAAACAAAGGTGCTGTGGAGTCGGAAAGAAAGGAAAACTGGGAAACATTAGCAGGGTGCAGAGGCATAATGGTCACTTGAGCCCAAATGTCCAAATTCCCCCTCCCTCTACTCAAACTTCCTCTCTCCTCCAGGCCTCCAGTGAAATGGATAAAGATAATGAATGTTCTAGCAGACCGTGCGTGTTAACTTTATTCTGCTATATTAATTTCATTACAGTAGTACTTAGGCTCTGAGTCAGCAAGGCTCTTGGAAATGATCTCAGGTCTTGCCCAAGTCGAGTGCCTTGCTGAACTGGGATCTAAACTCAATAAAAGGCAATTGTTTTTTTCTGGAATTTAGCCTCTTGGAATTCAGGCAATTTTTTTTCATATTGTTTTACTAAGTGTCTATAGTTGGACTTTTTTTTTTAAACAAACGTGGTTTGAGTTGGTGCTTTATTAAACATACAGAGCTATATGAGTGTCTAGGGACATAATTCTTCTTTCTGACACACCCACGCACCTTCCACTGAAGTTAGTACAAGTGGAATGCTTTTCATAAGAAGTATTTTTAAGATATAGCCAATATTATGTATTATTTTCATTGCATGGAAACAGAACAAGAGTACTTTTTTATGTATCAAAGAATGTTTGGTTCAGTAACCACAGCGAGCAGGATAATGCATACTGTTCTTGTACTTTACTCAAAGATGAAATCTTGTTCTCACTACCTTATTAATCATACTGGTTGGCAGCAAAATAGCACTTAGTCCTGTTGTGGAAGGTGGAATTTGCTTTTCCACACCCAGGTGAAGCACCTCCCAAAACAGTGTTTTGGATATGTGGAGCCCAGATAGCATCTATCCAAGATACCCAGCCAAGCTGCAATGTTCCAAGCTCTGGGGGAATGTGCTTGTTGGTTGCAATGCCTTCATTCTTGGGGAACGAAAAGGGGAGAAAAAGTAAAACTCTCTCCTTCTGCTCTAACCCTTGTTAGAGCTAGAGGCCAAGGGAGGAGTCCTTACTGGGAAGGTGCTGGCCATTTGGTTTAAATCTGAGGTTGTGCAGCACTGATTTAGGAGAGAGCTTTAAGTATTGCTTTTTCTTGGCAGTAGAGCTACGGGGCCACGGTCTCTCTCACGTGAAGTCACTCTCACATCATGCAGCCTCATAAGGTACGAGTTTGTTCGTCACGGTAAAAATGGATTTCCCTTGAGCATAATCTTTTTGTATGCAAATTTCTGTATATTCCAGTAAAAGTCGCTTGAATCCTGTAATTCTTGATTTTACTTATCTATCACTCTAAAAAAAAAAAAAAAAAAAATTCCTTCAGTCATCAAATTAGTAGCAGTAGTCATGTTATGATTACACTTCTGAAGCTCAATCTTGGCCTGGGACAGCCAGGAGCTGTGCCTCTATGGAGTGAGATACTGTTCTTTCTAGAAAGGTCTCTGTTTAAATATTAATACAAGAGACAATAGATTCAATACAAGCAGACAAATGGCTGAAATAACCAGAGTGGTAGGGTAATGTTCAGCATGGGTTAGTGTTTGCAGAATGCTTAGCTACAAAAATCGTCACTTTTTTTTTCTTCTCTGTAGTCATTTCAGTGGAGGAGAGTTTTAAGAAGAGTTTGGGAAGAGAATAACAAAGTGGCCTTGCAACATTCTTGAGGAGGTTGTTGGCTATGAGAGGAAGTATGAGGAGCGTCCAAAGCATTTTTCTCTGAAAACATAAATAAATGGGTGGTGCTGGGTAGTGGCTGCCTTGAGTGAAGCCTCAGTGTGGGTGAACTCTTGGGACTGGTGAGAATAAAATAATTTGGAATTAGGCTGTCAGGAGCTTGGAAGGCAGAACAAGCTGCAGATACCTGATGTGATGGAGAAGAGAAGGCAAAGAAAGATTTCCTGGATAGGGATGTGATGATGGAAGTAATGGACTAAAATGATTTTTGCTGTGGCAAATGGGCAAGAAGATGATGAGACTGTTGTGCTTGACAGGGGAGCAGTCATTCTTAGAAATAGTTTTTCAGTAACTTTTAATGGGACTGAAGCTTAGCTCTTTATGGACTTAGAGGTGCTTTGGCTTAATGCTATTGGAATGAAGTGTTATTTCCTTGAGTGTCACCATGTGGGTAACTAAAAAGTATAAAGTCTGAACCTAATCCACAAATTTCAGAAATGCGGTAGCAGAATACGGTAATATAACTTTTAATGTGAACAAAATCAGACCTATGGATCTTACTTGGTGTATGTACAGCCGTGTCCCCAAGCTCTGTGGTCTCAGGAGGTGCACTACGTTGAATATCTGCTCAAAGTCTGAATTACAGATTTGCAGTGACTCGTATTGCCAAAGCAGCAGCTCCATGTGGCTCGACAGCAGAGTGGGTTGACCCTTACAGTGTCAGGGAGACCTGAGCAGCCACAGAGACCTTGCTTCCAAAATGATGCCAAGCACACAGTTTGTGTAGAGAGCACGTGCTTCATTTCAGAGCTACTGCAGCATTACCAGTATCTGCCCAATTATAGAGACAACGACTTCTTATCTGCATATTTTAACTTTCCATGTGATCCTGATGCAGGCTTGGGTTAGCTATGTATGTTAAGCTCTCCCAGTAGCTCAATACTAAGTGATAACTGTGTTTTATCACTGAGTTGAGGTTCTTTGCTGGGGTGGACAAATGATCCCTGCGTGCGAGTTTATGTTGTTGTGAGGAATACAGAACCAAAGGAGAACCAGAAGAGGAAATGGCAGCATTAGCCTGGTTTTCAAGAGGAGTAAGCATTTGTGTACAACACCACAAGTCACTTCATGTTGTCCTCTGTCAGGAATATGCATAGGAGACGGGTTTTTTTTGCCAATAAAAGCTTTAATTCATGGGTAGTGAGGAGTCCACACCATTCCCACATGAAAGCTCTGCCAGGTGGGGTCAGATGACTCCACCTACTAAAACTATGTATGCTCATGACACGCACCACTTTAAGCCACAAATAAATATGTGGCATTGTGCCTGTAGTAATTTTTCTGTAGAGCTGTAGAGTGCAGCCTACTGCTCATTAGCTGATGTTTTCATCAGGCTTACTGTTCTTTGCCATTATTTCTGTAGTAGAGGTGGTACGATAATGTGAGGATATCTGGAAAAATAACTTTAAAGCTACTGTTAAAAAACACAAAACACGGGTTGTGCATGGGAAGTGCCTTTAGAGGTAATGGAGCTTCATGTGGGCACAGAAATCCTTACTGTGGATGAATTTGCTGCATCTCTGAAATTCCGTATCCATGTGCACTTTATACGTATATGTATATACCTACCCACATACATGTGTATGTCCTTGTGGTAGGATTAGAAACTTATGCATGTGCACACTTGGCTATTACAGGAGCAAAGTGAATATAAACATATCCAACTACAATTTTTTCTCAAATGTTTACAGGGAGATGCTATGTTGTTATACAGAAGAAAAATGTGGAAGGAGACTACTACAGCAGTACAGAAAGGGACAAGAGTAGTTTTGCATACCTGTGTAACTATGACTATTCCCTTACTTCTGAAGGGAATAGTAGTATTTATGTAGTAGTATCCATTATTTTTGGAATATGGTTGTTCTGTGGTGCCTGATCTTTTTCTTTTATGGAAGAATTCTGCAATAGAAGCCCTCGGTAATTATATTTTAATATTAAAAATATACCTGTTTAACAATGACCTAAATTAGTTTCTTCATTAAGCAGTGGTGCATGGTGTCAGTGTAAGGTGCTGACATCATAAGGTCTCGTTACTACCTTTAATGGTGGCTGTTCACAGGTTTTCTTCCAGAGCTTCTGCTAACTCTCAGGCTTGAAAATTTGTACCAGCTAACCTTCCCCCCACATTTGGAAGTTATAAAATTGTAAGGTTTCAAGACAAGTGTTGCATTAGTAGTTTTGATTTTTAATTAGGACTTGAACCTTCTGTGCTGGTTTCAAGGTATATTTTATTGCTACCAGGACAAAAATATTTTTTTATTTGAGTTAAATCTGAGATTTTTATGAAGTTATTGCTTGCTCTAAAAATATTCTGTGAATTGTAATAAAGTGTCAAGGTTCTCAGCAGACCTTGTGAGCACACTTCTCCATGACGGTGATGGATATTCTATTTTTTGTTTCTTAATAAACTAAGTTTACCTGATCAGCTGTTTGCATGGGTGTAGACACATTTGAAAAGAGAAGATTTCTTTTTTTTTAAAGTGTTTTATGAAAGGGTAGCATGCTCATTTAAAAAAAAAAAAAAAAAAAAGGCAGTGTATGTTGGCCTGCACTTGATGTATGTAATTTCTGAAATATCATTAATAATTTCTGACTTTCCGAAGGTCTTCAGAGTTTTTCCAGAATTTAGTGGAATGCTTTATAGTAATGCTTGATGACGTAACTTCAAAATGGAGGAAATAGAAGCATACAGGTTCATTATGGTGGTATGTTTGCATTTTCTTGCTTTTTCCAAATAAATATTAATGCTAAAGGAAGGAAAAGTTTCAGAACTTATAGGTAACATTTCTCAGGGCTCAGAGTAGTTCATCAGTTCTGGAACAAGAAACCTTGGAGCTCACAAGTCTCCGTCAAGGATCTAATACTGTGCTTATTGCTGGCAGTTCTTGGTGAAGAAATTACCCGCATCCCAAAGCGGTTAACAGTGGTTAATAGTGTTAATAGTGGTTACACATTTGCCAAGGACATATCTTCTGCTGTTTGGATATGCCTTCTTAGGGATTCAAATAAAAGGTGCAGCTGTGGAGCGTGTGTTTTTTTGTTTTGTTTTTACTTTTTTGATGCACGTGGATCTGAAGATAACTTTGTGCAATAGAAGGATACTACGGTATGAGTCTTTGGGGAGCATCAATATCTCTAAGTTCAGACTAAACAAGAGGTATTCATATTCTGTCTGTAACTTTCAGCAATAAAATCATGTTTTCATTATGGAAAAAATAAAATAAAAAAACAGTGCTCCCTTTGAAACTCTTCCTTTGTTTGGGAATGCCAGGCAAATGGGCAACATGCGGATCAGTGCTGCTTTTGATAGTGAATCTCCATTTTAGAATTCATTTCTTCATCCCCACCAGTAAAGCTGATTTTCTTCTTAGCTTCTTTTTTCAGTAAACTGTTGCCATTTCTGAGGCCTAAATGACTTTCTTCTCACCCTGCTGCTGCCAAGTATTTTGCCACTTGACCTTTCTTCCCCTTAAGCCCCCCAAAATGTGTGCAGCAGGTCTAATATCCAAATATCTCTAATTTAAGAAGCTAGAAGTCTAAAGATCTGGGACTTTGGGGGAATATCTCAAAGAAAGGGAGAAGAGCTGTTGGCAACAGCTTTTATCGTCGCGTGCCAGAGCTCCTCACTCACCCACGCTGGACCCCAGAACCAGACATGTGTGAAATTTTTAAAAAGCACATGTGTATATGTATGCGAGATGCATTTGTGTGCATCTATAAACGTATGCTTGTGTGTATGTATGTGTATATATAGAAAAATAAAATACAACTGCCTGGCAAAAATGCTATGAGATTCATTAAAGGATGATGATTAAAAAAAAAAAAAAATTAAAACTGTTTGGCAACTGAAATTATTTCTTCTTATGTGTTTTTATCCAAAAGGGAGGGTTCTCATCAGGTGATACCTTAAGTCAAGATGACACTGGGATCATGTATGTGAAAACAAACATTCAAATTAAAAGGCCTAATTTATGGTTGCTTTTGGCAAAAGTCAGTTTTTCAGTAGACTTTTCATTATATTGGCTGTTCTGTAAGTGCTTTAGTTTAAGAAATGGCTATCTAAAAGATTTGTTAAAGACACAAAACAGGTCAATGCAGGGGTTTGAAAGTAATTTTGTCAGTTGGTTGAAACACAGTATTTTATATCCAAAAGGGAAAGTGTGTCACTTGCAAGAAAATGAACACCCTCTCTTATTTTCATGCCTGCTAAAAGCAGGTCTGAGGTGTCAGGGCACTTCTCTTCATTGTCTGCCATTCAAAGACTTTGGAAAATCACCATAGTGCTTTAAATATTAGGCAAAATTTGAGGGGCAGGGGATGCTAAGAGATTATTTTCACACAGCGATTCCTGAAATTTTCATGCTTTTAGCAGAGCTTCTGGTGCTGGACTTCAGTTATGCCCATTGCAGATGGGTTTTGTTTGTGCAATTTTAGCCTGTTCTTTTCTTTTGCTAAACAAATATAATTTAGGAACTGTAAAAGCTGTTTCAAACTGAAGTCTGGGAGTCAGGATTCGTGCATTTTGGTTCTGCTTCTCTCGTAGTGTCGTGTGTCTCCAACAGGACTATGTAGGAAGAAGATGGTTGTAATTTTTTTCCACTAAAGAAGTGTATATGGGTGCTTACGAAGTGGACTTCAATAATTTCTTTATCAAAGGGGATAAACCTCTTCTGTGTTGCAGCTCCTTCAAAAAATGAGTTTATTTAGTGCAGCCATAAGAGCAACCAATGATAACTTGTTTTCACCACCAGCAGATAGCTTAGAACAGGCAGTCCTTTCTTATATTTTGGGGGCTTTTTTGTTTGTTTTTAAAACTAAGAGGGTCTGTGTAATACTTCTTCCCTTCGCATATATTATTTTTAGAATTCTGCTTTTCCATTTTATGTTGAGAAGCCTAATGCTGGCTTGCAGATAAGATGGGGTCATTCCTGGTTGAGAGTGAGTTTTCCTAGCAAGCCAGGTTTTCTGGGCTCCAGCAAGAAGTTAGTGTAGAACCAGTGTCTGCAGCTGGTACAAATCGGTACAACTCCACAGGCCTTGGTGGCCTTGGAAGATCTGCCCTGTTAGATGGTGTGGAAGCAGTAACAAATATTTATAACCATTAATAAATTAAGAGGTACCCCTAAGCCAAACCTAATGCAAGAATAAAACATATATATACTTGGCCAGTGAAGGCTTCAGCTTGTCCTCATCAGGAAGACCTATTTTCCCATCATTTCTCCCCATCAGCTGTTCTGACAGACCCTCTCTCAAGCAAGGCCAGGGACCACAGGGAACAGGCTAACCATTAGCCTACAAGACATGAGGATATAGCCACTTCTCTGCCTCACTGTTAGCCAGGAGTGTTCAAAAACTGTTGCTTTTCTGGAAAAAAAAGTGAACAAAAAAGCCTATATTTGCTGTAGGTGAAGGGGGCAGAGATAACAAGTAAAAATATCCTGCTTTTGAAAATATGTATTTAACGGTATCCCTCTAGATGGATACTCCTTTGAAACATCTCCAGTGCATTCTTGGGTTCTGGTAGCAATTAAGGGGTTAAATCATTTTTGGCAGCCCGTTGATCATGTAAAACCATAAAGCAGTTCCAGGAGAAAGAGATGTGTGGAGGTAGAAAATATCGGACCGAGTGCATGCTCTCTGTGGATAATAAAAAATTACCCACTTTCTCACAGATGTCGAATCTGGCAGTTTTCCACTGAAAATTTGGATTGCATATCAACTATCCAAATTATTTTAGTGTCTGTTGAAGAGTATGTTTGGCAGGGTTTCCAGTAGGAAAATAGGAAGTCGATTTGAAAACATTAATACTATTTGAATACAACTGCTTAAGCTGATTGTTCCTTAGATGAGCTCCTGTGGAAACATGTCCTACCATGTAAGGCCCCAGCAAGTCTCCAGGTGGAGGAGCTGGAGATGTGAAATGAGTGCTCAAGAGAGGATAAACATCTACCTCTGGAATCTGTTTGGTAGGGGAAAAAGTTTTTTTTTTTTCCTTTTTTTTCCACAGCACTTCACTCTGCTTTTCTTTGCTGTGTATAGCCAGGTAAAATAACAGTGGGATGATATAGTAGTAGGACAAATGTTTGGGAAAGTTGACAACTGAAAAGGAGAATGTGGATGTTGAAGAGCGTATCAAGCTTCCAGGGGGCTTAAGGGAATTTCATCACCTTGGGAAAGGGAAGTGAAATCACTGAGGTGGTCTCAGCCAAGATGCATGCACAACGAGCAGGTGCTGTCAAAGAAGTAACTGATGCTAAATGCCCAAATAATGGGGAAAAAAAACAGCACAGAAATTTGCCATCCTCACCTGTTTAGTATAAAGCTTCCTGCCTCCTCCTCTGAAGCAAAGACAGAATAGGAAGTCAGTTAAGTGACTGGATGGAGCAGTACTTTTATTCTCAGGATAGAATTTAGGTGCAACAGGAAAAAGTTAAGAGAAAAAAGTATCAGGGGAATAACCTGAAGTTTTCTGATGCTGGGTTCTGTTAGGAATTAACTGAAAGCTGGAGGTCATGGTCGTGACCCACAGTCATGAAAGCAGCCATGTAAGTCATAAAATACTTGAATGCTAAATGAGAGGGCTGAGAAGCACTTCTCAGAGGCAGTGGTGGGAGTGATATTTTAGCAGGCACTTCCACAGGCTTGGACAGACTGTTTTAAAACCAACAGAAAGTAGTATTTGCTCACGGCTGATATATTCAAGGTAATGTTTTACTGAGATAAAACACAAAAATGCCCTCAGATTGTCCTGATAATGTAGACTCCTATCAGACCTGGAAGATGTCTCATTTTCCTGGGAATCACGAAGGACGTTTGATTTCATGGTGTTTGGACCATGAGAAGTGGTAGAACACAGCTCTTGCATTAATGTGACTATTAATATTATTAAAGCCAATGCAGTTTGAAAGCAATGCAGTGAAAAGGGGAAAATTGGCTTAGATGTAGTAGGAGAGTAACTTCTCTTTGTAACTCCTGTGGCTTCCCTTGATTCATTCACTGATATTTGTCCTCTTAACAGAATCAAATACTTCTTCCGTGGAATAATTCATCCATGTATGATTGTTTTTTTTTTTTTTTCATTATTTATGATTACTGCAATGGAAGGAAGATTAGGAGATCACTGTTATATTTAAGTGAGAAAGGTAGTTTTTGACTGGAGAAATTGTTCTGTGGAGGTCAGGGTCATGGGATCTCCTGTCTCTGATCTCTCAATGTGTTGATTGGCTTTTCTAAAAAAGATGTTCCTCTCAAATTCTTTGCCCAAACCACACTTAATTTTTTGGTCTGGTGCTGTAAGAATTATTGTCAAGCTATGCTGTTTTACCTGTGAAGCAATAATGGAAATCCTTTGGGTTTTGGTTTGGTGAAATGCTTGACAGGTGAAATTGCTAGAGCTTACTATTGGATTTCGAAGTGGAAATTTGGCTTCCATCTTCCAGAGGATTTTGAGGACTCTTCTGATAGGTGGTCCTGTTGGTTGTTTCTATTTGAGGTTTAGAATATTGTGTGGACAAAATCATCAGGAGACAGATTTTAAAAATAATAAGTAAACACTACAGAAAAGACTCATGCTGTAACTTTGGAGAGTTGGTTAACACAGAGGTTCTTGCAATGGAGTGAAACATGGGTTAAGTAGCGTAGTTAATATGTTTGAAACCATTGGTCTGGAGCAGTAGTCGTAAAGAGAAAGATCAGAGGGAAATATGTGTGTTTCATGTTTGTTTGTTTTAAATCATAGAATCATAGAATGCTTAAGGTTGGAAGGGACCTCAGAGGTCATCTAGTCCAACCCCCCTGCTCACGCAGGGTCACCTAGAGCACATGACACAGGACTGCATCCAAGCGGGTTTTAAAGATCTCCAAAGAAGGAAAAAAAAAGAAGTTTTGGATCGTGATTGGATTAGTTTTGATGGCTTGGGATCACCTTTCCCTTAAGTCAGAAAAGAGGTGTTCCCAAATGTGTAAAGGCCCCATGGTAGTTATGAATGATCCGTCAATTATTTGGAAGATTTCATAGAATCATAGAATCATAGAATGCCGAAGGTTGGAAGGGACCTCAGAGGTCATCGAGTCCAACCCCCCTGCTCACGCAGGGTCACCTAGAGCACGTGGCACAGGGCTGCATCCAAGCGGGTTTTAAAGATCTCCAAAGAAGGAGACTCCACAACCTCTCTGGGCAGCCTGTTCCAGTGCTTTGTCACCCTCACAGTGAAGAAATGCTTCCTTAAGTTCCTGTGGAACTCATAATGTATTTTGCTAATATTTATGTATTATCCTCATAATGTATTTTGCTAAATCTTGGCTGCTTTTGTGATTGAGCACAGTCTCTTTTCTGTGTGTAAGAGTTTAAGGTTTCTCTCTCAGTAAAACATAGTGACTTTAGGATCCCTACATACACGCAAGTCATGGTGACCAAGAGGTGAAATTTGCTGCAGTGCTCATAATAGAGAATACCACTGGTTGAACAGTTATGTTCCAGTTGAGTTTTTCTCTTCCCTTTTCCAGGGTGTAACACAGAGAAACTAGGTGAGATAATTCAGTATGTACATGTGAGAAGTGTTAAGTCATTGAAACACTATCTTAACAGTTCTGAAATTTTATTAAAGAGGAACATAAATTTAGGTCAAACAGAAAGCAAAGCTAAACTTGATCAACCATCAAACTGGAAAAGGTTTTGTTTTGTTATAAAAGAGGACATTTGACAATCTTAACTTGTGCACAATCTGAAAACTCCATTAAATCTCAGTCTGTGTTATGTAGCAAAGCTTGTTGGTGCATAATTTCAGGCTATTCATTGTATATCCTATGCTTATACATCCTGAAGAAATGAATTGTTCAGCAGGCTTGAATAAAATAGTCTCTCTACTTGTTCCTGGTCTTTATCTCTAGTTTCAGGCTAGCATGCCATCTCTGTATTGGGCCTTTTTGTTTACATGGTTTGCTTGGATCTGCCTGCTGTGATTGGACTATCAGTTGAAAGACTATATATACACATTTATTTTTAAGCTCAGAAGGAAGTTTTTGATATTTATTTTCACTGCTGTCTATATTTTTTTGCAATATGGAGTTGAAAAAGAGTAGTAAAGGTGCTCAAATTCTGGAGTTATGATGCAGGCTAGATCCGAAGCTGATCTTTGTCTTCATCCCAGATCTTATTTAAAAGCCACATAGGAAGCTGCTGTTGTCTTTCATCTTGTATGAGAACAAGATGCTTTAGGAATTTCATGAAAGAAGTAGACTTTGTAGCTTTGCAAGTCACAGGAACTGTTTTGGATAATTTTCTCAGGATTACAATGAGACTGCTTTTTTCAGTGATTTAAAAGAACTAAGTTTGTTGACTCTTGTAGGCTCAACTTTACGCAGTTCTTTAACTTTTGGGCATACTTCTATATGTAAATTGGGATGGTTTGATTATGGAGGCTTCCCCAAAGCCAGAGGCACTTTTTCTTCCTGTTGTTATATTTTTTCCCATATGATAAATTTAACCGTCCTTGATCTTCGCAAATATATAGCTGGTGGGTGTTATAACAAGCCTCAGCTTTCTGAGAAGTCTGTAAGGACTAAAACTCTTTTCTGATGGGGATAATAAAATGGTTCCTTATTCCTTTATATACTTTTAACAGATATTCAGGGCTCCAATGCCTCCTCTGTTTCCTCCAGTGCCTGCTTTCCATTTTTCTGTGGAAATCAAAATTAATAGTTCTGCAAGTACAACTGAATTAGTGGTTCATATTCTGCAGGCCTTAACTGATCAAAGCTGGTCAAGACTTAGACTGTTGGCCTACTCAAGGTATTTGGAAACCTATTTTTTTTTGAAATGCTTTTGTCATTTTGTCCAAAGTTTAGGATTTGTCTCTGTAGGACTAGTAATGGAAATTTCATGAAATCTTCCCTTTTGATCTCACTCTGTGCAATCTGCGGCTCAGCCGGAGATCCAGTTATCAGTATTTTAAGATTGTTTCATTTTTTTGTCTTAAAATAGGTTGGTGTATTTTCCTGGATTTTCCTGGATTTTTTTCCTCAGCAAAAACCTTAGCTCATGCTGACAGAAAAAGTTAGCACTGGTCAATCCTCTCGTGAGGAAAGAAATACGAACCTAAATATTATGCCAACTGAAGCATTGGCAAATATATAAATAAAATATCTAATGTTCTGGTCCTCCTGCTCTCCCTTTCTCTGCCTCTGTCCAACTTTAAGTGAAACCAATAATGAGACAGAAACTTAATCCAAAAAAGGTATTCTGTTCTCATTAGGTATTATTGCTCTTACCTAGAGTGCTCGTCATGAGGATTATCTAATATCCTAGCATGAATTTCTGCCTGCTTTTTTAGTTAGGCATCATTCAGACTACTGCCATGGGCTGAGTTTTGCAGCCTGTTCACAGTTTTGTGGCTTTTAATGCAGCAAGACCTTGAATTCTGAGATGTGAGACTGGTATTTTGTGGCTGTAGATGTGTTTTTACTGCCTGTGCAATGGGGTCTGTTCCCTCTTTCATTTTTGGCCATTTCTTCATCTTTAGCTTGGAAGTAGAAACTCTCATGTCACCAGCCATTATGTATTTGAAAATTAATTAATAATCATGGTGTTGATGAATCCTTCCTTACTGCAGGAAAGTGCATCTGCAAGAGTAAAAGGAATAAATTGCAGCAAAAGCTTTGGGGGCATCAATTGTAAAACCTGGTGTTTTTTGTGTTCCCCTGAATCTAAATGTAACCTGGCAGATACAGAGGTCCAGGAGTGGGTCTTTTCTGGAGATGGGGAGACTTCTGTCTTGGGATCAATCTTCCTGTAATCCCGTTGAGAGGGCTGGGTGGAGGCATCTCTATGAAGCAATAGTGATGGGAATAAAAAACCTGTTTATGGGGTCTGTTTGGGTCCAGTGCATGGTTCTTCTGTAGAGTTTTATGCAGCCTGTTGACTTAACATTTTTACATGCATCCTTAAATAATTAAAGATCCTTAAATAACTAATCTACTTTTTAAAAGTGTCAGACTTGAATGCATGAAGACTAATCTCTACATCTATCCTGCTACCTTTGAAAGGAAGAGAAAAATTTTCCAGATGCTTTGTCCGTTGTTACTTGCAACTAGGAAGTGTAGCTAAATTTTCATTTGCAACTTTTCCTCTCTGAAGGTAGTTTTTAGTGGTTTATCTAAATATTTGCTGGAAAAAAAGAATTTAGCCTTTGTACTAGGTTTGTCCAAGAAAATTAAGCAACTTGGGAAAAGGAAATAAGCAGCACATTTTTAACAAATTTCAGTTGAAGGAAAAGTGTTTTTTCCCACACCCACATATATGTTAACATACAGAATTAGTCATAACCTGTTAAAAGAAGAAAATGCACAACCCCTTTGGAAGATGCAAATTGACAATTAACAAAACAATGGAGTTCTAGCCTTGTTTTGCTGAGGTGCAAATTGATAATCAGATTGCAATGAAAAGCTGGAATGTTCTATTCAAGATTTAGTTTGAGATGAAGGCTCCCCAAGGAAGAAGGAAGGAAGGAAGGGATGCGTCCAGTTCCATGTTGGGGAAGATGGCAAGGAGTAAAGACCACTGGGACAGCCCATTGATAAAAGCTATATAGTCTGCATGTGAATAATTGCAATAAATGTAATAAAAAGCAATGGCAAAAATTGCTTATGTTAGTGAATTGCAGAGGGCAGAATTTAAGGCAGAATTCTAACAGGTCTGTTTTATTTCTGTACATATTGTACGCCATGGAGTGATGATGGGGTAAACTAAAACCCCTATGTGATAATTTTTCATGCATCTTCACAGTCTCTCCCTTAGCTCAAAAATGCCCCTCCATTTACTCTAAAATTTCACATGTTCCAGGTAACCACTAGTTTATTTTATCCCAACTTGCCTCATATTTTTTATCCTTCCAAATACAAAATTTCACACAGTGGTTTCTGCTTAAGCTTAAGAGTAAATAAATTGTGCGTGCCACTGTCAGTTTTTCTAATAGCAAGTTTTAGTGGCCAGTGCTTGGAAGACTGTAAAAGAAAGGCTTGGATTGCTGGAAGACAGGAAATTTCCATGTTAAAAATTACAGAGCACACAGTGAATTGGAGATTTGGTTGGAAGGGATCCTTTGGAAGAAAACTTTGTTTTGTATTTTCATACCATCTGACTTGTTCTGTATTTTTGGCCAGCTCTGATGTTGCTAAATTGGTGCCCTGAGTTGCACCCCTTTGTAGCCTGACTGATTTTTCCTCTTATGTACCCATATGTGTTGCTCTGCTTTGCTGGGATTTTTGCTTGTTTTGATTTTAATTCACAGATGACTGGTTTCCAACAGTACTCTTCTGTTTAATGTCTAATCTGTCTTGGAAGATCAGCATTATAACATGTAGCCTGTACTGCTGCTATGTGAATCAGGTCCTTAAACTGCATTGATTTAGTAAATATTTTGTAGATTGATTTTAACTTTGTTCTTCAGAATTGTTTTCACTTGAAGTTTTGTTATTATGGGAGCTGAATTTTTAAAGGAGAAGAGTAATTTAAGGAATAAACTTTTAATAAATAATCTGAATAATTTGTCGCGTATCACAAACATATAGATGTGTGGTTTGAGATTTTTAAGACGAATTGGAGTGCTTGAAACTTTGTTGATTTGAATCTAAGTGGTGTGATTACATGCCCTGATATCTTGGAAAGTTTCAGGTACAATTGCATCATTTTAGTGAATATGTTGCACTTGAAAACCTTGAGTTGGCAGCTGCTTAGGATGAAGCCTGGATAGTGGGAGTCCATGGTAGGTAGGGGACTACAGGATGTGGAGCCTGTTTCACATAACTCGTCTGCCTCTCAAAGCTACATTGAAGATCACTCTATAAATGAGAGGCTGAGGCATTTTGCTTAGCTTATTTAGCCCTTTCTTCCCTGTTAGCAGGAGAAATGGGTCATCTGACTATCGGCAAGTAGCTGACAATTCACCCCTGAGCGTGTATTCAAGGAATGCATAAATCAAAGTATGTTAGTAGTGCAGCATTCAGGGGTCAAGATACAGCATTTGTTGTGTATTTTGATTAAGGCCAAATGGGAGAGTTGTGTTCTTAGTGGTGTTGTGTCTTGTTGTGTTTAGATACTGTTTATTGTGGACTAAATCCTGACGTTGACTATTATCCAACTTGTGTGAAAGCAACCCCCCATGTGCTGTTTGACAAGTAAATAATACCGTGTGGTGCCCTGTGAACATGTTTTAACCTTCTCCACAGAAGTTTTTGTAGGCTTTAAGCATGTATTCAAAATATGCCCTGTGTAAGGATGAGGAGGTTATGAATTCAATGTTTTATTTCTGAGCAAGATTCATGTTGATATCACTCAACATAGCATTTTATTATCCTGTTTCTGCTACAAAGGGATATATAATCTGAAGTTTGCAGGTGGACTTTTCAAAGAAAAGCCACTGAGGCCAGCACTTTGTCCCTTTTTGCATCTTATGAAGACTGCGTGATTTCTTAACCTTTCTTTCTTTCTTTTCTTTTTTTTTTTTTTTTTTCCCCCAGGGCTATTCATGTTTGCTGTAGGGCTGGGCAAATCAATCTTTTATAAGTACTCTTTAATCATAAATCTCGATGTATTAGGGTTATTATTGTATAGCCAGTGGTAGTTAAAAGCAGAAAAAGGCAGTGGGAGTGAGGGCTGGGATATCTGGTCATTATGGCTGGACTGTGCCTGGGATCCCAGGACTTCTTGCTCTGTGCCTCTTTAGTGTGGACTTAGAGATGGGTTTGGTTTTGTTGGTGAGGTACGTGGGGTTTTGGGTTTGTTTGTTTTTAAGAGACTACTCTACTATTTACCATTCTGTCTAATTAATGTGCTCTGCTGTGTCTGTTCTGTGCACTCTAAATGTTCATTTCCCTTAGCTTACATTTCCCCTCTGGTTTTCAATAAATCTTGGTGCACCTTTGCGTCCTACCTTCTTTTCTGCTCTTTTTTTCCCCCTAGAGTCTTAATTCCCTCTCCATGAATATATGTAAAATCAGCATTTTTATTTTTCCCTCCTGAGCAGCTATTGCCATCAGCTGTTATAAAATAATGGCTTTAGATGTGTTCCTTATAGTACATTGACCCTTGCTTCTGATTTATCGTTAACTTACAGAGATTTGTTCCAGGCTTGAACTTATTCCTTCCCCCCAGGGTCTTGAGTTAAAAAACACACTGGAACCCACTTTCTTGTTCTTTTGTACCTGCAATGTTAATCATATTGCCAGCAGCAGCAGCACACGGAGGCATCCCAGTATGGTAAAGGTGCTCTGAATGTACCTCACTGGCTTCTGTTACAACATCATATTCAAGCTTCTTAAACTAATCTCTGAGTTTGAATCACATCTTGCTGCTGCTTGTATCTAGGATTATCCCCCCCATGCACAGGCCCACACAAGCTTAGTGGAACAGTAGTGTTTTTTCCTCACCTAATTCTATGCCTTGTTACTTCTGCTTACCCTTCACACAGGGTATGTACCCGTACAGGTAAGAGCAGCTGTGTTGATTGCATGAGCAGAAGATGTAGCTGTGCAACTTGGACCCATAGGTAACAGTCTACGAATATTTTTCTGTGTTAAGGCTTTATGAGAATTGTAGGCACATTTAGGAACAGTGTATGTGACACGGTTAGTGGAAAGTTTTCTCCCTTGGGTTAGGAGTTTCCGTCGCTGGAATGTGTTGGCTTTGGAGCCGTTTGTGTGGGACAGAAATGGGAAGGAGGCTTCGTTTCCAGCAAGGCAGCAGATTGTATCTGCCTGGCCCTGTTCTGCCAGGGTTGGCAGCTGTCCAAAGAGCATGGAATGGCAAAGTTAGGAAGTGATTTGGTCTGGTGGGACAGAAGGATGATTACAAGCACTGAATAGTTTTTCAAGGAAGGAATTTTTCCTCGAGCAGGGAAGCTCAGATGCTTTGCACCTGAAGAGAATTGCCTCTTGCAGGTCTCAGGACATTTAAGGACTCTGTGAATATCCCAGGAACTTCATGAGGGGGGAAAAAAAAAATCCTGTAGACTACACTTCTTATTCACTTTTTTTGTCTGTAGCTTAAAAATAAGTACCAAAAGACCCGAGACCAGAACCACATTTGAATATGGAACAGGTGGTTGATTCAGGTGGTGAATGGGCAAGCTCAGTGTAGCAGGAGTGCACATTGAGCAGCATCAAAGGTGCTGGCTGCACCACTATGCACAGAACCCCAAAAAATCAATGTGCTTGTGATGGGAGTGATGGAGGTGGAGGCAAAGGGATGTTAAGACTGGAGATTCAACACACTTACTGTGTTTCCCTTGGACAGTCCATGTACCTGTTTTAGGCACTGTGCTGTCTTCTACTAATTCAAACAGTAACTGTGAAGTAGACCTCTGGGTGCAGTTTTCATGCTGTGGCTCATTCATTATCTCTTGTAATTTCTTAAAATTTCCATTCAACTCTTTCCAGGCAAAGAACTGAAAAGCTTGCAGTCCAGGAACTTGTTCCACTGCATCTGAGGTTCATCTATACCCTCTATTTCTTCCCCCTTGCTGCAGCAGAAGCTAGCAAGCAGCTACCAACTGCTGCTTAGACTGTGCCTGCAAATGCTCTGTGCCTATATCTGTCCCTCACAAGGCAAGAGGAGCTGTTAGTGCTTGCCACTTGTGGAAATTGGCACCCAGGAGAACTAAATCCACTCTGACCCATTATGAATTTCAGTCCTCCTGGGCTAGTTTAAAAAAATCCAGTTCTTTTGACAAGGTGAAAACCTTGATACTGATTTAAACTCCTTGAGATCCTTGTACAGCTGCCGGAGTGGCTCAGTTACCTTCGATCACATAAATACAGCATGCAAACATCTATGTATATGAGGCAGAGAATAAAGAAATGTACATTCTACCTTGCTTCTTGTTTACAGACCAGACCTTACTACCTTCTATTGGAATCCAGGAGGATCCAGAAGTGCATTAGCCATCAGGAGCGAATAAGTTGCAGTATTACAGATTAAATAAGCAAACATTTTGGAAGGAAAAGATAGGTCTTTCCTCATTACAATGCTTATTGAATTAGAGACTTCCAATGCTGCTGCTGTGGTGTAGTCAACGGCTTGCTGCCCACGCCTGCCCAGTGTTGCAGTGAGTACACTTGTTTTCATGCTTGGGATAAATTTGCCTAACAGAGACCAAAGTTTGTCTCAAAGTTTTGTGGTTTGTACATTTTAATATTGTTAACAAATGGAATGGAAGAGAGCAAAAAGTCATAGAGCTGCATCTTCAGGGCTGCTAGTCTGATTGGGGGCATACATGTAGGAGAAAGGCATCCTAATCATTCCTGTGCACTTGTGCCTGGGATCCTTGGATGTTTATGCCTCGAGCCCCAAATACTTACACTTCTGGGTAATACCAGCCCAGAATACCTAAAGGAAAAGTAGAAGCCTTGTGTAAAATAATTTAAAGATTGGTATATAAACAATAGGTTTCCAATTCCCCTCCCTCCCATTTTGCTTCAGGTCTTGAGTCTGCAGCAGTGCTTATACAAGCTTTCTCCAGAAACAAGAGGAATAGAAACGTAATAAAAATGTAATGTGAGCTGAATTCTGATATATTTACAGGTGTCCAGGAGAGAAAGCTTTAAGAGAAGTGTAGATATGATGGCCTGGGAGTTAATGTTAGCAGCCTTACGACAGACTTGTAGTTTAGGGTGTACAGTAACCGTTGGGACAGGATAACACTCCAAAGTTAGGGCAACCGCTTGGCAGTATATGAGTAGTTAAGTATCATTAATTATGTACTTGTGTCTCCTTAGGTTAATTTCCCCTTGCTTTGCTCAGCCCTGTGTCATGGAGCATCTTTTGACTATGGGGCAGACAGACCTCTTTTTCTTCATGTATCTAGCAGTTTCTTGTGCTTTTTATCACTATGGCCTCGTGGTTGATGGTATGGAAAGAGTGGCATAGCAAGGGCATCATCTTTCTCTGTTCTCTGTCTGCCTTGGGAGTAGCTCCTCGTGAAGTGTGGTTGCTGTGAGGATCTCAGAAGGCTTCACTGATAACATCTGACCTTCAGCTGACGGGTTAGGGACCGCAGTGTTAGAGCAGTGGTGAGGTGTGAGGGTAGGGTAGGGACCGGGTACTGTGGTGACCATGTGCCTCACAAGGAAGCAGCATTTCACTGATCTTATTTACCACTGAGCTTTCAAATGATGCTGCCAGGAGGAATATGATGGTTGTGCCTGTCACGGTGTTTGTGTTGGAGAAAAATATCTCCAGATGGTTTATGAGCACCAAGTCTTCTCAACAAGGGGTGTGTGAGGTTTTGGAGCGCTCTCCAAAGTAGCTCTTCCTGAGTAGCTCTTTCTCTTTCTTCTCCTTTCCTCTGCTTGCCCACTCTGCTTCCCACTGGATTTGAGAAGGCTGGAGCCCCTGTGGTGGTGACCTTAGAGCGGCTGGGCCTTCCACTTCCCCAACTCAAGCCCTCCATCACTGTCTCCTCTCTTTGGCCCTGCAGTCCTCCCTCGCCTTGTTTCGGGCCCGGTTCAGCGATCTGTGGGGCAGCCGAGGGGGCACTGCTGGCCCCTGCCAGGCCCCTCCACTCTGTCACTGGTGTCGTGGAGAAACCTTGTGGCCTGAGGGGAGAGCGTGGGAGGAGCAGTGCCAGGCCCGGGAAGCTGCCAGGCCGGAGAGCAACACGGGAGCGGGCTGAACGGCACAGAGCAGGGAGCATGAGAAGCTTCTCGGGCAGGACAGCGCCATCAACACGGGCTTTGGGCATTGCTTGGGATCGCCTGCGCCTAGGATCACCGTGTTACTGCCGTGCCTGCGTTAAAATTAACAAATAACTTCGAGGTGGGGAAGGAAAGAAAAAATCTCCTGGAAAGCTGCAGCTTCTGCCTATTTTCGTTAACTGATTCAGCCTTTTGAGGTCATTTAGGGTGGATTGATATGTTCTCGTTCTCCGTATGTGCAGCAGTGCAAGGATCCTGCAGATTGCAGTAAACGGGGAATGGAAGGAGCAGATTGTCCTACCGGAAAGTAAGAGACACTTTCAGGATTGTGTAGGTTGTGTAATTTGAAGATCAACATTGCTTATGGTGAACAGATGGAGAGGATGATTAGAAGCTACAAGTGCCCTCCTGTGCTATAGGCCCAATGTCAGATAAACTACCTCTACAGAAAATTATCACTTTCTGAAATTCTAGGACAACTGTAGGTTGGATTCTATGAAATTGAGAGAGAAAACTGGTGTGAGGAGGAGGAAAGGATCTAGACCGTTAACTGTGTGAGACTGCAAACTGCCTCTCGGGGAGCTTAGAATCAAGGTGGTTTTAGTGTTTATGAATGCTCAGTGTTGTTTTCATGAAACTGTGTATGAGGAAATTCCCATTATTTCAGTGCTGGAGGTCACTATACCTATCATTAGTACAAACCAGTGTGATTTTTTTCGCTCAGTGAGGCCACATTTGCCCACCTCATGAGGTCTAATAGGGCAGTATTTATAGTGTGCTGGAGCATACATGCTTAAAATCCAGTCACTGCATCTTGTCTTGCATGGGTGGAGCAAAAGCATGTCTGAGAACTACTGGTAGAGACCTGTAGACTAGTGCACATGTATTACAGAGTGCACAGATAGTGAGAAAGGGGGGTTTGAGGTATCTAGTGCTGTAAGGAATAGACAGTAGTTGTGGAATAGATGTTGGGGTGTGCACTCAGTTGATGTAAATCATTTTCCTAGCTGGGAATGAAGTATCTTTCTCTGGGATTATCTAAATTCAGACATTTATCTAAAATCAGAGTTTTTTCCAGGAATTGACAAAACTAACAAGGTGTTGTGAGGATGCCAATCAGAACTGATGATGAAGTACACCCAGCCAGGTTGGGGTACATACAGCTGCAAGGCAGAAAATCCCCTACCTGGCTAAGTCGTGTTGGTGTCCGACCAACACTTGGATGACAAAACAGATAGTTTTGGAGCAAAATGTTTTTTCCTGCTGTTGGAGCAAAACCGCAGAGGAAAGTGTCTTGATGTCGCTCTTTCTGTGAGCCCTCTTAAAGCTGGGCAGAAAGTTCTGCTCAGTAAGTAGAGAGAGGGAAGAGGGGAAAAATGATGAAATCAGTAGGGGAAAAAAGTATATTTTCGAAGGATTAGAAATAATAAAAAAAAAAAAAAAAAAGAAAACTAGAAGGTGCAAGAGGAAGAATCTGTTCATGCCGATGGTTAAAGTGCTGGGAGTTAAGCTAAGACTTTCATGCATCTCTCTGGCAGCAGAGGAAGGTCTTGGACAGCTTGCAGAGAGCAACTCTTGCTCTGGCCCTTGAAGCCAAGCTCTGTTCAGGTGTCCACAGCAGGCTGAAGAGCTGAGTGTAGCCCGGAGCCAAAACCAACGTCTGCTCTAATCCCACCTTCGTGAAGCTCCATGGAGAGGTCACCTGCGTAGGCTCTCATTGACAGGGGAGGCTCTGTTCATGTCCAGAGTAAGCGGGCAATGTATTTGTGCACGTGTGCTCTAATGCAGAACTGACTTGTACTCAGCAGAGGCTCTGCAAGACGTTTTTCCTACTAGGTAAGGAACTGGAAGAGCTGATATGTTTCATGTGCTTTGAAGGAAAAGTAAAAGAACGTTGTAATTGCGAGTGCTCCTCAAGCAGCTCATTCCTGATGCTGGGTAAATATAATGGCAAGAAAGTGGTGCACAAGGGGAAAAGGCACTGGGCACCCTATGACTGCATATTATTCTGTTTTGCAGCATGCATATGTTTGTTCATATGTGTGTAAATATACCCTGCAGAATCAGAATACATAGCAGTATGGAAGGCATTACTAATGCACATATGTAAAACATATATATAATGCATGGTATTACATAGAGAAACTGTTCGTTAAATGAACGCTAAGATTGTGAAGTCAGGCTCTCAAAGCATGGGAAATGCCAGAATTAGATTTGCCAGCACAACCTTAATTCAGCCCCTTTGTGCATATGCATTATGATACAGTCTTTAATTACATGATCACATATCAGTCCACTAAAATGATGGCGCTGACAGGATGAGGAGATATTCAATATGATGTTGAATTGTTTGCATGGCCCTGTGGCAGACACGTTCTGCATGCATTCAAACTCTGCCCTAAAACACAGTCCCAATATAGCAGTATAATAAATACAGGCAAAAATTAGATAACTTCTGAGGGGACTTTTTGTAATGTTTATCGCTATGATATCAGAACATTTTCACAGATGTTAATGGCTTCTCCACCACCTCCTTCTCAGTGACGCTGTATTTGTTTTACAGAGAGGGAAGAAATTACTCAGGTGGGAGGGAACAATCCAGCCCACTCAAGTTCTACCAATGTACCTATAAAACACCTAAACCCTGGCAATAATCCAGTCCATCACCAAGCCTGCCTAATTCTGTGTATTTATTATTATGGAGGACCTTGGGCCCTCTAAGCTCAGTGGTCTCAGCGTGTTTCTCAAATCCTGTTTTGGAGGGATGGAGACCCACCTCCAGTGGAAAACTGAGCTGTATTTAGGTGGACACCCAAGCAGTCTTGCCACCTTGCCTGGCTGACTGAGTTGTAATCATGTTTCTCAGATTGTGTTTGGTCTACCAATTCCAGCACTCATCCAGAAAATTTGGGGAGTTACTTAGCCTGGAGGGGTTTAAACCTCTATACCCCCAAAAAATGCTCTTGAAACCTGACTTTAGGGCTATCCTGGGCAAAATTATTCCCTACCTGCCTTAGAACAGGTAAGCTGTCATGCATTCATTCACACAAGAGTCATGTGGAAAGTTGCAGACCAAGCAAGCCTGAGCTTATATACTCAGGGAATAGGTTTTCCATGAATGGCTTGATCCCATATAGATATAGGCACTTAACCTTTTCTGTTGCTTTCCTGTGATCTGAATAGAACAGAAGATATCTAACTTAAGCATGAAGGAATCTCTCTGAAGGCTTTTGTGGAGAGAGGAAAATACAGACTTTTGTTTGACTACACTTCTCCCTGTGCATCTTCAGAGATGCCTCTTTCTTCACTGGATATTTTAGGCAACTAACCACTATGCCGGGCTGTTAAAGGCATCTGTGTTAAACCTGACTTTTCAAAGTCAAATTTCACTTCATTATAACTGTTTTTATCTTTAAAATGTACCATCTGAAAATGTAACACCTACAAATAGATACCTACAGGAATATGTTAAAGTGTACCAGGTTGGAAAGTGGGGCACAGGCAAGTAAGAACTTCTTGCTAAGTGTCTTAATTCCCACAGAAATTACCTTCTTTTGGCTTGCAAATCTCTGCTCTATTTAATACTCATTGTCCTGTACCTGCAATGAACAATGAATTACGTTATGGTCCAAAAGGCAACTGTGTCTTTAAGTATGCAGCTCGTGTGTTCCTGGAGCTGGTGCTTCTTGGGAGATATTCTTCTAGGAAAAAAAAAAAAAAAAAAAGGAATGTGATCATATAATTAGAGAGTATCACCATGTGTATGCATCTTAGCTTATGCTTTCAAGGGTAAATTAGGAATGACTGCACAGTCTTAAACATAGTATTTTGCAGCGGCTGAATGCCAGCTTTTATTCAGCCTTCTTTAATGTGAAGATTTTTGTAGGTGATGTCATCATTTTATTTAAATGTTAAAATAAATAAAAAAAAAATCCAAGTTCTTCCATGTGGAACCCTACTGGCCTTTCCTCCTATCTCGGGTCACTAGGGTGTCGTTACTTACAGATCCTCAGCATAGATCACTGCCCCCTGAGCTGGTGCAGTAACTGCTAGTTGTGAGGAATTACTAGGTGCTCTTACTGCTGGATGCCCTGGCCACTAGAAGGGATGTGAGATACCTGGTCAGAAGACTAGTCTTTACTCCCATGTACTGGGGATCATGTCCTGTGGAAGGTGCCACTCCTGCTGCCATGTAGTCTTAACTTGGTGCTTGCTCACCTGCACCCATGAATCTTGCTCCTCAGCACCTTCAGATCTCATTGCTGCCCTTTCCTTCATACTACTTCTCTGTTCTTTAGATCTTTTCATTAAAGCAGGCTGCAAGGAGCAGGCTGCAGGAGCAAGGCAATTCAGACAAAGTGGTGGTGGAAGTTTGACCAGTAGCAGTGCATTTCCTGTTGATATTCGTAGCAAATATTTGGGGAGAAATGCAAACTGTGTAACAGAGGTTTACAGTGTGGATTGAAAAGAAGCCCGTCCTTTGAAGAGGACCTATTTAGAGAATTAGTGATTTATCTAAATTTTAACTTTTGCCTTTACTGTGGAGGTGCTTGTACTGACCAGTTGTACCACAGTTGCTGCAGGCTGCTTTACATTCTAGGAAGTGGATTTTCACATTGAAAAAAATACTGACATAGGTGAAAACAAGCTAAATTGTAACATTACAACTGCAAAATTATTAGTGATATTGATTTTGAAAAAAAATCACATTAAACTTACGTTTAAAAAAAAAACAAGTTTGGGGTATGTAGGATACAGCTGTAACTGGGGGATCTGGTAAGCCTGTTGTAGCAGTGATTATATATTGTGAGAAGGGCTGGAGATTTGCTTCCTTGCCAGCTTTAATAGAGGCGAGGTAACTAATTTGATTCTGGATGCTCTCATGATGAGTTGCTTGGAGGTGTTCAAATTTGCTTATGACATAGTCCCTTCTGAGCTAAGGAGATGGAAATGAGACACTAAAAGGCTTTCTTGAAGTGCTTCCATGTTTCTCAGCTCAGAACATCACATTTGATATTAATATTAGGTACTGAGGCAAAGTCATCAGGTAGAAAAGGAAGGAAATATAGAAACAGTCATTTTCTTGTGTGTTTCCTCGGGATGCTATTCTGAGGCTTTAAAAAAAAAGTCATGCTTTGCTGATGAGGCTGCTGTAAACCGGGGAAGTGGCAGATGTAATTTAAGTCCCAGGGCCCTGCCCTAGAAGAGGTCCAATACTGGCAGCGTACATATTGCTTATATGAAAGCGAACAGATGGATACATTTGGTCAATTCTGCCGGGTTCATATGGAAACCTTCAGAATTTCTCTTACTATTTCGAGTGGAATACTTAAATCTGCTGTCTGCTAAGAGTCTGTAGTTGCCCATGATGGATGCTTTCCTAGCTTTGAGAAAGGAACAGTTCCTTACTGTGGATGTCTTCGAATCAGATTTGTTTATCTGACTGAGGAAAACCTTTTTCCCCCTGCCTATACTACAGGGCCATCTCAGGGAAGGAGCAAACTGGATCTTTCTCAGCTTCTGTGGCATGAGAACTGTCAGCTGAGTCTTAATCACGGAGCTATTACTGGTAGCGAAAATGCGGGAGGCAGGAGAAATCCAGCTTGCTTTTCAGATGCTGGATTGATTGCAGAGACAAGTTTTGGTTATTTTAGGGGAAGGAGGGTGCGAAGGAGGAGGACACAGGGAGAACAGCATATTTTCTTTCACCAAGTGAAACGCTGCTTTTCAAAATACTAATTCATGCTAAACCTCTTGCCGATGCTTTTCCATGTTTTTTTTTCCATAATGTTTTTTTTCCGTGTTTCTGAGTTCCAAACAACTGCAGGCACCAGAAGAGTAGAGACTCAAAGAGGAGCAGTGTGTCATATTAAAAGGACACGACTTGAAGTGCTAACACTTAGTGTGGGAAAGCAAGGGTGGGATTAATCTGTAATACCTTAAAATTGTCTGTGTTTCAGTCCTCATGGCTTAGTGCATGTGTGCACATGTGTAATGTTCTAATAAATATCTATCATGTCACACAAAGAATTGGAGTATGACTAAATCATTCTAAAAGCCTATCATACAGATGTGCTAACATCTGTATTATCATCCAGCTGTCTTTTTCCAAGTGTAATAGCACATATAAATAGAGTATTTGGACGCTATCATTGACAGCTCTGTTCAGTATTACAGTTCTGAGCATCAGTCCTGCATGCGGACTCATGCAAAAAATAGAATACTTTTAGCGGAAAATTTTAACTTTTCAAGAAAGCTGCAAACAACGTAGAAAGAAAAATGAAATCCATGATACACAAATGTAATCTTCATAGAACCATACATTTAATGAGTTCTCACTTCTTAAAAATAAAGATAAACAAAACTAAAGAAAAAGCCCCAGATTTCTTTGAGCCACTGGCTTCAATAATTTTCTTCATTAAAAAAGGGGGTGGAAGGGAGGTTAGTAAAGAAGAATAGAAACAGCTCATTGGGAGAAAAAAGAAGTCTTCCATTTAATAAAGTACTCTTTAGTATTCCTACCTCATCTTCTTGAGCGACATATTCTCACTCTAACACCACCATCCCCCTTCATAAGTAATGGACTCTCCTTGATATCTTTCTGTAGGTTTTGGTCTGATAATCCTACCAGAGTAGTTTGGGGGCTTAACATGGATGGCCTCATCAGGGCTAGTTAAAACATAGGACCAATGCAGAAAAATCCATGCGTGCTAGTTGAAATGCACTTCTGAAAGGAGGTTTAACAGTCATTTCATTCTGCGCTGTCTGTCACATTCATACACGTAAGATGACCATTAGCAGAGTGAGCTGCATCATTTCAATTCCGCAGCAGCGTCTCTTTGTGGTAATATTTTATATAGTAATAATTTTCTTCCTATTACAGGTTGTCTAACTATGCTAATGGCAGTAGCCTGGCCATAGAGACATTCGTGAGAACTACCTTTGCAGTGACATTTAAACAATTTATTTGATCTTGCTTTAGCATACCTGCTCATGCCTTTTCTCCTCTGTTGTCGACCTCGGGAGAACTATGTGTATAATCATGGCTCTTTTGATCACATTTACCTTTGCAGAAATGTTCATACTGTTTTGCAGTGTGTCACTTGAGCGCTGTTTGGGATGCAATCAGGTGGACACCCCTTGGCTCCATGGGCATGTTGGAATAGCAGCTGTCCAGTAGCTCTGGGGCAGGGTGTGTGGCTGGAGATGCTCCCTGTTGGGAGTATGCAATTTGGGATATGTACCCTTTACCTCCCGAAGTAGAGTGCTGCATAAATGAGGCTCTTAATAAGTGTCTCTTTTGTGTGTGTATCTGATAATGAGAGAAAAAAAAAAAGTGTTGGAGCAAAAAAAGAATTGAGGGAGTTTTGTTTTTATATCTGTATATCTTGTTTTGAGGATAGTCATATGAATTGTCATTTAGAGATTTTGAAAATTACGGTTTTGTGATGAAAATGTGCTATTCATGTGGGAGTGCTGCTAGATGTAAGTCTGAAATTGGCGTTATTTTTTGAGGATACATTTTTTTCCTATGGTTGGTACAGCTTCTCGCCATACTTGACCATGTGTAAGTGTGCTTTTAGGATGACAGTGGTTAAAACAAATTACCACTGGCAAGATAGTTGCTATCCCCTGTGTCAGCCTCTATCAGAAGACATACTCCAAAGTAGTGTTATAAAACTATTTAAGCCACAAAGCAAGAAAATCAATAGGCAAGAAATTAACTGACTTAAAGAAAAAAGCATGCTTATTAGGTTGTTAATTATACTATAATTCATGCAACTTGTGAAGGCTGGCTGAGTAGAAGAAACTTAGGATTGCTGTTGTTTCTTTACATTGAAGATAACCTTCCCATTCATTAAAACTTAAACATTGCTACTAATAGTTTAGAAATTAGTACGTGTAGGTTACCTGCTGTATTACAACTTCTATTTGGCAAATATTTGAAGCACATGATTTATCTCTTCAATTTCTGTTGAAATAATTATTTTTTCAAAGATAAGCTCCAAAGTTTTAAGTTTATCTTTTTCTTAAATGTTTGTAAAATGACGTGCAACTTTGCTGAGTATGTTTCATGTCACTCTATTTTCAGTCCTGGTCATAAAAAAAAAGCTGTTTTGGGAAAGGCAAACGGGTTGCTTGGATGGGTCCAACAGCTGGCCTCAGTATTTTCTATGTTTGGCCTCAGTATGTTTGTATGCAGTCTGTTACTGAGCTCCTGAGCAGGATTCCCTGTTTATACCTAGTATCTGGTCTACAACCAGTAAGATGCCGCATCTCTCTCTGTTCTCAAAAGCACCAAAGCTTTTCTCTTGCCCAGGGGACTTCCAGGCAATCAATCAATTTCCCTAAAATCATCACCTTTAGATTCCCTGTTCACACTGGTTTAGTGTCTGGGTGTCATGTGAGATTGTGCATCTTATATACAGCCATGGTTTGGTGTCTGAAAGAGTCATCCAGGCAGAAGGCAGATGGAAGCATCAGGAAGAGTGTTGCCAGCAGCATGAAGGAGGGGATCCTGCCCCTCAGCTGTGGTGAGGCTGCACCTGGAATATTGGGGGCAGCCCTGGGCTCCCTAGGACAAGAGGAATGTGGAGCTTCTAGACAGGGTCCAGAGGAGGGCAACAAAGATGATTTAAGGGACTGGAGCCTCTAATATATGAGGAAAGACTAAGCGAGCTGGACCTGTTTAGCCTAGAGAAGAGAAGACTGAGAGGAGATCTGATCAATATGGATAAGGACCTGAGGGGAGAATGTAAAGAGGAAGGGGCAAAACTGTTCTCAGTGGTGGCCAGTGACAGGACAAGGGGTAATGGGTATAAGTTGAAACACAGGAAGTTGCATCTCCCTATTCACAGATTCACAGAATATTTAAGGTTGGAAGGGACCTCTACAGATCATCTAGTCCAACCTTCCTGCTCAAGCAGGCACACCTACAGCATGTGGCACAGGGTGGCATCCAGGCGGGTTTTGAAGACCTCCAGAGTAGGAGACTCCACAACCTCCCTGGGCAGCCTGTTCCACTGCTCTGTCACCCTAACAGTAAAGAAGTTGCTCCTCACCTGGAGACGGAACTTCTTGTGTTTCAGCTTGTGGCCATTACCCCTCGTCCTATCGCTGGCCACCAGTGAGAACAGCCTGTCCCCTTCCTCCCTGCATTCTCCCTTCCTGAACTTATACATATTAATCATATCCCCTCTGAGCCGTCTCTTCTCCAGAGAAAACAGGCCCAGCTCACTCAGCCTCTCTTCATACGAGAGATGTTCCATTCCCTTAATCATCCTGGTTGCCCTTCTCTGGACCCTCTCGAGAAGCTCCACGTCCTTCCTATACTGGGGTGCCCAGAACTGAACACAGTGCTCCAGGTGCGGCCTCACCAGAGCTGAGTAGAGGGGCAGAATCCCCTCCCTTGACCTGCTGGCAACACTCCTCCTGATGCAGGCCAGGATCCCATTGGCCTTCTTGGCCATGAGGGCACACTGCTCACTCATGGTTAACTTAGTGTCAACCAGGACTCCCAGGTCCCTCTCCGTGGAGCTGCTGTCCAGCAGGTCGACCCCTAATCTGTACTGATGCCTGGGGTTATTCCTCCCCAGGTGCAGGACCCTGCACTTGTCCTTATTGAACCTCATGAGGTTCCTCTCTGCCCAACTCTCCAGCCTGTCCAGGTCCCTCTGGATGGCAGCACAGCCCTCCGGAGTGTCGGCCACTCCACCCAGCTTGGTGTCATCTGCAAACTTGCTAAGGGTGCATTCCGTGCCCTCGTCCAGGTCATTGATAAACAAGTTGAACAGCACTGGGCCCAGGACTGACCCCTGGGGGACACCACTGGCTACAGGCCTCCAACTGGACTCGGCCCCATTTATGACCACCCTCTGAGCTCTGCCATCCAGCCAGCCCTCGATCCACCGCACCGTGCACTCGTCTAGCCCACTGTCCCGGAGCTTCCGTATGAGGATGTTATGGGAGACAGTGTCAAAAGCCTTGCTGAAGTCAAGGTAGACAACATCCACGGCTCTCCCCTCGTCCAGGCCAGCCTGTCACCCCATCATAGAAGGCTATGAGGTTCGTCAGACATGACTTCCCCTTGGTGAATCCATGCTGACTGCTCCTCAGCAGCTTCTTCTCCTCCATATGCCTGGAGATTCTCTCTAGGATGAACCGCTCCATCACCTTTCCAGGGACAGAGGTGAGGCTGACCGCCCTGTAATTGCCCGGCTCCTCCCTCTTGCCCTTTTTGAAGACTGGAGTGACGTTGGCTCTCTTCCAGTCCTCGGGCACCTCCCCTGCTCTCCAGGACCTCTCAAAGATGATGGAGAGAGGCTGAGCAATAACCTCGGCCAGTTCCCTCAGCACTCTCGGGTGCATCCCATGAGGAAGAACTTCTATGAGGAAGAACATCCTATGAGGAAGAACTTCTTTCCTGTGAGGGTGACAGAGCCCTGGCACAGGCTGCCCAGGGAGGTTGTGGAGTCTCCTTCCTTGAAAGTCTTCCAAACCCACCTGGATGCCGCCCTGTGCTCTGGGTGTCCCTGCTGGAGCAGGGGGGTTGGACTAGATGATCCCTAGAGGTGCCTTCCAACCTCAACCATTCTGTGATTCTGTGAAGAAGTTGAGGAAGGAGGTAGAAGGTGATGGAAGGGCCATATCTTTGAAGTGAAGGATATAGCTTGACTTTCTCAGATGGCAACATTCGTTAGTTTGCTGCTATAGCTATCGGTGCGTAGGCACAGATAAGTTGGTGTTTTCTGTGCACTGACATTAATAAAATCCCAAACTGGCGTTTAGAGAGGTTTCATTTGTTGAGTTTTTTTCAGCAACTTTTTCAAATGTGTAGCTTTTCTTTATTAAAATAAATTATCAGTGATGGCAATGTAAAATCACCACTATCTATTTTCTCAGATAAAACTCTCTTGCCTCCTTCCTTTGGATCGGAGTGTGGCTTTTCCAGCGTTTCCTCAGCCTGTGTGTACTACTTGCATTTCCTCATCTGCTGCTTGCTTTAGTACCAGCCTGACTGTTGCGGTGCAAGTAGTACCTTAGCTTTCTCCGTACCTAACGGGAAAGAAATAAAATTTAGAGGTGAAAATATATATTTCAGGAGAGAGGAGGTAGTCCCTGCTATGGATTTTTTTCTTTCCTGTGATTTTTGGTTCAGTTTTATTTGTTTGGGCAAGTTTCTTGCCATTTACCTTTGCCATTTGCATTTCCTATTGATTGGCAATTTTTAAACTGTTTATTGTGCTCTTTTGTTTAGCTGTTCAAGAGCTAAAACAAAAGCCACCAGGCCCTGTGAGGGACACATTTGCATGCGACAAGCGTTGCCCGAGGAAAAAGTAATTGCTAATGCATATTTATGTGGCACAAATTTGCCATTTGTTTATGCATAAAATTATCAATAGTGCAGGGCGGCCCAGCCGTAGAAAATGGTGACCTTTTTAGCTTAATAAATAGAAATCAGCTGTTATTGTGAAGAGATCAGCCATTTATTCTGTGTTGAGGGACACTGTCGGAAAAATGTAGATTGGTGCTGGCAATATCATTAAATGGAAGGCCAGTGACCCTTTCGGTACAGTCTATTATACTTTATCTAATAGGGGATAAATGACTCTGGTAGGCAAATAGAATAAAAAAAAAGAAAAAAAAAAAGTCATACTTGTCTCTTATTCCTTAAACATATAGATTATGAACAGGTAGCCAGTGAGGAGGAATTTTGCACAAGCCTCTTGGTATTTTTGTAGCGGATTTTTTTTTTTTTTTTTTTTTTTTTAGCCCTCCGCTTAGAATAATTTTTTGGTTGTTTTGGTTTGGTGTAGGAAAAATAAACAAGGCTTCTGATTCTTCCTATTTTACCTGATCAAAAGTATTCAGAAAGAGATGTAAAATAATCACTTTTTGGTCGATGAAATGAGAGCCCATCATTTCAAAGTAGAAGGAATGATCTTTTCTGAAGAGAACAGAACTTTAAAAAGCAATTATGCTCTTTTTTATACATTCCATTTTTAAGGCATGGATAAAAATTTGCCTGATTACCCAAGATGCTGAAGACCTCATCTAAAGACCAGTAGCACCGAAAATGTAGCAACACAAGCCCCGTTAATGCTGCTCTGCTAATTCTCCTCAACCTGAATGGGCAGGCTTAAAACCTGAGGAATTCAGAAGCAAGAGCCAGAAGCCTCAGGAAGTTCATGTAAAAATGAAAGATTAAGCAGAAAAACTCATATTTGTGTTTGATTTCACTCCCTATGGTGCACGTAACTGGAGGCAGCTTTATCCACCTCATGGGTGAAGCGAGGAGAAGTGCAAGTCTCGGTGACTGGAAGTGGTTGAGTTTTCTGTGTGTGTTGTGTGGTGGGTTGGGCATTTGGTTTTAGTCCCGAGAAAGATCTAACAGGTACCTGTAATTGCAGTGTTTTATATCTGAAAGGCTGTGCTAGATGATGGGAGCACCTTGTCTGCATCCCATCCACCGCTTGTGTGGGGAAGGTGGTGCCCAGCACTGCGTGAGACTGATGGGAGAGGCAGGACTCTTGCCTTGAAGGCTGCTCATCTGCCCTCTTCACCAGTATTAAGATTTAGATAAATCTTAATAAATCTAAATCTTTTAAGTAATGTAATATAGTACAGAGCAAGGTATAGAGTCTATAATACATAGCATATAATATGTTATAATAATGCAGTAGGAACCTTTGCAAGAAGGTCTGCTATCATTTGAGACTTCTTTATGCCAAGTTTTCTCTTGGACTGGGGGACAGTTCTTGGAAATGGATTCTGAAATCGTTTCTGTGTCCTTTTCCCCTCCTCCGACTCCTGTTCCCAAGAGCTCTGCCTCTGCCCTACAGCTACTCTGTAGCTTTCCCAAATTATTGTCCCCCAGACACGTTACTTCCAAAATGAAAAGATTGATAGAGAAATATAGAAAAATTTAACGAGATACCTAAGTATCGTTAGTGTAAGTATTAAAAGGAAACAAAGTAAAAGTAAGTCTTTTGGGGTCTCTATTGGCGCTAAAGCATCGTCTCATCTTCTTGTTAATGAGCAGGTATTAATAATAAGTAAGGTTTTCTCTCTGCATAAACAGAATTTCCCCACTGATCTGGGCAAATCAAGTAAGTCTTGCTCATTCCACACAGATGGGATTTTTCTGAAGGGCCCTTTTGCTCATGGGTGTTCCTGCTGAGCTCCAGCAAGCCGCCTTCCTCTCCACGGCCAGGCTCCTGGCCTGTGCTCTGGGCTTTTTCCTTCTTCCGAAGGGCGGTGCGAGCCGTCTGAAGGGTGTTGAGCTTGGCCTGGCAGGTAGGCCAAGCTTTATGGAGATAAAATTAGAAAGGGGGGAAAAATGTTTTTGTAGATTGTCTAGGAATAAACTGGGGGCACATGGCTGTTAACTAATCTAGCTTCGGTGACATTCTTGTTCCATATACTGTTTTTGGTATCTAATGCTGTTCCCTGACGTATCTGCGCTTCTTTAGAGACTGGGGGGTAGGTGTGGGAGACAGTGAAGGCAAAGGGAAAGATACAGGAAAATAAGAAAGGCGGAGGGGGGAGCTGATGTCCTGAATTATGGGAAGGTCACCCAAGTTGACTAAAGAGGAGTCAGTAAATGGTGCAGACAAGTCCAAGGCTCAAGGCTGAGCAAATGATCTCAGCAAGCAAAGGCTGTAGCAGAAGATACAAAAAAAAAATAAATGGACGTTACTGTTTCTTTGTAATTCTGCTTACCGAATGGGCAGCAGGGGCCAATGTGCCTTGCCTAGGCTGCAGGGAAAGATGAATAAAGGAATGGGAGGTTTGATTACTCCAAACAAGTCTGCTCTTCACCTGGCATTGCCTGGCTTTAGGCTCTGTGCATGTTCTGAGCTCTGATCCAAAGGGGGAATGAATGGCTGAAGGGGGACTTGCTCCTTGCCTCCCATGTGTGTCTATAGGATTAATAACGTGTTGGTTAGGGAAGGAAGATAAAGGATAAATTTTATGTTGTGCTAATTAGTTGATGAATATTTAATAAGAAAACCAGTCCAATGCAAGTTCAGCTGTCTGTATTTGATGGTTTGCTCTGAGATACCGTTAACCAGGTAGTCTGATAGGTCCTATGCATCTTGACATTCTTTTTAATTTTCTTCCTTAGACACACATTTATTTGAAAAAGCCCGTAGAGATACTAAGCTTGCTAGGAGCATAATTTCACATTTCAGGAGACTTACATACACAAACATAGAAAATGCACATCTGATAATTGCTCAAAAACAATACAGAAAGGCAAGTTTTATTCTCACAGAGCTTAGCTTGCGTGCGGAGCTCAACTTGATCCAAGGGGAGTCAACTCTTAAAACTTTCTGCTCCAGTCTGTTCTTGCTAGTCTTGTCTGTTCTGTCTCTAGTTTTTGCCGTGGGAGCTATCAGAGCTGTGAGGCTGGCTCTGTTACTCCATTAGGTTAAACTCGTGCAGAAAGTGTCTGGCTTTGTCTTTTAACATTGACTTCAGATTTTGGTTGGGTGTCTCCAGTTTGGGGTCTGTAGTTGTGGCCAGAGTGAAACCCTGGCCAGGTGCAAAATCAGACCCCGACTCTGAGGTCCCTGGATGGCCCCTAATCCATGGAGTTAAGCCTCTGGATGCCCCTGTTAGGCCCAGGGCAGCACTTAAGGGCAGAGCCAGGCGTGAGGGCTTCTTGCTCCCATCCCTGTCCTGTGTGAAACGTCCTGGCAGGCACAAATGCGATGCTGAAGGTGTAAAAGCAGCATTGATTGGGGTAGGTTAGGGGTTCGCAACACTTGAGAGAAATAGGCATGTGTAGTCGCATCCTTCTGCCAGTTTGAGCTTCATATTGATTTATGCTGATAATAGGTGCCACTTCACTCCTAATAATGTCTAAATTTTTGTTTATTTATTTTTGCTATTGCATATTTCTACGGCAGCTTTTTACATGTGATATGTTTTGGGTCACACATTAATTTACACCAGCCTCTCTCCTGCAAAAAAGAGTTCATGAACTAAATGAGAAGGAATAGGGAGGAGGGAATGTCTGGCAGAGCCCAGGCTTTTGTTTCATGTTTGGGGTTCATTTTCTTTTTAAAATAAAATCATTGATAGGCCTTTGCTTTTATTTTCTAGCCTTCCTCTTTCTGATGACCGGGTTCCTGTTTGATCCTGTTTACCAGCTTCCGAAGATTGAAAATAACCCCAACTCCTCTGCATTGGGTAGGAAAAACAAAGCCTTATAAAGACATGCTGCAATTACTTTGGAGGGCTTGTGATATGGGAGAATGTGGCACGAAGGAAGAGCTTGTGGAGAAAAAGAAGGTTACTAGGTTACCATAAAAGACATTAGTGTACATAATTTTTTCTCACCCACTTTTAGACTGGGAAGGAGGAGGAGGGAGTATCAGTAAGTAGATAAGGATATTCTCCAGCATATATATTTCCACTATGAGTATTTTAAGTTGGGCTATACTTTCTGGTACTTCTTCAGGCTGTTTTGCAGTTTTGTTTTAAAGCCTTTAAAACCTAAGGAGGAGGAGTTTGAAAGATTTGGCGTGTTCTACTTTTTGTCTGTTTTTTTAAAGTTTATTGGCAAGATAACATTTAGCTCCAAATTACTATAAAGTTCTGGATATATGTGCAATATCTGATTAGGATCAATACAGATTGATGCCTATTTCAAAGGCTATGTTTTTACCAATACCTATATATATATATATAGTATATATATTTTTTACACTTAGAGTGGGTGGAGAGCAATTCACTTAAATGTTGTCATTGGCCTGGCAGGTAACTCAGCTGTAGTTTATTCTGCCTCGGCTCGATCCATAGCAGCCTCTGTACTTCATCTGCCTGTTCTCAGTAGCACACGTTTGCAGAATTAGGCCTTCAAAGACAGGCTCCTCCTTGAGGGTAGTGTGCTTTCGAGCTTGTTGTTATTGACTTGTGGAAAAGTGGGACGTGTCAAGTGCTTTTGAGGACAACGAGCTTATCCTTGGGTTAGGCTTCACCTGCCTTTGACCAGGTTTCTGTCGTACCACTGTGTTCTGACGTGGTGGCGGGAGTGGAAAATGCTACCGAACTGCAAATCTAAAACCAGCCAGATGCTACTTAGGAGTAGTTTTCCAGGGAGGGGAGAAGGAGAAGTTTTGGATGGTCACAGAGAACTAGGCCCAGTCTATGTAAGGACTGAGGGTCATCTAGAAGTGAAATCGATAGCCATGGGGTAACCTTCTTGATATCCATGTGGAGATGTCCACACTCAGTGGGCCATGTTTTTCTTCTTAGAGAGGCCTTAAACACTTGGAGATCACCATCTAAACCATAGTATTTAAAAGTAATTGATTTATATACAAAAAGTTTTATGGTTTGGTTTTCTCTCTTAACTGCCAGAGGTGAGTGGTGAAATTCTTGCATTTCTTCCTCTTCCAAGTAAGCTTATCAAACAAGAAATCGCTAATCTACCAATCAGTGCTTAATAGCCAAGCAAGTGAAACTTTATGCTTAAGAGAGAAAAAAAAGAAGTCTTTCACTGAGTTGCTAAATGATTTTGGGGGTGAGTGGAGCATTTACAAAAACTTACCATGTGCCAGGCAACTTTTTGTGGGTTTTTTTTTTTTTTTTTCTCCTTGTTTTTCTTCAAGGCTTTCATTCTGAGAGGGGTCACCAGCCTTTGCAAGTTAGCCACTGCTTTGACCAATCTGTCCTCTAAATTGAGCAGCATTAATTAGGACTTTATGCTACAGATCCTTACTTTTTAATGTGGGTGGTGGTATCAACAAAAATTTATAATGAATTTGATTGAAGATGATTTTAAAAGGTCTGCCACCTGTAGATAAAAAATGTGCATTACTACACATGATAATTATCAAGACTGAAGGCTGTGACATGATCTGTTGACCTTTTGAAATCAAAACACTCACTGTAAAGAAAAAAGGACCAATTTTCCCAGCTCTGTTAATACAAGACAACTACATATTCAACTATATCAACGTTCCACAGTATAGCTAGTGAAAGAGGTATATTTTCTTTTTCCTCCTGTATTCTTTATAAAATTGTAAAGGCTCATAAAGCTCTTGCTTCTTCTGTGTGTATTGAGAGATCTTTTCCAATCTAATGAAATATATCGCTAAATATTTCAGGTGACAGAGGCTGCAGCAAAACATCTCTGAGCCACCCTACAGAAAAATAAACTAGCTTTGCATATGCGGGATGAAGAGGAAAGTATACCGAAACAGATTTCAGCTTCAGGCTTTCTGTGGCAGCATTTACAATAAAGGAGGGGAGAAATAACCCAGCTACAATCATTGTAAAAATTATGAAGAGCGCTTTGATGGTCCTTTTAAAGTCAGTTCGCTAAACAGGGGCCAAAGCAAAAGCCTGAAAGGCAACTCATGCTTTGCCATTAACAGCCCAAGTCCATTGCTGCTATTTGCAGCTGGAGAATGAGTGCTCTGCACACACTAACAGTGAGGAAAAAACTAAAAGGAAATAAAGGATGCGAATGAAATTTTTTTTTCTCTCTTTTCATGTGAGTGCTTGGAACACCAAGCAAGTAAAGAAGCAGCTATTTTATAGCTAAGCTAATGTAACAGAAGACCATTGCACCCAAACTGTCTCAGCAGAACTTCCTGCATAATTAGATTGTAAATCTTCTCAACTGAGGAAGTTTTGCCCAGGGTCAGATTGTCTAAGTAATAATCCATTCTACATAAATTAGAAGATTTGAACTGCTGGGATACATTATTACATTAGTTTTGTTTTTATTCCTAATATAACTAAGGCGAACAAATATAACATTTTTTTTCTTTTCTTCTTTTTAATTATGTTACATCTCTCTAACTTTCGATTACCTCAGAAGGCCTTTGGTTTTTTTTGTTTTTTTTTTTTTTTTGGTAGTTTTCCTGAGCAATAATGATGATGATCCCATCTAGGCAAATTAATACATTTTTAATATACTTCAGAAAGTGATACCACAGAATCCTTTATGCCACCTGATTCTGTGATATCACTTCCTCAGAGAAGCATTTAGTAAGAGATGCTGTTGCTCTTTATTTGCGCTGCAGTTTTTATGATGCTGAATTTTTACTTCAAGGTATGACTCCTGTGTTCTGCGAAGAACAGAATTGCTGCCTTTGGGGTAAGAATTAAAGGACATGAATTTACTAATAACTAGTTTACAACAAGGCTTCTGAGGTTCTGATTGAATTATTTTATTTGAAAAAGGAAAGATTGTGGATGGCTGATAGGCTTACGCAGTTACATGTGAAAAGTGGTAGGGGCTACATCCTGAGGTCATTACTCAGGTAAAAATGGTCATTAGGGTTTCAGTATTTGAGCCTGCATGAAGGAAGCAATATTCATAGCACTGATTAATGTCTATGGACTTAGTGTTTATGATGTGCTTTTTTTCTGTTCTACTTGGCATTTTCAGTAAGAAATGGGGAAGTGGTCAGCTTTTCAGGAGAGTCTATGCTTATTTTTACCTGAAGAAATAACTTGGAGTACATTTACAGGTACCACATTTAAGGTTGTATTTAAAATGATGCATATTAAAACTTCTGGGCTGGATTTGGAGTGCTGGCTAAAAACCATCGAGCACAGATGCTGTCGGGGTTGGTGGAAGTGCTTGCAGTTCTGCAGGGTCCCAGGCTGCAGGCACAGCCCGGGGTGAGCGCAGACTCCAAGGGCTTTTAGACACGTGTTAAATGATCTGGCCCTGTGCAACTAAGTAAACAGTGTCAGGACTGCAAAGTCAACCCCATCTAGCTCTGTGGTGATTCTTTTTATTTGCAGGGGTTGGAGTTGGGAGACAGAATGCAATAGAAGAAAAAGATCCAATTCCATTCTTACTGACTTTTTAAATATCTATTTGTTGCTCAAGATTCGTGTATAACACTATATTAATCTTTTTGGAATAGAACAAGGAAGCTGCCTGAGCGAAGGCGACACTGAATTCCCTTTTTGTCATTTACTTGCTCTAGAGGAGAATTTAGTGGCTAATTCTGGAGTATGCACGCGCAGGAGGGCTTTGCTCGCCTGATGCCTGCGCTGCCTGCTCAGCTGCACGGTGACTCCTCAGCTGGCCTGCTCTGCTGAGCACTGGCAGCTGAAGGCAAGGCATATGTCTTGGTGGAAACAGCAGGCCCTCTTGCAAAAGCCCTGGGAATAGGGGCGCTCCCATACTCAAAGGCATGTGGTCATCTTTCTCTGATCAACTGTGCAGGAATAGACCTCAACATCTTTTTTTTTAATGATTATTTTTCTCTATTGTGAGACATGGAAAAGGAATCACCTTGCAGAAGATGTGATGGAAAAATATTCAAGATATTTAAAAGGCCTTTGAAATGGATATTTTGAGGAAACATCTGAACTGTCCACGTGCCCTTGGAAACATAAAGCAGGGCACACACAACAGCACTGAAAGTTAGGAGCTGCATGGAGGTCAAAAATAATATTTCAAAATCCGAAGTTGCTCTCAATACTGCCATTAGAATACCTATAAAATTACTTCCCCGTGCTCAAATTATTTGGCATTATTATATAACAGCAAGTAGCAGTGCTCTTGCTCAGGAACTCTGGAAATAAAGAAAATCAGAAATCAGACCTCAAGACTACTTTTGAGGCAGAAATAATCCAACCATTATTTCTGGTGTAAAAGGTTTGTGAATAGCATCATTTGCCTAGAAGCTGTTTTCCAACCTAATAACTCCCGGAATAATGACCTAAAACTGTTTCCAAGAGGATTAAGGCCCATATAACTACTAGGAACTATAAGTTTTTGAAAAAGCTTATTTCTTATTGGCTGGGAGGTGAGTTTTGATTTTGGTTAAAGCTGCTTTCTTAGTAGAATCGCTTTCAGTCTCTCTGAAGTCAAAAGTGTTGGAGTAATCCTCTTGAGAAGGATTGTCTGGAGTCTTTTATATATGTATATAAAGATATTACTGCTATAGTGACCTCGAAGATGGTCACTTAACTGTGTTTTTAATCCATTTGGGAGGAGTGTTTTTTTAATCTTCTGCTTTGGTTTGCCTTGGGCACGAACCACTTAAAGCGGGCTGCAATCACAGCTTGTTGGTTAATCATCACTTGGGCAGCCCTCATTTCAGAGGCTGTGGAACAGAGAATTTACTGGTGGCAGCAGCTCGCTGCAGAAGGCACACGAGTTCACCCTCAGATGGCTGTTAAACACCTATTGCTTTTCACCTTCTTGAAGTAATTGGAGGTAATGCTGCGTTCTGCTCCTGGCACAGTCCCAAAAGTGTCTCTGCAGATCTCGCTGAAGGCCTGAAACCATGAGCGAGTTGAGCCAGCTTTATCCCAGGGTGCCTCCACTGGCAGCAATCAGAGTTGTGTTGCATCTGTCCCGAGATCGTGCGTGGGGAAGAAGGTGAGGAAGAACATCTGCCATTAGCAAAATAAACTCTAATTATTCCTATTGGTATCATCTGTCTGAGGAAGGAGTATCTCCTACCATTCAAGAAGTTGTAATAAAATGCTTAAACTGTGAGAAGTCTGTTGGCCTTTAGGTGGCTTTGACATTGCGTGCAATTTAGAGGTGGCTTCATGGACCTTTTCGCTAATCAGTTAACAGCGAGATTTGGCTTCAACTGAGTCATTGTGAAAGACAGGGTCAGTTCTGCGGGAGGCCGAAATCCGTCTTGAATATTGCTGAAGGGATTTAATCAGCGATGGTCCTCACTGGGACCTGGGCCCTGTTGTGGAAAAATCACGGTAGTAATTTTTGCATTGGTTGATTATAGCCGCAATAGAGGAAAGCAAAGGAGTGTTTGCTGATCAGGTTTATGGCCAAATTCTTATTTCTGATGCAGGATGCATGGTGCCAAAAATCTGATGCATATGCTTATGAAAGATTTTTCTGGTTCTGTATGTACTATAAATATATTCCACATGGCTTTATACAAAGCTCCCTGTTATTTCAGTAAATCACAAGCTACTAAGCCAGATCCAAAGAAGGTGAAGCTCTGAATAAAACTCTTTAACATTTTCTGATTCTGAAGATCCATTTTAAAATATATTTGCTCTGTTAATTTGCGGCTTTGATGGTTTTGGTTGGGTAAGCATTGAAAAGATAGGGAAAATTTAATGGAAAAGAGCTTTTCACAAATTTTTCTCAATGCAACTAGGTTAGTAGACAAGGAAAGCAGTTTTTTTTTAATATTCTATGTTTCAATTTAAAACAAGGAAAATATAGTTTTATTAGAAATGATATGTTGGAGCAATAGCGGTACTGAAAATGTTACCTAATGTGATTAGATTTAGCAAACCTGGCTTCTGTTGCGAATAAAAGTCTGTCCTGGATTTTCATAGGAAAATCTGTACTCCCCCCATTCCCAACGTGACCTCACGAGTGTGACTGTGCTGTACTGTCTTCCTCTGCCTGCAAATAACTCACTCCTGCGGTCTCCAGTGGTTGCTCCCCAGTTTGGCCAAGCAGCACTAGAGTGAAATCTGCCCATGGCCTGGCTAGTTTTCCTTATTGATTTAGGAGCCTTGAATTCCAACATTGGAACTGAGGAAAAAACAAACAAACAAAAAAAACCCAACCAAACAAGAAGTTTTTAAAAAAGGCAGTGGCTTAGCTGGAAAGGAATAAATTTAGTTAAACTTGAGTAATAAGCCAAGAGTAGAACTGCAGAAGTTTACCCTGTTACAGAAACAGGATGCCCTGATATTTCCCACTCCCTCTTTCTTTTTTTTTCCTTCTTTCTTTTTTTCTTTTTTTAAATATCTCTAACCATCAGTCAGGCACGAGAGGCAGGAAAAAGAGAAGTTGAGAGTGAATACTTCCTTTTTATTATTTTTTGTTCCAGCAGTATCTTGATGCTTCCAACATGAAGCACAGCTTCATTCTCACGACAGAAGACCCCAGTGCAGCATCATGCCTCTCAGATGTCTTATTCCTTCTGCTTGTGGTCAGAATTACATCTTCCCAGTTCACCTTATTCCCATCCATAAGCTTTTACTCATTCTGGCATCACAAATCTGAGGAATTGAGCAGAGGTCCATTACCTGCCACACGTTGTCTGCACAGCTGCTAAGTAAATGCCAAGCACGGGCCAGGTGGCCTCACCACTCACACCTGGGCAATAGCCAGGGAGAAGATGGGGTTTGGGAGCCAGGAAACTTCTGGATGGCTGTGTTGCCATCTAGAAAGCAGCATCCCAAAGGGGATGCCCCAAAGCAACGCACGGAATCCCAAGCAGGAGTTGTGAAAGGAGTTGAGAAAAGGGAAGAGCAGAGTGCGGCAGTGCAAGGCTGAGCCGGGAGAGCCGCTTCCCGTTGCTCTCCCGTGCCTGGGAAGGGGTTAACGCCGAGGTAGGCTATTGTATTAATGATGGTTGTCTCCGCGCAGGCCCTTCCAGGGGCCTCTCCAAACAATGAGTGCAGTGAGGCTGTTCTGTCTAATTACTCCAAGACAGGGATGCTAAAGAGGAATTAATGACAGTTGACAAGTGCAATTAATAATTATAGCAAAGCCGGGAGTCATGCGGCAGGCAGATGACAATAACAGGGTAACTGTACATGACAGCTTTCATGCGGTCCTTCCCCCCGCCGCCTCTCTCGGCCGCCCTTTCGCGCGAGCCGCTGCGTGCGAGGCACCGAGGTCCTGGCGTTGGGCTCTGTCCCGTGCCCGTCCCTTCCCTCCTGGAGCTCCCACTCGGTGGCACGGGCCCCTGCCAGCTCTCGCCATCAGGTGTTGACAGGGCTGCTTAAAATTCATGGTGGGAGGCTGGGAGGCGAAGGGGACGGGGAAAGGCAGCGGCAAGCTGGAGTTGAAGTGGGATTTCCATATCAAAGGCCAGGCCTTTGGCTCTGAATGGTAATTAAAGTACCCAGATTTCATCTCCTTGGTCAGCTCATGAAAAGGAAAAAAAAATTAGAGAGAGGATTTTTTCACTCCCTTTAGACTACAGTACAGCAAGCAGTAAATTAAATGAAAGTTGAGCTAAAAGGTGCCTAACGCTTCAATCTTTTGCATCTAATAGAATCTATGATGTTTTTAAAGCATTTATTCAGTTCACATCTTCATCTTGCTGTGATTATAAAGGATATCATGTCTGCTTACATTTATTGGGCACACATCTTGGCCTTCCCAGGGTTGTAAAGGGATTTCACTTTGCATTATGCTGCTGTTGTGCTTTGGCTTTTTGTTATTTTTACTTTTTTTTTAAAAGGGGGGGTTCTAGGTGGTTGTTGTAAGAACCACTAACACAGAGAACCAAATAAATGCAAGTTTAATTGAGGCCTGGGGAACTAGCAATGAGATACAACGGCCTCTCACCTGGAGGTTGCTGGTTCAAACCTAGAGCATGTTGCCATTGAAGGTGGCCACAAGTGACGTGGCTGTAAGCGTGCAGAGCTCTACCATCCCAGTCCGGGTCCAGGGGGATGTATAGCCACGAAATGAAAACCCTGTTAGAGGTGGTTGGTTGTCCCTATTCTGGGGCAAAGATCTGGATGTCCTCTGGACTTCCTGCCCTTGGAAAGCATCTCTTTCAAGTGATGTTTGGCTGCAGTGTGTGGCATCTTGTGCCATTCTCTTCCTTTCCTGTCCTGATGCCAGGTCTCCTGAAAGCATATTGAGGTCTACAGTGCCTGGAGCTGCCAGTCAGGCCTTCCGTGGGGACTGGATGAAAACCCAAAGTCCCAGAGTTTTGTCTGTGCTCCTGGTGCCCTTCTTTGCCCTTTAGTTTAGCTTGAGATCTGTGCTTACTAGACAGTTCCTTGAAACCTTGGACTCCTTCCTCTGGGTTTGCACCTCTGCACATCCATGCTCGCCCCCTCTTGGGTTGTGTGTTCTTGGGAAGAAAGCAGTTTAGCCCTTCTCGCTTGTGCTCCGTGGCTACAAAAGCCAGAGAGGATCCCAGCTTTGAGTTTCAGAGCCACACGTGTATAATTGAAGGTGACCAGGCTGGGTCTCTTTTACCCTAGGGCTGATTCAGAGCTTGTTAAAAGTCACTGGAGATCTTTCTCTCCCGATCTCACTGGATGCTGGATCAGTTCCCTGAGTTGCAAGCCTGCAGTCTAGATGTTCCAGCACACTCTCCTATAGCTGTCTGTCTCCTATAGTAAATCTGTGCCTCCTGACACAACACTGGTGCAGCCAGTTGGTTGTGGACATGGGCAGTGCTCGTGGTGACCGTATGTCCCGTATGGCCTCCGTGGCAGAAAGGGCAGCCCCTTCCATAAAAAGGGCTGCTTGAAGCAAAGTGAGGAATAGTCGGGATCAAAATTAGAAAAGGAAGGGAAGGAGGGGGGAGAGAGAGAGAAAGATAAAAGCAAATTATTCTTGAAAAACAAGAACTTGCAAAGGAGCCTAACTCAACCCAACCACCCTGAATTTCGGAAGGTCTCAAATCTAGACTGTGCTCTAAAACTGTGAGGTTTTTGCTCTTCCTCCCCCTCTTTTTTTTCTTCATTTCTTGCTCTTTTCTTTCTCTTCAGGTGCGCGCGCTGTCTTCCTTCCCCCCGCCACTCAAGTGCATCATTTTCTGCTATTGTGTTTTAAAAAACCTCTGCTGCAGGGGCTCTGAAATGAATAAAAATGTAATCCTCAATGTGCCCATTGTGTGCTCTCATTTGTTTTTGCTGTATCGATTTATCAGCGGAGGGAAATTACTCGCTGGAAGAGAGGATGCCAGTCAGAATGACATTTATTTCATAGTACAAGGAGGCTCTCCAGCGTGTTTCCATGTAACCCAGATATTGGAGCTGTAAAAAGGCTTGTAACAAGGTTTAGTGCTATGATTAGATCGTGTGGAGCACCTTGCTTTCATAACAACAGGCACTTGGCTGGAGCCAAGGCCCCAGGTTATGGTCAACCTTTTTTTTTATTGTTATTATTATTTTTTTTCCTCCTTAACATAGAACATTTGCCTTGCACCCCAAAATGTTTAGCCGTTCGAAGCTCAACCTTGTGAACTTGTGAAGCCTCATTTAGTGATAATAAGTGGTCCTGAGCTTTCATGTCACTAACTTAAAAACAGTAGAAAAATATTCTCTCCGTAATTATTTTTCAGCCTTGTGCATCCTTGCATTTCTAGTGAAATAACCCCATGCTTTTAATTCACCAAAGCAAAACTTTTCCTCTGGTGTTTGTAAGCTACACTTGCTCAAGGCTAACAATTACCTGCAAAAATGAAGCATATTTTTAATGCAGAAAAAAAAAAGTGAGAGTTAGAGTATGTCCCAAATGAAGAGGGGATCCTGTGTGATGAACTGTGGTCTCCTCCTTTGGATGCTGCTGTTCTGGCTAGTTGGTGCCAAGGGCTTTGCTGTACCAGCTTGCACCTTCTCTCACTTATAGCCCCTTTTCAGCAGTGTCCAACATTGGATGGCTCTGAGGAATGACCCAAAACCCACTGTCAGGAGCAGCCCTCCTCCATGGGGCTCTACATTGGTTCATCTTACACCACGATTTATGTAGCTTTGGAAGCATGATGTCAGGGAACGTTCCTAAACACTTGGATATTCCTGGCTATTTAAGAACTTGCGCCCAGAAATAACCTTCTAGACCCTCCAACTCCTCCTGTGAGCAGAATAATTGGCAGCATTTACCTTCATGAAATTTCTATGATTTTATTTACTGCTGGAGATGGAAAGGTGCTAATTTCTGTGTGTTGATCATTCCTCTTTGACTTCCTAAGCCAGCCTGGAACAGGATCATGTAGCAGGCAGTGGGGCGAAAGGTGCCCCCAGCTCAGTCCTGCTCTGCTCCAGTGTCCGGGTGCTGGTGGAGAACCTGCTGCTCCTGATGATCCTGGGATCCCCGGGAACAGGCATGGCGCAGCGCAGGCAGTGTTTTCTGTGTTGAAGACTGCTTGACACTTTCCATCCTAAAACTCTCTCTTCAGTTGTTTATATCTTTGCCAAATGCTTTCAGCTTTGGCTGATATTTTCCATTTTGGGTGTTTGCCTCAGACATTTTTGGAAAAAAAAAATCTTAAAAAAATTTCAGCCAAAATGGCTCAGCTGTTCCCAAGCTGAGAGAAAAATAAGTTGTTTTGCTTGTGTTAAAAGTATTCTTCCCACTCTTTCCAGTGGGAAGTTCCCAAGTTTCAAGCCTGTTTGCTACTTAGCCTCAAGCTAACTTTCTTGAGTCAAGCAGGACCCTGAGTTTATGAAGTTCTCTCTGGGGTAGCAAGGTAGCAAGTCATGGTCTGGTTGATTTTAGCTGGAACAAGGTGGCTGACCTAACTGCGTTCATTTTTCTGCTGTCATTGCCAAAGTCAGGTTGGATTTGAGTCAGAGTTAGCTAAGGGTCTTGACAGCTGAGCTTGGCCTAAATTGAACTGTCTTCATGTCTTCCAGAGGACATGCAGGAGACTGTTTTCTTCTTACGGCTCAGGTCAGAAATACAGAGAGAGACCAATACTGAACTGTGGGAGGGAAATAAGATTGAGTGAACATCTGGCAGCAATAGAGAATAGCTTGGTAGACACAGATGGCTACCATTTTTTGCGTAGTTAGGACCATGCATGCAGATATATGAAGTGGTACTTGTCACAGCAAAGGCACGCAGCACCAATAGTCATGGGCACCTGGGACTTGCTTGAAACACCCCATTCCGGGATGGGTATTAAACCTCCTAGGAGAGAATTAAATAAGGATCTTCTCTGTCTGCCTCACTGATGTGGCAAGAGACTAGTGGAAATAAGATGGTTGGTTTGGGGAGTGAGAAGTGGAGTTTTGAATATGTGGACCCAAAGAAAGGAGCTCCACAGGCTACAAGGAAGGCTCAGATGGGGTTAAGTAGCCAGAAAATGATCAGACACTTACCCTGATTTGGTCCTGATTTACCCTGATTTATATGGCCTGAATTCTTGGTTTGTTTAGAAATCATCTGTTTTGTCAGTATGTTTAGACTCTCGGAAGGCTGAATCTTCTTATTTCTTTACTGTGTGCACAAGCAGTTATTTTTGGAATAGAATATGGATTCTGATAACAGGCAGATAAAAGAAAGAAAACTAAGTTTAAATGGTGTTACTTAAAAATAAATGCCTTGGTGCTATACAGTCTAGAGCTATTTAAGCATATGGAAATGTATGTAAAATCAATATACTACTATGTCATTTTTTGCGTCAGAATCAGCGTGTGTCTGTGCTGACAAAATGGCATGCATTACCTTTTCCCATCTGTTCAAAGTACATTTAGTTGTGCCTTGAAAAGCTTTTGCAAGTCATGACACAAATACACAACTGGATGGTGAAGTATAGAGCAATCAAGCGAAGCCTCCTTTAAAACAAAATTATTTAATTCTTTTCAGGCAAGAAATTACTTTTCAAAAATTTTTTATTTTAATTTTAAAGTTTAGTAGCATTTATAGCCATATCCACATTAAACACTTCTCCCCACTACTGTACCAGAAAATAACTTGCAACATGGACAACATCCAAAATCAATTAGTTCACTTTAAGTCTTTTCAAATTTCATTGTTAGTTTTTTAAAGAGCATCTTCCAGATTGTCTCTAAACTTTATGTGAAAATTAATCTAGTTAAAAGTTTCTTCCCACTTGTACATTCCAGTCTAGAAAACAAGATAGCTGGAGGTTTGCTGAGATCACCCATAAAATTTCCACTAATTTTCACACAACACTACCTGAGTAATTCTTCAAATGGCAGTTTCTATATATTTATTAGCATTTAATTTGACTTTTATTGGAGCTACTTGGATTTATAACAAAGCCTCATTACACTGCCTTACCTGGTGAGCTTTGGCTGTCCGTCCGGATGAATTTATTGACAGTTTTACATTTATAAAGAAATTCTCTTCCAAGAAATGTGTTTTGCTAGCAGAAGACTTGGGCGGAGCTCACTGTGTGTGCCCTCTCCTAAAATACAGGACTCCCCTTATGTGCCTGACCATGGTGGCCCTTCCTAGGGCAGAGTAGTTGCCATCTAGACAACCTGCTGGCCTCCATGTTTTTGAGGTGGTGGAACAGTTTGTTCTCATCTATTTAATTTGACTGTAATCGCATCAACTCAATAGTTTTCCTCTAGGAAAACTCCCTACAAAGTGGTGAAGGTATGTGCTCATCTTGTCCCTCTGCATAATCAGAAGGAAATGTAGATCCTTAGGTACTAGATAAACACTTGTGGCACAGCTGTCCTGTTATTTATAAGGCTTTGCCGTCTTGCTAAAGAGCTAAGAGAAAATAACGGTAGTATAAAGTAGTAATTTTGAGAAGTGCTTCCTTAATATCATAGTGTCATTTAAGATCCTCAAGTTACTAACAGGTTCTGGAGCCAATGGTGCCAGAGAAGCCCACAGTGAATTTGGTCCCTTTTATTAGCAGCAGCCTTAGAATTTTCCATGTTGATTTTTTGCATCAAAAGCAACAGTGTAGGAGGTTTTATCTGGGTGCAAGTTAGCATTAGCTATTGTAAAGACTCATATCTTTCTGTTCTTTGCTCATATTAGTGTTACTGTATTGGGAATGTATAGGAACAAGAGCCAAAAGCAATGGAAGGACCTTCCTTTTGTAGCAAACTTACAACTATATAGGTGGAAAATCTCACACTCTGGTTCTTGTTCATCCCCTTGCCAGGGCTGGGTTTTGCTTCCGCTTGCCAGTGTGAACCAGCAGCTCAGGCATTTCTAAGGGCTCCTTCTCTGCGAGGCTGAGCAGGTGATTTCGGTTTAATGCAACCAGATAATTGTAGCCCTGGGGCTTGGCCAGGTTATAAAGCTGCTATTCCAGACAGTATTACCCGATCGCATGTTGTGCTTATACGAGAGACCTCTGCCTTTAATAGTCTCTCCCCGTGCCTCTACGTGTTTCTGGGTTTCAGCAGCCCCATAAAAGGAGACGGGGGCTAAGATGAAGCTTTGGAGCGGGTCACCGCAGTTGTGTGGTGCCCTGTGTGCGTGGAGCTGTGTGTGTGGCACCCAGCTCATGGCATCACGTATGTGTTTACCTCCCCATTCAGGAGCAGGCGAACTGGCAGGCTACTCCAAATGCAACGTCTGCTACGGGTCTGTGTGTAGCTGTGCACAGCTGAAGTGAACCCGTGGCAGGGTGTACAAGCAAAAGCATTGGTCGAGATGGAAAGTTTCCCTGGGAATGCACTGCTTTGAAGGAAGCTTTCAGAGGGAAATAAAGGGATTGAAACTGTGAGGCTACCTAAACTTCAGTCTCATTAGGCATTAGTTTTTGCTCTCCTCTAGTGGAATCTTCTTGTCCTGGTGGTCGCATTGCGACCACAGTGGTCCATAGCATTGCTTTGCCTTGGCATATGAAGTGGAATGAGGCAGAAAAATACAATTTCCAAGCAGAAGAATACAGTTCTTAGCTTTGGGTGAATTGCTATAGCTGGGCAAGAAATAATTCTGAAATAGAAATAATGTTTTGTATGACTTGTATCTTAGTGATTCCTCAGTTATAGATGGAGAGAGATCCCCATACGAGTAATTTTGGGAAGCCCAGCTGCTTCTGAGCGACTTCTCTGTGTGCCACATTCACTTCTTTGAATGTTGCTGCAGGCAGCCCCTAACCTGGCCGTGCACGTCCCTGCTGAGAGGAATGAGACTGCTTCTCAGCTGCTTGAATCATGTACTTGGTGGCAGGAGGATGCTCGTGGGAGTGATGGGCCTCTCCCAAGAAAACTTTGCTGTATTGTTATGCTTTGCATTATCATTATTATTATTATTATTATTATTTCTGCATGTATATATATTTATACAGCTGATTTCAACTCTTTATCAACAAGTGTTTGTAGGAGGCAAATTGTCAAAATAAAATGAATTGTTTAAATTAATCCATTAAGACTTTTCCTGCTGGGGAAAAAAAAAACAAAAAACAAAATGAAACAAAAAGGCCCCAAACCCCTGCTGACTAGGGCTGTTATGTTTTGGCTGAGCTGATTTAACAGCTTGTAGCTTCTCTTTCAAAAGGGGAACCTGGCTCGCCTGGCTGCTCCTGATTCAACTCGCTGAACTTCAGCCCTTTACCTGGTGTCAGGGACTGTTCTCCCTCCTTCTGCTTCCAGAATAGCTCTTAGTAGCGAGTGCCTATGATAAATCACATTTTACTGGGATGCTGTTGCCTGAAGAAGTCAGACTGGGAGTAGAGAGTGACCGTGGGGTGGAGCAGAAACCAAGCCAATTCACTTTTGGGGGCTGCTCCTCCTCGACTTGAACTTCAAGGAAAAAGATTAAATATATATATATATATGTATACACAAAACTGTGGGGGAGTGCACAGTGGTAGGATGCTTGGAGATCAGTTTTGAGGATCTTTCAAAGGACAGAAGGGACACACAGCACATTCCCCATTAGCCATATTTGTGAAAGAAATACATTTAAGGAATGAGCTCCACAGTGCTCAGTGTTTAAAATGGTCTAAGACTCTGCTTTCATGAAGGCTGAGCAAGTTTCACACTGTCTTGTGCATTTGGATAGTCTCTCCTCAGTGAAGTTATTCACATGTTGCTTCCTGAAGTCTCCAAGATGCAGACCTAACCAGTGACACCAGTTTTCATACTGGGGACCACTAATCAAACGTGGAATGAAAAATCTTCATGACAGGCAGATTTCCGAGCATGTGCAGTATCTTTTTTGCGAATCTCAGGATCTCAGCTGGTTTTGGTGAAAAACGCAGAATGTAATTAGCTTGCATCTTAGAGGCTAATAATAGCCAAACCTTTTGGCAGATTTTGTGATGGGATGATTTCCTCTCTGCAATATAAGCCAAATGAATTAATAAAACAGACTTTTAAAAATCATTTATTCTAACACAATAATTTTGTTGTCAGAGATGCCTAAAAGCAAAGAACTGAAACCTGGACACTTAATTCATACATTAGACCCTTTTCCTGTAAGCATCATGCTAAAGAATTTACCTCGTGTTAATGAATGTTTTCTTTGGAGCTCCAATCTTGTGCGTTCTGCTTGAGATTTAAGCAAATCTCAGTAACTTGAGTTCTCTTTATAAAATTTCTAAGTGACTACTTCCAGTTCAGTTGCCAAGATCCAAACAAATCTGCTTGGATATATAAGATGAGGAGGACTCAGGCTGAATCAGGCAGTGGGATCGTGGTGGTGCTTGCTCTTCAAGTCACTGCTGTCACTGGTAATGGCACCAAAGGGCTTTCCCTTGATGTCCCCCTTGTGAGTCAGAGGTGCTGATGGTTTGGCAACATACACCTAATGCTCACAGGTTTTCTCTGGTGCTCTCTCCCATATAAAAATGTGTCTGATGGGCTTTTTAGCCACTGTTATGCTCTTGTTAACCATGAGCGTAGAAGGATTTCCCTGCTGCCCTGCACTGTGAAACACCTGCAGGTTCCCCTGAACACGTGGGCTAGAAAAAGAACGCTGATTCCTCTTCAGTTTTAAGAAGTATATAGTAATACTTGTTATCTTACCTTTTTAAAAAGAAAAACTCCACGTGTAATAGTTGTCTGGAGCAACCAGAAAATGCTGCGGATGCTTTATCCTTACCTGGGGCTAGTGTCCAGCCTTAGGATTTCCGTAGCCTCTGCTCCTGTCTTTGTTCCCTATCAAAAGCAATGATATGCAAAATATGGACTGAAACTATTTCTGCCTAAGGCCACCGAGTAGGCTGAGAATAAGTCTGATCAGCTGTGGACTTTTTTTTTTTTTTTTTTTTCATTTTTTTTCATATTTTTTCTTTTTTTCCTTTTTTCTCTTTTTTCCTTTTTTCTCTTTTTTCCTTTTTTCTCTTTTTTCCTTTTTTTCTCTTTTTCCTTTTTTTCATTTTC